>NC_133796.1:9824262-10131971 GCF_043250625.1 Sebastes fasciatus
TGTTAGTGTCTGACAACATTATGGAAAAGAACCCTACAGAGAAATCAAACCTTTTTCTTACCTTTCACTTGATCTGGTCTGATGGTGCCTGGGCAGAGGCACCAACGTCGATCACCTGCGATCGGTGCACAATGCATGCTGGTTAGATTTTTTTTTTTTCAATAAGTAAAATTGTATGTATTTAAAATTTGTAAACAATACAAATAACAATTAAATCAACATGCAGGTAAACAATACATATAGAGGAAATAAAGGTATAAATAAAAACAAACATAAAAATAAAATAAATTTAAAAAAGTAACATAAAACACAAAACAGGCCAGAGGTTAATATAAATAAATAAATTATAGTAACTTAAGTGAAAACATTTAAATGGGAGGAAAAACTCACCGTTTTACTAGCCTTTTTTTTTTTTTTTGCAGAAGATACTGTCTTAATATATAGTTCCATTTCTTTCTTGAAAACATTAAAATTAGGTTTCACTCTCGCAAATTTGCATTTATGAATGTAAAGCTTTGCGACAATGATGAGATTAATTAGAAAAATATTCTCTCTCATATAAAGTGTTGAACCTTAAGAAACCCCCAAAAATTGTTTTCCAGTAGAAGTTCAAAGTCACATAGATAATATTTTCCGAGATAAATCTACAAATATCTTGCCACAGTTTACGGGTGTGTGTACATTTCCAGAACAGATGGACAATAGTTTCAGTTTGGGAATCACACAAGGCACAGCTTAAATCAATATCATTTTTTAATCCAACAAAAATGGACCAAACTGGGTAACATCGATGATTGATTTTAAATGACACTTCTTCGGTTAGTTTTGTGTCCCACTTGATCCCGACTTCCTCTGACGTCATGCACACATGGACAACCAAACACAAACCAACACAAAGATAACCTCACAAGATCGAGGCAGCCGCAGATTTTAGAGCCAGGCGCTGCAGCTGCTCCCATGAACTTATATTGAACGTATATTATTATATATTCTATACTGGTTGGGTTGCTCTCCACCGACCGCAAGACCCAGGGCATGATGGGAAACGCCTGATCAAAGAGCTGATTGGCTCTTATGATAAGCACTTATCAAAACAAGCTTTACAAGGCAGACATAAGAAGAATAAAGGATAGAATACAATGCCAGATACATGCACATTTCTACATATAAAGGCTATTACAAACAAATATAAATAAATCCTAACATGGTTTGCAAATTACAAGTAGTCTACAGATCGGATCTATCTGTAGATAGATAGATACATCTATATTGCGACATGTTTCTTATTTTGTCCACACTTATATTAATTATTCAATGCGAATCAGTAGCATTTTCTCATATGATGAACGATGTTCTTGTTTTCCTTTTCAATGCAGGAGGAACACTTTTACGTCTTACATCTACATATTCCATTAGCAGCACCGCTCAAACAGACAAATACAGGGAAGAATCTAATAAAGAGCAAGCGGTCCTCCTTCAGCCGTTTGCCGGCTGCTATGAGGTTTAACATAAGTGGCACAGTCTTGTTCAGACTTTATCACAATAAATAAATAAAACCATATTTCTGTTTCCACGGGTAATACTGAGTCATACAGTTTTATTAGCCCCAGTATGGAGATTTCAGAGTATGAGATTCTGAGTGCAGGATACATCAGATGGCGCTCAAAGCATGAAAAATGACATTTGTTTGTAGCATGTAAGTGTGTGCCCGGTGCTGCTGTGAGTTAGCAAATGTTTTGCGCAGTCCAGCCGGTGAAGTAGGCCTAATAAAGAGAAGAGCCGGATATTTTCTCAGGAGCTGGTGGAGACCAAAAGAAGAGCTTAAAGGAGAGTGAATGTCAACTTGAAGGAAAAGTTTGACACTTTCTAACCGAGAGTTAGATGAGAAGATCAAATCACTCCCATATCTGGAAAGTGGTATCGATCTTCTCATCTAATTCTCAGCAAGACAGTGAATAAGCATGTTTCATGAAATGTCTAACCATTCCTTTAAAAGGTGATATGTCAGTGTTAGTAGCTGTTTCCGCAGCCCCCTGACTGCACATACCAATGGCCCAGGCAGTTATATGTTATAGATATGCATGCAATTACACACAAGAAAATGTCACCAGTGAATAAGTCTTGTTTCCACACGTATGCACTACACCCCACATTTCAGCTCCAACACATTATTGTAAGAATGAAAACACCCTGCGGACTTGGTTTTTACAGCATATTATCAAACACCTACCCTACACATTCACATAATCTCTTATATGAAGTAACAAAAGAAGTCCTATGTGTGCTTCCCATACAGACACTATTAGAATAATCCACTGAATGAAATGTATTGTTGGGCATATTTTATTTTTCCTTTCCACTTATTAGACAATAGAGAGTGACAGAAAGGATGTTGAGACCAGATGACAAGTTGTGACCTGGATTCAAACCAAGTAGGCCGTGACGTAGACTGCTAAGCCATCACCTTTATGCAGATGTCAGGCTCTGGGCTACTGTCCAAAGAGGCTGTGACCTTCCCAGCTCCATAGACATCCGGCCCATTTTCACGTTAATCCACAGTAATGGTGGTGCTTGTATTGAGGCTAAGTATTATCATCATTCATTACTTCACTGTGATATTGCTGAAATCCCCCCCTTCCACAACCAACACATATTACTGCACCTGCAGGCACATGAAGCCGAGCACAACAGGGTGTTTAACCTGTACATGCTTGCTGACAATGAAAATGCAAGCATGTTGATGCATCCTATTTTAGCGTGTTAGCATGCTAATATTTGGGACAAGTTATACATTAGACCTGATGGTGGCGCTAGATGTAAAGTTAAGATTTTGAGGGGGTGACATGAATGTGTGCACCAAATTCCAGAGCAACCCAGGTGTTGAGACATTTCACTCAAACCCACAAATGTCAATCTTGCGGTGACACGAAAGGAAAAATCAGGGGATCACCAATGTCATAAGTATTCATCAGGATATGTTATGCACATGGATGGATTACTGAATGGGTCGACTGGGCACAGGCCCAGGGGCCCAAAGTGTCAGGGGCCCCCCCGGCCTTCACCAACAAAATATCACTCAAAGAGACACATACTAACCAGGAAGAGACTCACAATGACCACAAAGACGCATAAAACGACCACAAAAAGACTACAAAGTGACTCACAGCAACCATGAAAATGGGCAAAACAACCACAAAGAGACACAAAATTACCACAAAGAGACAGAATACAACTAGAAAGAGACCAAAACAACTACAAAGACATGCAAAACAGTTGCAAAGAGACACAGAAGGACTCACAACAATGAAAAGGGGCAAAAAAAGGACTACAAAAAGACACAAAACAACCATTAAGAGATACAAAAGGCCTACCAAAGACATAAAGCAACTACAAAGAGACTCAAAATGACTAGAAAGAGACACAAAATTACCACAAAGAGACAGACTACAACTAGAAAGAGACCAAAACAACTACAAAGACATGCAAAACAGCTGCAAAGAGACACAAAAGGACTAAGAAAGACACAAAACAACCATAAAGAGATACAAAAGGCCTACCAAAGACACAAAGCAACTACAAAGAGACCAATCAGGGTCCAAGAAAGGGTCAAAAACCACCACAGACAAAAAATATCTACAAAAAAAACAAAACAAAATAAAGTGACACAAAATGACCACAAAGAGACACAAATCAAATCAAATCATAAGTTTGGAAACTGATTTGAATGAAGTAAATCCTTAGTAATAGTCTAAACAATATGGTGGCCACACTGCAAGCCTCTGTAATACCGACCTACATGTTGGCCGGATGGGATTTAACAGGCTAAAAGGAGCTGGCAGGGAAGTCAGCTGATACCCAAACTGCTGATACTACATCTCGGCCACAGGCGCCAGATGTGTCCACACAGTACATGTCCAAAGGTCAAAGTATAAGTGAGGAGTCCAGTACTAATCTGACCAGCGCAAATGTTTTATAGAGGATTTAGCTACCATATGTCCCCACCTGCAAGACGTCACTAATTTCCACAGAAGTTCCCCATACCATGCATCATTTGTTATTTTTCTCAATAGAGAAATTGCGACCACTTCTACCACTATCATATCATCAGAATTCAAACTTATAAGACTGTTGATGAGCTGATCACTGTTGATGGACAAACCCAGAGTGGATGTGAATTAAGAAGCAGCTCCACTGATGGATATTAGCTGGTGGCTCACTGACCCATAACCATGTAAAACACTGCAGCAGCATTAATGCAGTTTTATACCTGAGAGCAGTAAAGTAACCATTCACCTTCCTAAAAGCTAAAAACCTGTCCTGATCCAAGAAATTAACATATCAGTGAGCATTTCATTATCTGTGGTTCCTGAACTGAAGGTCACCCGCAATCAGACGATTTTATCAGATGATGTTATGTTCAACCTGATGGAGCAGAGTCAACCTTGACTAGAAGCTGCATACTCAGCGTAAAAACAGGTTTGTGTTTGACTGCTGTGTAATCACATTGAAGACATGACTGGCCACGATGAAGCAGGCAGGTACTCCGTTTGTGGCTGTGAGGAAGACTGCAGGTCCATTCTGGTGTCCTCAGATGGTCCTCCTTCATTTTTCTGTTCATTGTTTTGTACTTTTTCAGAGCATCTGCACCTACATATATACACTTTTACACAGTTTCTACCACTCTCCTCATGTTGGATCATCATTCTGTTGTCAAATGGATGTTTCCCTTATAATTCTTGGTGCAGTGACCACTGACATTTATGACCACTTCTTGTTGCTCATAATGTTGGTGATTATCAGTAACTGAAGATTCAAGACTCTAGTGTTTGTAATAACCATGTGGAATTGAGTTCTCAGTGACAGTACAGTAAGATAATAAACTGAGTATCCATAAAACATGCTTATGAATAATGAAAATCAAACAAATGTCCCCTTTACCATTACAGTGTCTGTGCAATGATCTAATATGAACACTGGTGGAGTCGGAGTGGGAGCAGCAAAAGTGCCCTCTTGGATGCCCCTATGGAAGATAAAACATGATCCCCTTCCAGTGGAGAAAACAAGATAAAGTTCCCTTAAATAGAGTAAACATGATGGTGCCCTTCCAGTATAGAGAAAATTTGATAACATGCCCTCTAGGGTGCCTTTCCAGTGTGAAAATGTGCCCTCTAGGGTGGCCTTAAATGGAGAAAATATGATAAATTGCCCCTATGGTTGCCCTTCCAGCGGAGAAAACCTTATATAGTGCCCTCTAGGGTGCCCTTAAATGGAGAAAACATGATAAAGTGCCCTCTTGGGTGCCCTTCCAGTGGAGAAACACCATGTGCGCTGGAGCTCCACCGCATGCAGCTGGTACCATTTTTATTTTTTTCACCCCTGCCCCTCAGACAGCCTGAGTCCGCCTCCGAATATGAACTATATGTTACATAAAAATCTCATGGTGTCTGAGGAGGTAATTGCAGCAGAAGATATCAAGATATATACAGAACAGATTTTTTTTTATTCAGCTCTAGCACGAGCTGTACTATATAATCAAAAGAATGAGATTTATAGGGAATAAATCAAGTTTCTACTTTTTCAAGTCAACCTAAATACATCTAATGCAGCAGCCGTGCAATAAATCTTGCCTTTACTGTATGAAACTTACCATGTTTAGTTGAGACTGAGGTGTTCACAGAACTTTATGCTCATTTCAGAGGTTATTATTAGTGGTGCTGTTGAATTGTTGTCTTTATATTAAAAGGGTGCTTCAAATATGTCACCCAATGTCAGCTGTGATCGGCTCCAGCCACCTGCCGCGACCCTGTAAAGGATAAGCAGATAATGGATGGATGGACTTTAAAGGACTATACCAGCTGGTTTTCAACGTATTCGACAAATAACAATTCCGAGCTCTCCAGAACGCCATAACACAACCCTTTGTCTTGTGTTCTGCTTTTGCCCGATTGCCTATAATTTTCTATCCAATCAGCAACCTTTTTGTCTGCCTGCTGATTATGTGAATAGAATAAAGCAGCGGGAAATCATACCTGCAGCGCCATCTTGCCAAACCACAGGAGTGATCGAATGTTTCAGAGAGGATTTTGTGACTGCTCTCATCCAGAGCAGCATAGCACAATAACACAAGTGACCTTCAGTGATCTTCTGACAAAATACTGAGGCTGCAAATTCACATGTATTTTATATTCTCTCACAATGAGTCCTCTTTTGTCATAAACATTTTCAGTACAATATGTGTCACCCTATTACAGTATGTAAATTCATTTATTTCAGTCATGAAACAAAATGCATTTGACCATTTAATCTAAATTATGTACCCATAGTAATGAACTAGCCTGCTCTTATAGCTCACATGTGCAATTCTTCACATATGATCTCGGAGCAAAGAAAGAAAGCACTTTACCCTCCAATCCAATTTACCAGACGGATGTACGATGGCAGAAAAATAATTGACATACTCTTTTCAACACCATTCACAGTCAACAGGCACTATCTGCACACGAGAGATTACAGGGAACAAATCCTGTGGCATTTGGAGTACTTTGCATCGTGTGGCTTTTTTGCTGCAGGCGACAGCAGGCACAGAGAGTTTAAGTGTTGGTGGAGAGTTTTGGTGTGGGGGTATCAATCAAACTGAGCATGTCAAGTTGAAGTCAATCCATAATCATGATGAATCTACACAGAAAAACTGCACACCACTGCCACATCTGAGAGGAATACAATCAGGAAAAAAATATATATATTACATTATTTTATTCTCAACAGACATCATTAGCATATTCTGAAAACACTCTAAAGCCAGCGGAAATCAAACATGTTTGTATCTCCATATCCCACCCAAGGCCAATCAGAAATGAGATGCATTGTCTCTGAGTTTAATCAAACACTGGACTGGATGGTGTAAAAGTCACTGCGTAAAAAGCTTCATGTTTTGACCTTAACTATAACATGACAGCATCTATCACGACTCTAATTTGTAAGGACAGCGGGATCGACAACATTAACTGACAGCCACTATGTCTTCATTCTTGATAGTCAGAGGCTGCTATTACTTTTACAAATCAATCGAAAGCAGCATGCAGAGACAGCTGCTAACTTTGACTAGAACACAATACATCATGCAGAACAGCCCATATGGTTTTCTGACAGGAATCACTTAGCTTGAAATGCCAGAGCACAGCGCCAAATGAGTCGCTTTCCATGTTTCCTTCAAATGGATCAATGTTGCGAATGGTGAGAAATGACATCAGAGTTCAAACTCTTGACTTTAAGTCACACCACCTTCATCCGGTCGGCCAAGTATCTGTATTTTTAAAAGGTGTTAAATGCAAGATTGGGAGCATATCTATTGCCTCCGCACAGCTCTCAACATGGCGACAGCTGAGCCGGCAGCTCGTAACTAACGATGCCAACGGCGTTAACAGTGAAAACAGCAACGGTGTTAAACTGGGAAGAAACCAGGGAGTGGGTGCTATGCTTCCTCAACGGTCACGTCGTCGAGAGAAGTGCAGAGCGGAGGCCGTGAGCTAGCCAGTGGGGCACGCTCACATGCACAAATATGCACTAAAAGCATGTCGGCCCAGATATCTCTACAAAATAAGGAGAAGCTCAGATTACAACACACAGAGGGAGAGAAACTTCATTATCTGCTCAGGTTGACATTACCCCTCTATATCTGTACATAGCAAATAGTTGTTTGCTGCTATATTAATGCTCTGGATATCATAGAGAACCTTTAAGATAGGAAACAGCTGGTGTAACAGTTCTTCCTCCTCCTCCTGTAAGGTTACCTGCAGATGCTACCACTCAGACCACTGATGTTTATCATACACGCAACATAAATACGAGAATCACGAAATTCCGTTGACCAAATGTTCATTCACTGACCTCTCTTCCATTACTGACTGGGTGAAACTGATTTAAATTGGTGGAGGAAACAAACCACCGATTACAATGATCTCCTGAGGAGGTCACAGAAGCGGATAGAATATAACAGAAAATACATAAACATGATGAGAGCAGCAGGGATGGCTGAACCAACTGCGCTGCTGCCATCTTCCAAACTACATGCAAATCATCAGGCAAGTCACAATTTAATTTATAGTCAAATTAGTTTCTGTGTGCGGTGTGGTCTAATGCAATCCAGAGAGACAAAGGCAGACTGCAGAGTGTTTTTTAAATGTAGCTTCAAAAGAGGGATGAGTTTCCATAATAGACCATACAGCTATAATCAGATTGAATTGTCATTTGGTTTTCACTTTTATTTGGAGATGTGGGTGGTCAGTCAGAGGTCTGGGACCAGAGTAAATAAACCGGCCTTCTGTGACCGAGTTATCATCAGCAGATAACTGGCTCTGATTTAAATGATGACTCCCACCCTTTGCACAGTGAATTTCAGCTTCTTCCTTCTGGATGCAGGTTCCATCACTCAGATGAACAAGTTGTAGCAACACTTGTTTATTTATGTATTTATTCATTCATTGTATTTTAGTGATCAGTGGAGCCTTGAGCATTTTTTTTATCATGTTTGTCTATTATCTGTTTGTAAAATGTGTGTACAAGATGGATACCTCGTCTTTTTACTGCAAACCAAATTTACATATGGGTACAAATGAAATAACCTGAACCTCTGGGGGGGAAAAAAACAGTTCAAAATTGAACACCTCTACAGGATAAGAACAGAAATGGGCAGACAGAGCTTTATCTAAAGGATGAAGAAACTGTCTATATACTATAATCTATATTATTTACATGTCAATGTGTTTTATAATAAAACAAATAAACCCATTCAGGTTTGCTCAGCAGTAGGTGGGACCGCAAAGGAAGTGGTGGAGGTCTATGAATTAGAAAACCCCAGTAGGAATATTTTTAGCCCCGTCTCACTTCCCTCAGAGTGCCAAAGCTTGTCTGCTGGCTTCTCTCTCTGGGAATATGGAGAGATAACTCAGTTCTGTCTCAGGTTCACCCAGACAGAAAACACAAATCTGAGCTGGATGTTTCATGTCCAGAGACAAGGAACTGCAGCTGGACCACTGGTCCACTTCCATCACTCAGTCATTTAGTCAACACACAATCATTTCAAGTCAGCCTGGACATGATGGAGGAATGCTGCGGATTCTTACATTATCAGCCAGATGAGGGTGGATGACGGACTGAAATAATAGACTGAAATAATAATAATGATGTGTCTGTTTCTGAATTGTCAGAGGACACAAGTCAGTTTTTATTATTGTAATGCCAGTTAAATCTAGGCTCAAGTACAATTATTTTGAGCTTCTAAGCACATTTGCTATGCGCCTCTATGAATAATAGCCTACCTGTCTGAAACCATAAACACATCAATCCCATAGCAAGAGAAGTGAGCTAATAGGCACACAGCAGATAGGGTTAATGGCATCCAAAAAAGGGTGTTTTCTCATTTCATTTGTAACCCAACATAGTATAGAGAATGGCCAATGCAATGCTACTGCAGAAACCCACAGGCAATAGACCTCAATTACTTGAGTGTTGACACCAATAAATTCACAAATTCAAGAGCGGGAGACGTGCTTTCAGTTCAACGCTACCAAATTTATTGAATTAAAGCGAAAAAAAAATATGGAAATGGATAACCTAAAAAAAGGAGGGCAATCATAAATTAATAATATCTATTCAACAATAATGGTTAAAACCACTTATCCATAAAAACTCCAACTGACTCCCTTTTTAAATTAGAAACCACAAAACCCCACAAAAAATGCCAAATACTATAGGCAGGGTACTGTCTATTGTAACCCCTCTTTAAACCCACCGTGTGAGCACACTATGAACTTTATCATTACACTGCAAATAGATAATGTATGAAACTGTAAAAAAGTGACCATCACCCTTTTGGGCCTACCACACGGCATGCGAAGAGAGAGGAAATACCACGACTAGCCCACTGGCCCCGCAGGTCTCCCACTGCCTGGAAGAACAGAAACAAAAACACAATATAATGTGAATCAGTTGGTTCTGGTTTACAAAGAGTTTAAAAAGGATGTTAATTTACAACCACCACAATGCAACAGTCAGACTTGGAGGTATCCAAATTAACAAAGGGGCGGCTGGACAAAGTCTCAGTTTAAGTCAATGTAAAACAATCAGTGGCCACATTTATCAGGCTTCGGAGTTAAATACATCTAGGCAAAGCAGCAGTCTAGCTTTAATCTTAAAAAAGGGGAAACATGGTAAAAATCAAATATTTCTGCAAGAATACCTCGGAGGGAGTAACCCTCCTACATTACCAGCCTACTTTAAGTTACCTTACTCATCAGGGCCCAACTTCACTGCAATCACTGGCTCTGCTGTGGCTCAACTGGTATGATATGAAATTAACAGACTTTCTGCAACATACTTTTTCAGTATGGTGTTGCAGAGCATAAATCTGGACGGCTCAGGACACAGCTGCACTACAAATCCATATAAAGAGGAAGTGGTTAAACTCACTATAAAACAATAGAGCCATTTTTCCCCCCCGAAATCTCTCCCTTACCTGTACAAACAGTGTTGACCTGCCACCGATCTACCAGGAGTCAGACAAAGAGACTCTAATCACCCACACCTGACCTTATGAAGGCAGGAAGCTCCACTCAACCACACCTACAAAGGGCAGTGCTCCCTGCCTATAGGTGCTGGCCCTCACACTATGAACCTTCTAGTCACCACAGCCATAGCAAAGGGAAATGTGCTGTCTATTAGGCTACAAGATGGCATACTGCTTTATTTTGCTCTTATTATTTCAACATGTGAAAAGAAACATGGTGGGATATGTAGTCTTCATCATGAAAATAGGGAACATTTTCGAGAAATCGCAGTAGTAGCCTATTCTCGTACCATTCTATCCATTAGCGTTTACTTAATGGACATGACAGCTCCCCAAAAGTGAAGCCAAAACATCTGGATCGCCATCTGCTGGCTGGCTGCAGTATAGGTAATAAATCCCGCCCCCTCCATGTTAGCGGATGGGACATGAGCTAAACTAAAAAGTCAAATTACATGACAAATACATTTTTCCCGAAGATGGTTTCTGTAATTTTTAGGTAGTTCTTATCACGCTGATGTATGTTCAAGTGTTAATTTTTCTGATAAATTTGTTTTTAATTAATTATTTGATGCTATAAAAAAAAGGGCTGAGACGTCATGATTGACAGCTGCTCTGAGTGAAGTAGTCGCGGAGCCAGAGGCTCGGGAATTGTACGAGAGAGGAGACGTAACTTTAACTTTCCATAACCGTCACAAGTCTGTGTCATAGAACATGTGTCAATTTGATCATCATCATGGATTTATAGAGATATTATGGTTAGTTGTTGTGTCTTTCTAGCCAAACAGCTACCGCGGTGCTAGCTAACATAGCATCTAGGTGGCTCACGCTAGCAAGCTGCCTACTTGCTCAGCTTGTGATTGGCTCAGGCTGGTGTGTGGGTGGGATCTTGATACCGCGGCTACCTGCTCGATCACTACTGTGCAAACTCCGGCTCCAAATGACGTCAAAATCTCAAGATGGTAGCTCCTGTATTTGGGATATTTTGGCATCACTTCTGTACAGTGGGAGGAAGTAGAGACACATCGTCCATCTATATGTACAGTCTGGTAATTATCAAGAAACTGTTAGAACAAAGGTTTTATTATCCAACAATATAGGATACCGTAATACATAATATTCAGGGATGCCAAAATCTAACAAGACTAAGAGTCTACAGCCATGCTAGCAGCTCTGTGAGCGAAATACTATCAGCATGCAAACATGCTCACAATGAAAACGACAACATGCTAATGTTATAAGCTTTGCCATGTTTGCCAATTTAGCGTGTTAGAAAGCTAACATTGGCTGAGTAAGCACTAAACACAAAATACAGCTGTGGTCGATGGAAGTATTATTAGTTTTGCGGTTCATTGGTCATAGACCAAGCATTGGGAAAATTGAAATTTTGACCTGATGATGGTGCCAGGAGTCACTAAAGTTAATAAAAATCATCCTCTGGGGACCATGAATGTCTTTGCCAAATTACATGGCAATCCATGCAATGCAGCTAGTGTCATGGAGCCAGACCTAATTCACTTCATGGCAAATATACACATCTGGAAACAGCTGGTTAAAACTGTTGTTGTAGTGTATCGAGGTGAAATTTGCTCCCGATCACTACCCTCAGCTACCCTCAGCACCTAGAGTGGTATAAAAATGTAAAACCCCAGATGTTAATACACCAGCTCTGTATGTGTGACTTGTCTTGTGAGTCATTTTGTTGGAAACCTTCTCAGCATCCCAACATGGGCCGCCCTCTGATCACAAGCCAGCTCGTACAATAAAGACCTCTGAATTACTATACACCTCTGTTGATTGTGCTCATCACATCGATTGTGCTCATCACATCGATTGTGCTCATCACATCGATTGTGCTTATCTTGCTGTCACGTGAGAGATGATGAGGTCAATAAGGTCACTGTGATAGTCATCACTTGAACTAAGGTGTGAATGATGTAAAATCGCCTTGGGATATCCGGACAGCATTGTAAGTACTGATTGCAGAACTGATGAAGCCTCTCAGATGAGATGTGTGTGTTACGTGTGCAAAAATAAACACGTTCATGTCATTCTGGTTGGGCTTCAACTTATTTTTATTTTTTTGTGTGTATGTGTGGATTTGTTGGTGGTAATTTTCCCTGATATAACTTATTCATAAAATAAAGAATTAAATTTAAATTCTGGTATCGTTGCGGAAATCATGACAACTTAACACTTTTGCAGATCTCTGCAACATAGTAGGTGACTGAATGTTCCCTTAGTTTAACCATAACATGGACCCACTGTGACTTGGTTAAGAGTGCCCTCTAGTGGCACACAAAATAACACAGGGTGATATCTTATATTGGGGAGACATTCACAAGCAGTTACTTGACTATGACTTGCCCAAAACTGCCAGTGATTATCATAAAGTGGGCATGCCTGTAAAGGGGAGACTCGTGGGTACCCATAGAACCCATTTTATTTCACATATCTTGAGGTCAGAGGTCAAGTCAAGGCCATGACAGTTTTTCCCGACCAACATTACGCATAAGTTTGGAGCATTATTTAGCCTCCTTTGCGACACGTAAGTATGACATGGTTGGTACCAATGGATTCCTTAGGTTTTGTAGTTTCATATGATACCATATATAGTATATATGTTGTACTATTTAGGATGCAAACTTCTTGTAATGTCAATGTGGTGAATGGTGTTCCTAATGTTCTGTGATGTAATTTCAATATAATGACACAATTTCATTTCTCAAGAATCTCATTTATTTCTCAAAGTCATTTATTTAAGTAAGATCACTTACTTAAAGGCACACTCTGTGATCCCAAAGCAAACAACACCAAAGTCAAAAACTGCATTTGAACCTGATATCAGTCCCAAATTGATTGACAGACCTTTTTATAACACAAAAACAAGTGCAAGACAACAACTAAAAACAATTATTATGAATTGTTTCTGATAAGCGTAAAAGGTTTGTTTACATCTGCGATGTTTCTTAAGATCTCTTGCAAAACATTTGCGTTGTCATATAAGAATCTAGGGAGGAAAGTTTAACTCAAAGGTCAATGTATGTATGTGGTGCAGGAATGAGTCCTAAAGCCCAGAAATAAGTTAGCATTTTAGCACTTCTGGTTCCCTCGTCTGGACGTCAATGATTTTTTTTAATGGCATAGCGTTATTAATATTACCGGTTTGTTTAAAGTAAAAGTTTGAAGACATTTTTCAACTTCTTCTCTTTACGCTGTTACCGTCTATGAGGGACATGGGATTGTTTTCCCCCAAAAGGGGGAGTGGTCATGTGAGCCAACTCTGGATGACGTATTGCCGGTCTGATGTATATGGAAAACATGTATGAATTTTGAAAATGGGCGTAGTTCCTCTTTCAGCCACACCATCAATCATGTTTCTTTTCATGGCTTTGACTCTCTACTCATGTTGCCTTTATTTTAAAATGACGGTGATGTTCAAGATGAACAAATCATTCCTCTCCCAGCGTTCATTTGTTTTTGCCGCAGATGAAGTTTCTCTTCTCACTACAGTTCATTATCTTCCAGCCTTTTTCGTAGGGAAGCTTGGCGCCGCAGTGCTGCTGCTGGGCAGGACAGTGAGGAAGGTCGGAGCTCGTCACCCTGTGTCCATTCATCCACCACCACTCACCAGCCAGGAATCGCAGTCCGATCCACACCTGCAGGAAACAACAGGGGCAATTGGCAGAAAAAACCACTGTGTAACACACAATCACTGAGACTCCAGGAAGTCACTGCGCCGGGCCAAGAAATAGTCCGTCACATAACCCCGTAAAAGCACAAACAAATTTTTGTACGGATTAAACAAATGTGCAGAGCGTCAGGGTGCGGCATCACCCTGTCTGGGTTTACTTCACAAGAATGATCGGCTTGCTGTATATTATCCCGCTTATTACACGGCTACTTCCTTAAGAAATTAATAATTTGACACAAAACCGGTCTGCAAGAGTCTGACATCGGAACTGTGCCCATAGCATCGGTCTGCTATACATAGCAACGGTCTTAGAACGCTGTGACTGACCAATCAGAATCGAGCATTCAACAAAGCTGTGTAATAAAATATGTTAATTCATGACCTTCAGGGGTGGCGGTAACCTTACCTTTGGACAGAGCTAGGCTAGCTGTTTCCCCTTGTTTCCTGTCTTTGTGCTAAGCTAAGCTAACCGGCTGCTCTCGGGGCAAGAAAGCAAAATTTCTCAGAATGTCGAACTATTCTTTTAACATCACAGTTACAGTGATATAACCTGACTACAAACACATACAAACTCTGCAGAAAAACATCAAACCTCATTAGTGGTTGCTTGCTGTGTTATTGTCTCTCTGTTCAACAGAAAGGTGTCTGCTTCCGGCAGGCTGACGAGGTCGTAATTTTCTTTTTCTCTACAGTGCTCCAAGGCCCCTTCCCATGTCTTCTTCTCCTGGGCCACACTTAGTCTTTCATCACAAATGAAAGGGTGAAGGTGATTGCAAGGTTGATTTATCCATTGTAGGTGAGATTGATGTTTCCAAACACAGCAGTAACCAGATTGTGGCTCACCTACAAGAACAAGGAGAGAGAGACTGAAATGACATGGACATGGTAGCATTCTGGTAAACATCATTTAAGAGTCATCCCCCCAAAACATTCATCCATCCATCCATTATCTGTAACCGCTTATCCTATTCAGGGTCGCGGGAGGGCTGGGGCTGATCCCAGCTGACATTGGGTGAAGATGGGGTACACCCTGGACAGGTCGCCAGGCTATCACAGGGCTGACACATAGAGACAGACTCACATTCACACCTACAGGCAATTTAGAGTGAACAATTAACCTAACCTGCATGTCTTTGGACTGTAGGAGGAAACCAGAGAACTCGGAGAATACCCACGCTAACACGGGGAGAACATGCAAACTCCACACAGATGGGCCCCAAGCCGGGTTTTGAACCTGCGACCCTCTTGCTGGCTTGTGGCAGGGGCGATTCCAGGATCTTTTAAATGAGGTGGCACAGGCGGGCCAAGAACCAGTCGGGGGTTCTTGACCCATTGAAAAAGCGTTTAAAATTGGCTTAGGTAACATTGGGCATGATTTTCAGGCTCTTGAGCACTGCTCTGTGTCCTAATACAAGACCAGGAAGTGCTCTAGCCTGGCAGGGCACCAAGTGGGGCCAATCGTGTTTCTGGGGGGGGGGCTACCAAGCAACAACGCTGTTAAATACTTAAATGAAAGCACACATGTTAATGTTAATGCAGGTATAATGTTCACCATCTTAGTTTAGTGTGTTAGCATGCTAATATTTGCTAATTAGCAATAAACACAAGTGCAGCCGAGGCTGATGGGAAAGCCATTAGTATTGCAGGTATTCGGTCATAAAACCAACTGTTAGAATATATAGAATAATAATAATACTGAATACTGTATATTATAAATTAGGGCTGTCACGGTTAACGTGTTAATGCAAAGTCGTTTTAACGCCACTGATTTCTTTAATGCATTAACGCAGCTTGTGATTTTATGATTGTTGATTGGTTTGCCAAGTTATGATTTGAGCATATGTTTTATGCTAAATGCAGTACCTGTGAGGGTTTCTGGACAATATTTGTCATTGTTTTGTGTTGTTAATTGATTTCCAATAATAAATATATACATACTTTTGCATAAAGCAGCATATTTGTCCACTCCCATGTTGATAAGAGTATTAAATACTTGACGAATCTCTCTCTAAGGTACATTTTGAACAGATAAAAAATGTGTGATTAATTTGCAATTAATCACGATTAAACATTTTATTGTTTAACAGCCCTAAAAAAATACATATTTTGAACTGCTGATTTGCCTAGATGAAGTGTTAAGGGATCACCGAAGTTATTACATTTCATCCTGTGGGGAACACGAATGTCAATCCACCCAGTAATTATTGAGACAGTTCAGTCGCAACCACAAATGTTAACCTCATGATGGCGCTAGAGGAAAAGTCAGGGGATCATGGACAGTATGACTCATCCTCATGTTACCATGGATATCTGTACCAACATCCATGGCGATGCATCCTCTATTTGTCGAGATATTTCACTGAAAAACAGAAATATCCACCTCATGGTGGCCTGAGAGGAGTCAGAGGGATTCATCCTCTGGGGAACATGAATGCCTGTTCCAAATGTGAATCCATCCAATAGTTATTGACATATTTCAGTCTTGATCAAAGTAGTGCAATGACAAACCAACAATCCAACATTGCCATCCATATGCAGCTAGTGTGGCTAAATAGTCCTACATTCAAATTTGAATTTAGTGGATGTAGCAAAGGTTAAAAACACTCTTTCATTACTGAAATTAAATCACATTTGAGTCCCTTAAATTGTGGAGTACATTAAAAGTGTAAACTGAAACTGGACTTGAGAACAACACTCAGTATGTATCGTCATTTTCCTTGCAACCCTGCTCACCAACATCCCAGTTGTCGAAGCTGACTTTCTCATCTCCTCTGGACCATCTCCAACCTCCTGTCTTTACCCGACGCAAACCAATCCAGCCTCCATACGGGACAAGCTCGGTGGCCTCCTCTAGGTTTGTGATGGTGACCAAGTCATCATGGAACTGTCTGCAGTGGCTCCGGGCAGACACCCAGTCCTTCAAATCGCTGATGAGGACAACCTTTGAAATGTTACTGACTGTAGACTCTGCACACGAAGGAGCGGAGAGGACGAAGACGAGATGGATGAGGAGAAGACTGGGGATGTTTCTCTCCATGTTGTCTTCAAAAAGACTTCAAAGTAGAGTTAGATCACCTTTCAGGGGTTACAACACAATGCAATAATTACAAAAAGTCTGTTAGTTTAATTACAAAACGCTATTTATTCATCGTACATCCTCACTGAGAGAGATATCTGGCAACTGTCCGTCACTGTCAATCAAACCAGACTAAAGGTAACTGGAATTGTATATGAGAATAGTGCTATACAGAGCAGCACAAAGCCAAACATCATTAATCACCATCTTCTGGTAAGCAATAGCCGAGGATGAACTCTGTCTCTCTCACACTACATTTATGCATAAACTTCTCAGTATCTTCTATTGGCACAGGCAAAAAATGAAAAGCTGGTACGGTTAAAAGATTTACACTAAAATCAACAGCTATGAACTCAACCTTTTTTTCCAAACAACAATCAATCCTGTTTCTGTGTTAACACTCACCATAAAGGACGGCACCGACAAAGGGAGCTCAGCGTTTGTTGAAAAGAGACGGGACGCTCCTTATTCAGAGACAGAGCTGATAGAGAGGGCTGTGTGTTATGTGGGACCTTTGCTAAGACCCCCACCAGGTATCAGAGCTCTGATGCGCCTGAGTTCCAACTAAACGGACCAATCAGAGCAGCGCGTAGAAACAGCTCAGGTCCCAGCAGTCTGGGTCGTTCACCTGAACATCCACCAAAACACACAAAGGACATCTTTAATCCCTTTTATCCTCAGCAGTCAAATGTCTGCAGTGATGCAAAGCGGAGAGAGACCAGGGAGCATCATCAACAAACAAACATGTGCGTCTTCTTTGATTTGCCTTTTACATTTACCTGAGATAGATCTGCATATTATTTTGCAAGAAGTACAAACCCAGACGGACATGCTGATATGTGCTTGAGTTAATTGGTTGAAATAACACAAAATATAGATTGGTTACTACAGTTCACAGTTCACACTAGCATTGTTAGTAACATTTAGGCTGCGTTTTGCAAAAAATTTGACCGAGCTGGTTGTGTTGTTTCAGCACTGTCGCCTCACAGCAAGAGGGTCGCAGGTTCAAACCAGGCTTGGGGCCCTTCTGTGTGGAGTTTGCATGTTCTCCCCACACAAGACATGTAGGTTAGGTTAATTGTTGACTCTAAGTTGCCCGTAGGTGTGAATGTAAGTGTGAATGGTTGTCTGTCTCTATGTGTCAGCCCTGTGATCGTCTGGCGACCTGTCCAGGGTGGACCCCGCTTTCGCCCAATGTCAGCTGGGATCAGCTCCAGCCCCCCCGTGACCCTGAATAGGATAAGCTGTTACAGATAATGGATGGATGGATGATTGTGTTGTGTTTTTACATGATACCAACCGTGACATGGTTGGTACCAATGGATTCCTTAGGTTTTGTAGTTTCATATGATACCATATATAGTATATATGTTGTACTATTAGGGATGCAAACTTCTTGTAATGTCAATGTGGTGAATGGTGTTCCTAATGTTCTGTGATGTAATTTCAATATAATGACACAATTTCAATTCTCAAGAATCTCATTTATTTCTCAAAGTCATTTATTTAAGTAAGATCACTTACTTAAAGGCACACTCTATGATCCCAAAGCAAACAACACCAAAGTCAAAAACAGCATTTGAACCTGATATCAGTCCCAAATTGATTGACAGACCTTTTTATAACACAAAAACTAGTGCAAGACAACAACTAAAAACAATTATTATTAATTGTTTCTGATAAGCGTAAAAGGTTTGTTTACATCTGCGATGTTTCTTAAGATCTCTTGCAAAACATTTGCGTTGTCATATAAGAATCTAGGGAGGAAAGTTTAACTCAAAGGTCAATGTATGTATGTGGTGCAGGAATGAGTCCTAAAACCCGGAAATGAGTTAGCATTTTAGCACTTCTGGTTCCCTCGTCTGGACGTCAATGTTTTTTTTTAATGGCATAGCGTTATTAATATTACCGGTTTGTTTAAAGTAAAAGTTTGATGACATGATTCAACTTCTTCTCTTTACGCTGTTACCGTCTATGAGTGAGAAGGGATTGTTTTCCCCCAAAAGGGGGCGTGGTCATGTGAGCCAACTCTGGATGACGTATTGCCGGTCTGATGTGTATGAAAAACATATATGAATTTTGAAAATGGGCGTAGTTCCTCTTTCAGCCACACCACCAATCATGTTTCTTTTCATGGCTTTGACTCTCTACTCATGTTGCCTTTATTTTAAAATGACATTGATGTTCAAGATGAACAAATCATTCCTCTTCCAACGTTCATTTGATTTTGCCGCATAGGAAGTTTCTCTTCTCACTACAGTTCATTATCTTCCAGCCTTTTTCGTTGGGAAGCAGGGCGCCGCAGTGCTGCTGCTGGGCAGGACAGTGAGGAAGGTCAGAGCTCCTCGCCCTCTGTCCATTCATCCACCACCACTCACCAGCCAGGAATCGCAGTCCGATCCACACCTGCAGGAAACAACAGGGGCAATTGGCAGAGAAAACCACTGTGTCACACACAATCACTGAGACTCCAGGAAGTCACTGCGCCGGGCCAAGAAATAGTCCGTCACATAACCCCGTAAAAGCACAACCAAATTTTTGTATGGATTAGAAAATGCGCAGAGCGTCAGGGTGCGGCATCACCCTGTCTGGGTTTACTTCACAAGAATGATCGGCTTGCTGTATATTATCCCGCTTATTACACGGCTACTTCCTTAAGAAATTAATAATTTGACACAAAACCGGTCTGCAAGAGTCTGACATCGGAACTGCGCCCATAGCAACGGTCTTAGAACGCTGTGACTGACCAATCAGAATCGAGCATTCAACAAAGCTGTGTAATAAAATATGTTAATTCATGACCTTCAGCGGTGCTGGTAGCCTTACCTTTGGACAGAGCTAGGCTAGCTGTCTCCCCTTGTTTCCTGTCTTTGTGCTAAGCTAAGCTAACCGGCTGCTCTCGGGGCAAGAAAGCAAAATTTCTCAAAATTTCAAACTATTCTTTTAACATCACAGTTACAGTGATATAACCTGACTACAAACACACACAAACTCTGCAGAAAAACATCAAACCTCATTGGTGGTTGCTTGCTGTGTTATTGTCTCTCTGTTCAACAGAAAGGTGTCTGCTTCCGGCAGGCTGACGAGGTCATAATTTTCTATTGCTCTACAGTGCTCCAAGGCCCCTTCCCATGTCTTCTTTTCCTGGGCCAGATCCAGTCTTTCATCACACATGAAGGGGTGAAGCACATAGCAATGATGATTTTCCCATTTTAGGTGAGATTGACGCTTCAAAACACAGCGGTAACCAGATTGTGGCTCACCTACAAGAACAAGGAGAGAGAGACTGAAATGACATGGACATGGTAGCATTCTGGTAAACATCATTTAAGAGTCATCCCCCCAAAACATTCATCCATCCATCCATTATCTGTAACCGCTTATCCTATTCAGGATCGTGGGGGGAGCTGGAGCCGATCCCAGCTGACATTGGGCAAAGACGGGGTACACCCTGGACTGGTCGCCAGACTATCACAGGGCTGACACATAGAGACAGACAACCATTCACACTCACATTCACACCTACGGGCAACTTAGAGTCATCAATTAACTTAACCTGCATGTCTTTTGACTGTGGGAGGAAACCGGAGAACACGGAGAAATCCCACGCTAACACGGGGAGAACATGCAAACTCCACACAGAAGAGCCCCAAGCCGGGTTTGAACCTGCGACCCTCTTTCTGTGAGGCAACAGTGCTGACCCAACACAACCAGCTCGGTCAAATTTTTTGCAAAACGCAGCCAAAATGTTACTAACAATGCTAGTGTGAACTGTGAACTATAGTAACCAATCTATATTTTGTGTTATTTCAACCAATTAACTCAAGCACATATCAGCATGTCCGTCTGGGTTTATACTTCTTGCAAAAAAATATGCAGATCTATCTCAGGTAAATGTAAAAGGCAAATCAAAGAAGACGCTCATGTTTGTTTGTTGATGAGAACTGTAATCCCAATTAAGGCTCCCTGGTCTCGCTCTGCTTTGCATCACTGCAGACATTTGACTGCTGAGGATAAAAGCGATTAAAGATGTCCTTTGTGTGTTTTGGTGGATGTCCAGGTGAAAGACCCAGACTGATGACACTGAGGTGACAGTGCTAACTGCCCCCAAAACATTCTATAAAATACTAAGCTTGGTAGCTGGTGCTCCAGCTCGGCGGGGCACCAGATGGGGCCAATCATGTTTCTAGTAACACAAATTCGTTTTAACGCAACTAATTTCTTTAACGCAGCTTGCGATTTTATGATTTTAGCGGGATCACTTTTATAACTAGAAAGAAGATACTGCTATCATATGAAACTAGAAAACCTAAAGAATACATTGGTACCAACTATGTTGTACTAGCTTGTCGCAAACTGCAAACTTATGCTAAATTTTTAATTGAAAAACTGGCATGGCAATTTTTAAAGGTGTCCCTTGACTTCTGACCTCAAGATATGTAAATGAAATGGGTTCTATTGGTACCCACGAGTCTCCCCTTTACAAACATGCCCACTTTATGATAACCACATGCAGTTTGGGGCAAGTCATAGTCAAGTCAGCACACTGACACACTGACAGCTGTTGTTGCCTGTTGGGCTGCAGTTTGCCATGTTATGATCTGAGTATATTTTTTATGCTAAATGCAGTATCTGTGATGGTTTGTGTTATTAATTGATTTCCAATAATAAATATATACATACATTTGCATAAAGCAAGCATATTTGTCCACTCCCATGTTGATAAGAGTATTACTGTATATACTTGCGAAATCTCCCTTTAAAGCTGAAGTAGGCGATATTGGAGCAAATATGATTAAAAAAAGTTATTTTTATAAAACGGTCGCTATATCGCGACAGTAGTACATGAAACAGGTAACTTGAAAAAAAGAATGTGTCCTCCGGTGCTTCAACAACATCTGCAAGATTTCACAGACCGGAGGAAAACTAGCAGTCAGAGCTGATCTGGGATCTGCTGTCCATCTGCCATCTATGAGAGCCGGCTGTCAATCACTCACAAACTCCGACCAAACGGTCAAACTAGGCCGCGCTGATCAAATATGAATCAATATTCTGTTACTGTAATGTTTATTTCTCACCTCAAATGTTTTCAGAATCATCTTGTAGTGCACGGTTTAGCTGTAACATGAGAAAGTTTGATACCCTGCAGCCATGTTGAAATCTCTTGAAGGAACGCCAAGCACCGGTCACATGACCGGAGCACAGCCAATAGGAACACTCTCTCTCTGAAATTACCTATGATTAGCCAAAGTCTCCCTAAACAGAGCCGTGATGAGGTGCAGAAGTCTAGTTTTCTCTCAGAACACTTGAATAACAATATGCTGAAAGGTTATTATGGAATTTTTGCCCATTGATGCCAAAAATATTCTGCCTACTGCCACTTTAAGGTACATTTTGAACAGATAAAAAATGTGTGATCAATTTGAAACTGAAACTGGACTTGAGAACAACACTCAGTATGTATCGTCATTTTCCTTCCAACCCTGCTCACCATCATCCCAGTTGTCGAAGTTGACTTTCTCATCTCCTCTGGACCATCTCCAATCTCCTGATACCCGATTCAAACCAATCCAGCCTCCATACGGGACAAGCTCGGTGGCCTCCTGTTGGTTTGTGATGGTGACCAAGTCACCATGGAACTTTCTGCAGTGTTTCTGGGCAGACCACCAGTTCTTCGAATCGCTGATGAAGATAACTTTTGAAATGTTACTGACTGTAGACTCTGCGCACGGAGGAGCGGAGAGGACGAAGAAGACGAGGTGGATGAGGAGAAGACTGAGGATGTTTCTCTCCATGTTGTCTTCAAAAAGACTTCAAAGTAAAGTTAAGTCACGTTACACATGTTACAACACAATGCAATAATTACAAAAAGTCTGTTACTTTAATTACAAAACACAATTTATTCATCGTACATCCTCACTGAGAGAGATATCTGGCAACCGTCGACCACTGTCAATCAAACCACACTAAAGGTAACTGGAATTGTATATGAGAATAGTGCTATACAGAGCAGCACAAAGCCAAACATCATTGATCACCATCTTCTGGTAAGCAATAGCTGAGGATGAACTCTGTCTCTCACACACTACATTTATGCATAAACTTCTCAGTATCTTCTATTGGCACAGGCAAAAATGAAAAGCTGGTACGGTTAAAAGATTTACACAAAAATCAACAGCTATGAACCCAACCATTATTTTTTTTCAAACAACAATCAATCCTGTTTCTGTGTTTACACTCACCATAAAGGACGGCACCGACAAAGGGAGCTCAGCGTTTGTTGAAAAGAGACGGGACGCTCCTTATTCAGAGACAGAGCTGATAGAGAGGGCTGTGTGTTATGTGGGACCTTTGCTAACACCCCCACCAGGTATCAGAGCTCTGATGCGCCTTAGTTCCACCTAAACGGACCAATCAGAGCAGCGCGTAGAAACAGCTCAGGTCCCAGTAGTCTGGGTCGTTCACCTGGACATCCACCAAAACACACAAAGGACATCTTTAATCGCTTTTATCCTCAGCAGTCAAATGTCTGCACTGATGCAGTGCAGAGCGAGACCAGGGAGAATTATTGGGATTACAGTTCTCATCAACAAACAAACATGAGCATCTTCTTTGATTTGCCTTTTACATTTACTTGAGATAGATCTGCATATTATTTTGCAAGACGTACAAACCCAGACGGACATGCTGAAATGTGCTTGAGTTAATTGGTTGTTACAGATAATGGATGGAGGGATGGTTGGGTTGTGTTTTCAGGGCCAGCGTAAGGCAAAGGCCATATGGGCGGTCGGCTAGGGTGGCACTTTCTGGGGGGTGCTGGTCGCCTCCTAAAAGTGTATTTCTTTAAAAAAAAAAAAATTTAAAAACATGCTGGTGGGCACCTTTCTTTACTTTCTGCACTGAGATAACAAATGAACAAATAAATAAATAAAGAAATATACTTTTCAAACTGACTAAACACTTTAAAGCCAACAATATCAGTGACCAATTGTTCATTTATATTGTCGGAAGCACTTGGCCTGTCAAGGAAACGTCATCAGGACTGGTTTGACAACAACTCTACAGAAATCAAATCACTCCTGCAAGCAAAACATGAAGCCCACAAAGCTCTCTTGGCCAACCCTGGATCCTCCACTCTGAAAGCCACTTTTGCTGAGGCAAGAGCTACAACCCAGCATGCGCTCCGGACCATGGAAGACGCCTGGTGGATGCAGAGGGCACAAGAAATCCAAAAGTTTGCAGACTGCAACAACACCTAGGGCTTCTATGATGCCATCAAAGCTATATATGGCCCCAGGAGGCAAACCATTGCCCCTGTCCGATCAGCAAACGGGAACACTCTCCTCAAGGACCGCCATGATATTCTTGGCCGCTGGGCGGATCATTTTGAGACCCTCCTCAACCACACCAACCCCGTTGATCTCCATATCCTTTAATAAACTCACAGATCTTCCACCAATCCTCCCTCTTGACACTCCACCACAGTTCTCTGAAACCTGTAAAGCCATTAAAAGCCTAAAGAACAACAAAAGGACCTGATGGCATCCCGGCAGAGGTCCTCAAACATGGGGGGTTCCTCATCACCTACATCTCCTGATCATAAACATCTGGAAGTCCGAGATGGATGCTAACATTGTGGTCATCTACAAACAGAAGGGCGATAGAGCCATCTGCGGGAACAGCCGCGGAATCTCTCTCATCTCCATCGCAGGAAAAGTGCTGGCAAAGATCATGCTTAATAGGCTGGTGGAGTACATTTCGGAAAGTGCTCTCCCAGAAACGCATTGTGGTTTTTGGAAGTCCAGATCCACTACCGACATGATCTTTGTTTTACGGCAGCTACTAGAGAAGAGCAGAGAACAACACAAGGACCTGTACATTGCCTTCATCGACCTCAGCAAAGCCTTTGACACCATAAACCGTGAAATGCTCTAGAAACAGCTCTCCAAACTTGGGGTACCACCCAAGTTTCTTTCCATCCTGCAGCAACTGCATGATGGGATGCAAGCCAGAGTTCTCACAGGAGGACTCCAGTCAGAGTCCTTCATGGTCAACACAGGGGTGAAGCAGGGCTGTGTCTTGGCACCGGTCCTGTTCAATCTCCTCCTCTCAGCCATTACCCACCTCTTCCACCATACCCTGGGATACAGAGATGGAGTTCACATGGAGTATCACCTTGATGGAAGTCTATTCAACATCTGACGGCTCCAGACCCACACAAAGAAAAAGACAAGCCAAATCCGTGAGCTCCAATACGCAGATGACTGCGCTGTCTTTGCACATAACCCAGAGTCCATGCAGCATGCCCTAAACACAATCTCCAGCCTATACCAGTCCTTTGGGCCAGCTCGTACAATAAAGACCTCTGAATTACTGTAGACCTCTGTTGATTGTGCTCATCACATCGATTGTGCTTATCACATCGATTGTGCTCATCACATCGATTGTGCTCATCACATCGATTGTGCTCATCACATCGATTGTGCTTATCTTGGTGTCACATGAGAGATGATGAGTTCATTGAGGTCACTGTGATAGTCATCACTTAAACTAAGGTGTGAATGATGTAAAATCACCTTGGGATATCCGGACAGCATTGTAAGTACTGATTGCAGAACTGATGAAGCCTCTCAGATGAGATGCGTGTGTTACGTGTGCAAAAATAAACACGTTCATGTCATTCTGGTTGGGCTGCAACTTATTTTCATTTTTCCTGTGTATGTGTGGATTTGCTGGTGTGGATTTTAGCCTTTCCCTGATATAACTTATTCATGAAATAAAGAATTTTAAATTCTGGTATCGTATGCGGAAATCATGACAAATTAACACTATTGCAGATCTCTGCAACACTGTAGGTGACTGAATGTTTCCTTAGTTTAACCACAATATGGACCCACTGTGACTTGGTTAAGAGTGCCCTCTAGTGGCACACAAAATAACACAGGGTGATATTTTATATTGGGGAGACATTCACAAGCAGTTACAATACAGACCCAAATTTGGGAGAAAACACTTTTATTTTTGCCTACACCCTATATTTTTGTTATAGTATAAAGGAGTTAAAGGTGTGTATTTTACCACAAAAAGAAAATATACTACTGACATATTAGGGCTATACAGTGTACATATTAGGGCTGTCAATCGATTAAAATATTTAATCGTGATTCATCACATGATTGTCCATAGTTAGTCGTAATTAATTGCAAATTAATCTCACATTTTCTATCTTTTCAAAATGTACCTCAAAGGGAGTTTTGGCAAGTATTTTACACTATTATCAACATAGGAGTGGGCAAATATGCTTGCTTTATGCAAATGTATGTACACATTTATTATTGGAAATCAATTAACAACACAAAACAATGGCAGATATTGTCCAGAAACCCTCACAGGTACTGCAGTTACCATAAAAAAATATGCTCAAATCATAACATGGCAAACTCAAACCCAACAGACAGCAACAGCTGTCATTGTGTCAGTGTGCTGACTTGACTATGACTTGCCCCCATCTGCATGTGATTATCATAAAGTGGGCATGTCTGTAAAGGGGAGACTCGTGGGTACTCATAGAACCCATTTTTATTCACATATGATGAGGTCAGAGGTCAAGGGGCCCCTTTGAAAATAGCCATGACAGTTTTTCCCCGCCAAAATTAAGCATAAGTCTGGAGCGTTATTTCACCTCCTTCGTGACACGTGATTATGACATGGTTGGTACCAATGGATTCCTTAGGTTTTGTAGATTCATATGAGACCATATATAGTATATATGTTGTACTATTAAAGATGCAAACTTCTTGTAATGTCAATGTGGTGAATGGTGTTCCTAATGTTCTGTGATGTAATTTCAATATAATGACACAATTTAATTTTCAAGAATCTCATTTATTTCTCATTTATTAAGTCATTTATTTAAGTTAGATCACTAACTTAAAGGCACACTCTATGATCCCAAAGCAAACAACACCAAAGTCAAAAACACAACATTTGAACCTGATATCAGTCCCAAATTGATTGACAGACCTTTTTATAACACAAAAACTAGTGCAAGACAACAACTAAAAACAATTATTATGAATTGTTTCTGATAAGCTTAAAAGGTTTGTTTACATCTGCGATGTTTCTTAAGATCTCTTGCAAAACATTTGCGTTGTCATATAAGAATCTAGGGAGGAAAGTTTAACTCAAAGGTCAATGTATGTATGTGGTGCAGGAATGAGTCCCAAATACCAGAAATAAGTTAGCATTTTAGCACTTCTGGTTCCCTCGTCTGGACGTCAATGATTTTTTTTAATGGCATAGCGTTATTAATATTACCGGTTTGTTTAAAGTAGAAGTTTGATGACATGATTCAACTTCTTCTCTTTACGCTGTTACCGTCTATGAGGGACACAGGATTGTTTTCCACCAAAAGGGGGCGTGGTCATGTGAGCCAACTCTGGATGACGTATTGCCGTTCTGATGTATATGAAAAACATATATGAATTTAAAAAATGGGCGTAGTTCCTCTTTCAGCCACACCACCAATCATGTTTCTTTTCATGGCTTTGACTCTCTACTCATGTTGCCTTTATTTTAAAATGACATTGATGTTCAAGATGAACAAATCATTCCTCTCCCAGCATTCATTACTTTCTGCCGCATAGGAAGTTTCTCTTCTCACTACAGTTCATTATCTTCCAGCCTTTTTCGTTGGGAAGCAGGGCGCCGCAGTGCTGCTGCTGGGCAGGACAGTGAGGAAGGTCGGAGCTCCTCGCCCTCTGTCCATTCATCCACCACCACTCACCAGCCAGGAATCGCAGTCCGATCCACACCTGCAGGAAACAACAGGGGCAATTGGCAGAGAAAACCACTGTGTCACACACAATCACTGAGACTCCAGGAAGTCACTGCGCCGGGCCAAGAAATAGTCCGTCACATAACCCCATAAAAGCACAACCACATTTTTGTACGGATTAAACAAATGTGCAGAGCGTCGGGGTCCGGCATCGCCCTGTCTGGGTTTACTTCACAAGAATGATCGGCTTGCTGTATATTATCCCGCTTATTACACGGCTGCTTCCTTAAAAAAATAATAATTTGACAAACAAACGGTCCGCCAGAGTCTGACATCGGAACTGTGCCCATAGCAACGGTCTGTTATACATAGCAACGGTCTGCTATAAAGAAATAAAAGACCGTAGAACGCCGTGATTGACCAATCAGAATCGAGCATTCAACGAAGATGTGTAATAAAATGTGTTAATTCATGACCTTCAGGGGTGCTGGTAGCCTTACCTTTGGACAGAGCTAGGCTAGCTGTTTCCCCTTGTTCCCTGTCTTTGTGCTAAGCTAAGCTAACCGGCTGCTCTCGGGGCATGAAAGCAAAATTTCTCAAAATTTCAAACTATTCTTTTAACATCACAGTTACAGTGATATAACCTGACTACAAACACACACAAACTCTGCAGAAAAACATCAAACCTCATTATTGGTTGCTTGCTGTGTTATTGTCTCTCTGTTCAACAGAAAGATGTTTCTGGCAGCGACTTCCGGCAGGCTGACGAGGTCGTAATTTTCTTTTTCTCTACAGTGCTCCAAGGCCTCTTCCCATGTCTTCTTTTCCTGGACCAGGTCCAGTCTTTCATCACAAATGAAGGGGTGAAGCTCATTGCAAGGATAATTTGCCCATTTTAGGTGAGATTGACGTTTCCAAACACAGTGCTCATAACGGTCTGGTTCACCTACAAGAACAAGGAGAGAGAGACTGAAATCACATGGACATGGTAGCATTCTGGTAAACATCATTTTCATCCCCTCAAAACATTCATCCATCCATCCATTATCTGTAACAGCTTATCCTATTCGGGGTCGCGGGGGGGCTGGAGCCGATCACGGCTGACATTGGGCGAAGACGGGGTACACCCTGGACAGGTCGCCAGACTATCACAGGGCTGACACATAGAGACAGACTCACATTCACACCTACGGGCAATTTAGAGTCAACGATTAACCTGCATGTCTTTGGACTGTAGGAGGAAGCCGGAGAACCCGGAGAAAACCCACGCTAACACGGGGAGAACATGCAAACTCCACACAGATGGACCCCAAGCCGGGTTTTGAACCTGCGACCCTCTTGCTGGCTTGTGGCAGGGGCGATTCCAGGATCTTTTAAATGAGGTGGCACAGGGGGGCCAAGAACCAGTCGGGGGTTCTTGACCCGTTGAAAAAGCGTTTAAAATTGGCTTAGGTAACATTGGGCATGATTTTCAGGCTCTTGAGCACTGCTCTGTGTCCTAATACAGGTGGTATTACATGAAAAGTGGCGATGCACAAGACCAGGAAGTGCTCTAGCCTGGCGGGGCACCAAGTGGGGCCAATCATGTTTCTGGCCGGGGGGGTGGGGGGGGGGCTACCGAGCGACAACGGTGTTAAATACATGAAAGCACACATGTTAATGTTAATGCAGGTAGCATGCTAATATTTGCTAATTAGCACTAAACACAAGGGCAGCCGAGGCTGATGGGAAAGCCATTAGTATTGCAGGTATTCGGTCATAAACAAACTGTTAGAATATATATAATAATAATAATACTGAATACTGTATATTATAAATTAGGGCTGTCACGGTTAACGTGTTAATGCAAAGTCGTTTTAAAGCCACTGATTTCTTTAAAGCATTAACGCAGCTTGTGATTTCATGATTGTTGATTGGTTTGCCAAGTTATGATTTGAGCATATGTTTTATGCTAAATGCAGTACCTGTGAGGGTTTCTGGACAATATTTGTCATTGTTTTGTGTTGTTAATTGATTTCCAATAATAAATATATACATACTTTTGCATAAAGCAGCATATTTGTCCACTCCCATGTTGATAAGAGTATTAAATACTTGACGAATCTCTCTCTAAGGTACATTTTGAACAGATAAAAAATGTGTGATTAATTTGTATTAATCACGATTAAACATTTTATCGTTTAACAGCCCTAAAAAAATACATATTTTGAACTGCTGATTTGCCTAGATGAAGCGTTAAGGGATGACCAAAGTTATTACAATTCATCCTGTGGGGAACACGAATGCCAATCCACCCAGTAATTATTGAGACAGTTCAGTCAAAACCACAAATGTTAACCTCATGATGGCGCTAGAGGAAGAGTCAGGGGATCATGGACAGTATGACTCATCCTCATGTTACCATGGATATCTTTACCAAAATCCATGGCGATGAAATTCACTATTTGTCGAGATATTTCACTGAAAAACAGAAATATCCACCTCATGGTGGCCTGAGAGGAGTCAGAGGGATTCATCCTCTGGGGAACATGAATGCCTGTTCCAAATGTGAATCCATCCAATAGTTATTGACATATTTCAGTCTTGATCAAAGTAGTGCAATGACAAACCAACAATCCAACATTGCCATCGATATGCAGCTAGTGTGGCTAAATAGTCCTACATTCAAATTTGAATTTAGTGGATGTAGCAAAGGTTAAAAACACTCTTTCATTACTGAAATTAAATCACATTTGAGTCCCTTAAATTGTGGAGTACATTAAAAGTGGAAACTGAAACTGGACTTGAGAACAACACTCAGTATGTATCGTCATTTTCCTTCCAACCCTGCTCACCAACATCCCAGTTGTCGAAGCTGACTTTCTCATCTCCTCTGGACCATTTCCAATCTTCTGATACCCGACGCAAACCAATCCAGCCTCCATACGGGACAAGCTCGGTGGCCTCCTCTAGGTTTGTGATGGTGACCAAGTCATCATGGAACTTTCTGCAGTGGCTCTGGGCAGACACCCAGTCCTTCAAATCGCTGATGAGGACAACCTTTGAAATGTTACTGACTGTAGACTCTGCACACAAAGGAGCGGAGAGGACGAAGAAGACGAGGTGGATGAGGAGAAGACTGGGGACGTTTCTCTCCATGTTGTCTTCAAAAAGACTTCAAAGTAGAGTTAGATCACCTTTCAGGGGTTACAACACAATGCAATAATTACAAAAAGTCTGTTACATTAATTACAAAACACAATTTATTCATTGTACATCCTCACTGAGAGAGATATCTGGCAACTATCAATCAAACCACACTAAAGGTAACTGGAATTGTATATGAGAATAGTGCTATACAGAGCAGCACAAAGCCAAACATCATTAATCACCATCTTCTGGTAAGCAATAGCCGAGGATGAACTCTGTCTCTCTCACACTACATTTATGCATAAACTTCTCAGTATCTTCTATTGGCACAGGCAAAAATGAAAAGCTGGTACGGTTAAAAGATTTACACTAAAATCAACAGCTATGAACTCAACCTTTTTTCCAAACAACAATCAATCCTGTTTCTGTGTTTACACTCACCATAAAGGACGGCACCGACAAAGGGAGCTCAGCGTTTGTTGAAAAGAGACGGGGCGCTCCTTATTCAGAGACAGAGCTGATAGAGAGGGCTGTGTGTTATGTGGGACCTTTGCTAACACCCCCACCAGGTATCAGAGCTCTGATGCGCCTGAGTTCCAACTAAACGGACCAATCAGAGCAGCGCGTAGAAACAGCTCAGGTCCCAGCAGTCTGGGTCGTTCACCTGAACATCCACCAAAACACACAAAGGACATCTTTAATCGCTTTTATCCTCAGCAGTCAAATGTCTGCAGTGATGCAAAGCGGAGAGAGACCAGGGAGCAATAATTGGGATTACAAATCTTATCAACAAACAAACATGAGCGTCTTCTTTGATTTGCCTTTTACATTTACCTGAGATAGATTTGCATATTTTGCAAGAAGTACAAACCCAGACGGACATGCTGAAATTTTGACCAAGCTGGTTGTGTTGGATCAGCACTGTCGCCTCACAGCAAGAGGGTCGCAGGTTCAAACCCGGCTTGGGGCCCTTCTGTGTGGAGTTTGCATGTTAACCCCGTGTTAGCGTGGGTTTTCTCCGGGTTCTCCGTCTTCGTCCCACAGTCCAAAGACATGTAGGTTTGGTTAATTGTTGACTCTAAATTGCCCATAGGTGTGAATGTAAGTGTGAATGGTTGTCTGTCTCTATGTGTCAGCCCTGCGATAGTCTTTCGACCTGTCCAGGGTGTACCCCGCCTTCGCCCAATGTCAGCTGGGATCGGCTCCAGCCCCCCCGCGAGCCTGAATAAGATAAACTGTTACAGAGAATGGATGGATGGATGGTCATGTTGTGTTTTCAGGGCCGGCGTAAGGCATAGGTCATATAGGCGGTCGCCTAGGGTGATACTTTCTGGGGGGCAGTGGTGAAGCAAGAGAGAGAGAGAGAGAGCGGCGGCGACGGGAGCGAGTAACATTATCGACTCCGGTCCAAGCAGGAAAAGTTAACAGAGTTTGGTTTGTCCATTCTGGGCTACTGTAGAAACATGGCGGTACAACATGGCCGACTCCGTGGAGAGGACCTGCTATCTATGTAGATATAAACGGCTCATTCTAAGTTAACAAAAACACAACGATTCTCATTTTCAGGTGATTATACACTAAAGAAAACATACTTAATAATATTATATTCCATTTCTGCCGATAGATCCCCCTAATTGTTACACACTGGCCCTTTAAATCTACATCCAAAAATAGCCAATACTGGTAGCATTTTCAGCAAATCCAGACCCTGAAGCAGTGACTTCACGGTCGATTCTGCTTTATCAAAGCACAAAACCCTTCGGACGGTGCAGAAATGAAGTCACATCGTTCCTGGGTGAGCTTGAGCCGCCAACCTTCAGGTTAAAATCTGTAGGCGCTGACTGATCAACACACCACAGAGACCTTTCTACCGGGTTCAAGTGGTCAATAAATTGATGTGTAATCTGCTAACAATGAAGCCAAATTAGACTGTAAGACTTTCTGATGCAGTAAATGATCTCATCTCTAGTAGGCTGCAAGTAGTCTGGCGGATGTAAAGCAGTCCCTGACTAGATGGATAGAATGAAGAGCAGGTGGCAGAGGTCAGAATTTGGTCTCAGTGCTTTAGAGAGCAAGCTTTCATGTTGAAGCCCAACAACAGCAGGTTGGATCAGAAGTGTCAGACAGGCACGGTTGGGATTTTGTTTACAAGACCGGCACTTTAACCAACGGAGCCAAAATTCCTGCACACTGAACACATCTAAAAAGTGCCTCACAACTTCTTGGTTTGGTTCAGATTTCACTAAAATTGCTCTAGGGAAATTATCTTAAGATCAACAACTCATTTTATTGTTTGGTTTGAAAATTCATCAATGTGAGCCCACACGCAAAAGTGTGATTGTAAAGACACACTTAAAATTTGAGATTTTGATATTCTGGTATAATGTTGAATTATAAAACTGATTTCTCAAAACAGCCAGACATTTTAACACAAATTAAAGATTTTACTTTTTTTTAAGTTTCTTTTTACAGCCCAGATTTTTTCTTATTGAATCAGAAAGGTCTTCAAAATGATGTCGACCGAATAGTGGAGACAGTTATGCGGTTGAAGGTGGTAAAGCAACCATGTGGATTTTAAAACTATTTCTTTGAAAAATAATACATGTGAGAATTCATTGTTTTAAAATAATTCAGAAAACCTTAAAAACTGTAAATCACACTTTTCCCTTTATGACTGAACTTCCTTGAGTGTTTTTTGCACAAACAAATAGTTACGTTTTGCTTCGTCTCTCAAAACTACAAGAAAACACAAATCCATTTTGTTTAAACGATGGCTTTCACATTTATTACACAGTAATACCGCTTTGTTTCAGCATCCCTTTTTGAAGACGCATACAAACTGATGATTGTAGACAAACGCAACAGCTACACAAAGTCGTTGCTATTCATAGCAATAACTCAGGTATCTAATCTATTTGCTCATCAACTGTCCAATAGAAGTCCAGCACATGCCAGGGAGGGCAGACTGATTCCTGTGGTGCAAGTGATCCCGCTCTGTTTTCCCTCAGCTCAGTTGCTAAATTCTTCTCTAAACCCAGACGTCCTCCTCTCACATGTGAAGCCACAGCAGGTCTTGCCTGTATGAACTGCAGCAGGTAGCGTGTTGTCAGTTTTTAGGAGGTAATGGACACCATGTTGTTAGGACTCAGGATCTCAATCCAGTAACCATCAGGGTCCTGAATGAAGGCCAAGCCTTTCATTTTACCTGAGAAGGAAATAAGAGAAAAGGAACCGTTAATACTGTATGAATAAATGCTCTAATCATGGTGCAGTGATGACATGCCAATACACTGAGGAGAAATATATTTCAAATGTAGAAACAGGTACTGAACAGGTGCTTTCTGTTGTTATGGAATGAGGCAGGACATGGAAAGGAATAGCCATACAATACAGTGTATTACGGTAATACATAATTATCTTTTGACACTTTCATGAACTAGTTGCGCCAGTACAAATACTTATAATTATCTGTTAGTTTAGAGTTTACAGAAATCTGCAATCATTAATATTCTTGGGGTGAAGTGGATGAAACTCAAGCTGTGCAGTAGAGATGTCATGTTACCAGAAATTTAGTAGTCAATACCAACACCAGTGAAATTCCACTATTCTCGTTACCAATTTGATTCCCACGGTAAAAAACAAAAGTAGAACAATAAACCCTGTGTACTTCAACATACACTCCTTTAACTTCCTAACAAATACCAGTATGCACGGTAATAAACAGGTCATTATTGTCTCTCTATTATTTATTTTATATTTGTGTGAAAACATCTTCAAACAACTGGATTTATTAAAGTTTCTCGACAAAAACTGCATTTTACAATACATTTGAACACACCATGATAACGTTAGAATTTACGTTCGCCCAATACTTAACAAAGCCTGAACACGTCATAATGCACCTCCCGTTGACATTGGCCGTTAGCTCTGCAGGACTGTGCTGCTCACCGGCTGCTAATTTGGACATGGATGCGTCGATAGTGAGTTTATTGCGTCCCAAACACATTTTCTATCATCCCCAGGATGTTGTTAGTCTCGAGCCCTGACGGTTCCTGCTGTATTTAGAGAAACGAAGATTTTGGCAAGTATCGGTTCTTGTGATATCCCTACTGTGAAGTGTAGAAGTTAATTTATTAATAAAATAACATTACCTGTGAGAAAGCAGATTCTTCACCTCTACTGTAATATATATTTCAGCGCTTACTGCCCATCGCCCTAATCAAGGATTTTCTGTCTTGAATAAATGGCTTCAACCCCGATTACAACTTCAATTATTTTCCATTTTGAGTGTATAAGCCAACTAAAAAGTGAAGTGGGGAAAGAAAGGTTAAAGGTGAACTAAATATACTAAAAAGGCGGTCAAGTTGTGTCTATTTAACCTGTCTGTGACCCTCATATTCACAAACGCTTCTCATCTTACCATCGTCTGGCTTCTTGACAAATGTGACTCCTTGTTCTTCAAACAGTTTGCAGGCTTGATAGACGTCAGGAACGGCAATTCCAATGTGTCCTGTCAAATGCCAGGAGGACAAATAGAGACTGTTCACTGTAAATCCACACTACAGTCACATAGTTTGCTCTAGTGAGTCTTCAAACGGTAACAGACAAGAAGCATACAGTATATCCTTTAAAAATGTGGTGCAATATAAGAAAGAATAAATGATAGATGAATTGGTACTGTATGAATTTTTGGAAAAACTGAATGCTCAACATTTAAAACACAGATCACAGATCAGCTAAAATGTTACAAACCTAAGTAAACCAAGAGTGTGTTCCTGTATTTCAAGTTCATCCATTCATATATTGTATGTCATCATAGAAGAAAACTTTATGTTTTGGGACAACAAAGTCTTTCCTGTCCGTTTGTAAAACAGGGAAGCGATCTTACCAAAGCCACGTGGATCTGAGTTTCCGTTGTGATAAGACTGGCTCTCGTCAGCCTCAGAGCCCCAGTTACTGAAAGACAGGAGGGGCGGGAGGAGGAATACGACAAGGTAAGAGACGAAATGCAGAAAGAGGAAAGAGAGGAAGGCACATATTGTAGACCCTTACTGTGTCAGCTCAATGGTAGCTCTTCTGGAAAAGGTCCAGGCCGTCTTCTCCTTCACTTCTGTAGGAATCTCCTTCTTGTCCTCGTAGCCCAAGAAGAAGAGAGAGAAACGCATGGAGGGGAAGTCAAACTTCTGCAGGAGTCTGGAAGATTTTACACAGAAGGAGAGAAAACCCCACTTTAGTCACCAAGTCCAGTTTATGTATGAGATGTTCTCACCAGCACATGCACACAAAAACATCTCTGAAAAATGTTTAGGATTCATTGGGTGTTTCTCAAAGTCAAGGAAGGATCCTTCATCGGCTGAATTTCAAGGATCCTACGTCATCGAATCCCCCCGGAGGACTGTTCCAATGTCGAAGATCCTTCCAATTCTACCGAGGACTGAGGATTTTCAATAATGCATGCGTGTGTCCTCTGCACTCCTAAAACACCCACAATCCTGTGCTCATGATGCATTTCCTGTACCCCGATTTGGAAACAGCGGAAACACTCTAGTAAACTTTCAGTTATTTCACCTCAGCAGTCCGCCCAAATATGTTTCTGAACAAATTTGAGGCGAGAAACCAGATGTTGAATCTCCACTCACATTAGATCCACAGGGCCTAATTTAAGGCATAATTTCAGCAACAGACTTGTGAGCTATTAATAGCACAGCGGAAGGCAATGGCAAGAGATAGACAGCCGGGTAGAGCCGGCATATTTCCGCATCGAGCTCTGTGAATTAAGGCTTTATTTCAACCAACCCAGATTGTTGGAAGTGTAAAGACTCAGCGAAGTAAAAGTACTGTGTTTTTCCAGTGGAGTCTGGTAGCTTTGGGGAGAGCATTACGGTTGTTTCTTTTCACATTTAACGAGTGGGAATTAAGGGTTTATTTCAAACCAGAGTGGGTCATTGTTGGAACAGCGGAAAGAGTTAACCAAGAAGAGTTTGATTTTGTCTCTGTCGAGTTTGAATGAAGTGTGTTTTATTAATCAGCGAGGTAAAATTACTGTGTTTTTCCAATGGAGTCTGGTGGCTTTGAGGAGAGCATATTAATTGTATGTTTTGTACGTTTTTAAATTATATTAATTGTCCAAATCCCTGTTGGTTTTAGTTATTTTTCAATAGGCCGACATGTTTTTAATCTGTTTATATTGTTTTGAGGAATGCAAAATCAATATTCCTACTAGAAATTGTATTGTACTGGTCTGTTCTAAATAAAGTACAAATACCAGGTCCATTTCTTCCGCACACCAGCTAGACTGTTCCAATGTGTGCTCTCCGAATGCTAGGAAGGAGTCTTGCCTAGCCTCAATAGGACACGACTTGGAAGGACCCGTCCTACCAAAGAAGCATCCTTGAATTTGAGAAACACCCCTTGTGTCACTTTTTGGGAATAATCTGTTGCAAGTGGGAATAAAGATTCTTTGAGCTGAAGCCCACACTACATACTCACGTCATGCCGAGGATTCTGGTGTAAAAATCCAAGGATTTAACTGGATCTTTAACCCGCAGCATAGTCTGCTGCATCATAAAATCCTAGGACACACAAATACAATAACAGAGCTTTAAGTCAAGTGGTCGGCAATACTATGAATCAATCACAAAGATTACAGGATGGTGAGTTATCATATCTCTAAAATACAGATGGAACAGTCATTCAAATTTCCCGGGGCGTTACATATGACTAATTCTGATTAGTGCTGATTTAGCACTACTAAAAACAGGTCTTCCCAAGAGGAGAAACAGACATTTTAGTAGCTCAAAGAGTGAATTTGGATGTGTTGCACCACAGTGTGTTAAATAGAAACACTGCTGGTTCATTTTCTAGGCGTGCCACAGTTGGTTAGCCACAGACCCAAGAGAGTGCTGCAGGAATGAGTCCTAAAACCCAGAAATTAGTTAATTTATCACTTCTGGACCAGTTCCCTCATCTGAAAGTCAATGTTTTTTTTAATGGGTTTTTAGTTAGATGCCTGAAATAAAGCTTGATAGATTTTAACGTTTTGTTCTACATTATAAAATACGTCAATAAATATCCTGCTTGTGAATTTTGAAGCCTTTGTGTCTTATAAAAGGCGGTTGCTAACAAATGGCTAAATGAGACTACAAGACGCCATCACGCCGTTGACTCGTCCGCCTTTACAGCCTTGTTGTGTATACTCGCGCTCATGTGACCGTGGTGTAGTTCTTTAACGTTAGCTTTTTACTTCTGGTGATTGCATTTATGCTTAAAAAAAAAATCACAAAAGTGGTGTTCATTTGTGGAGATTATCTTGCTAAACAAAACACGCGTTTGCCACAGAGCTTATTTTCTGCAATAATACAAAACTCAATGGGAAAATCCCATTTTTTTTGCTGAGGGAACCAGGGGGAAGCTAACTTACTAACTACGAACATTCGTCATCCCTGTAGCACTCCATTGGTTACTCAGAAACAAATTGTGGCCATCCATCAGCCAATACAACTTGTACAAAAACCATTACAAAAGCTTGCATGTTAGCCAACATTAGAGGCAAATGGCCAAGTCAATGGTTTTCCTGTTATGCTAATTCCCAGCGAGTACACTGTATGTGCATCTGAAGTGTGTATGAATACTCCAGACCCTGCTTCTTCCACAGGAAAAATAAAAATACACTGCATATACATATAAGGAAGGATTAACACTTGAGATGTAAGGTTAAGGGATAGTTACTGATGTGAAATATAATTATATTCTTGTGTTAAAATGCTCCGAAAAGCCTTCACAACACATTTGCTTGCAGGGTACAAGATCTCTGTCGGCTGTGCCTGAATTCCAGCAGAGGGAAATTTGTATCCCGGCTGGCACTCACTCGTGAAAAGGTATATCAGCCAAACTACACCTCTGTGCAACCAAGCGCGTATGAATCACCACATCTGTGTGAGCGACGCATCAGTCAATATCACCACACTGAACAGATCAGGCCTGCTTGGATGAGTTAAAATTACTTCCTTGTTTTCTATGCAAAAACATGGCGTGACAGTGATGGTCTGATGATGTCTTCATTTTTTTTACTGTACTAAGGCCGATTTCACAGAAGCGATTAGCGACTCCACGCATAAGCAAATGGTTACAGCGTCGTGTTTCACAAAGGATTATTGAGTGTAAATTGGAGGTAAATCTAGGTAAACTATCTTGCGTGCCCATGGATGGGTCAGAACATAGATTTTGATTAGGGAAATGTGTCAAAGTAACCCAAGGAGAAATCGCAAATTTGGTAAAAACTGGTTTTCACTCTGATATTTGTATTGTATGAGCGTATGGAAACCAAACTACTACTCTGTGTGTGTTTCACAGTTGAGTGTTATCTCTGTGGTTAGCAACTGTTCTCCTTTCCTGTGCCCTTCCTCCAACCGTGTCAAATTTTCACAGTGTACAGAAGTATCTTCACTTCCATAGAAACTCCCCAAACACTGCTGAAGCATTATCTCCAGTTGACTACATACATATGTTCCAAACAGTCAATGTTTTGTCACTTATAGCTAAAAGCATTACTTCTGGCGGAGCTTCAAAACTCCAAAAGGGGATGACATAGAAGCAGAGTGCATTCAGCCATATTATTGCAACCTGATTATGTGACGAACTCTAAGCAAACAAACAGCAGAGATCATGCTGCAAGAGAGATATGAACGGTTTCTATGGACTTTAATCCAGTATTATAAAGTCTCTTTTATTTATCAGGTCAAAGGTGAACATGACCTGACATGTGATTCTACTGATGCTGCCAGAGCTACTACTACCAACTATCAACTTTATTGAACAAAAGGCTCGCAGAACAGAGTGAATCTCCAATGTCCTGTCAATTTGGGAGATATGATATTTTCCTGTTCCTAAGCAAGTATATATATTGTATGTATGTACAGTGTATAGGACTACAATACAAAACTGACAGGACAATGGATATTCACTCTGTTCTACGAGCCTTTTGTTCAATAAAGTTGATAGTTGGTAGCAGTAGCTCTGGCAGTATTAGTAGAATCACATGTCAAAGTTCACCTTTGACCCTTAGAAATAAAATAGACTTTATAATGCTGGATAAAAGTCCATAGAAACCTTTCATATCTTGCTTGCAGCATGGTCTCTGCTGTTTCTTTGCTTAGAGTTCACCACATAATCAGATTGCCATAATATGGCTGAATGCACTCTGCTTCTATGTCATCCCATTAACCCTTTTGGAGTTTTAAAAGCTCTGCCAGAAGTAATGCATTTAGCGATAAGGTGACAAAACTGTGACTGTTTGGAACGTATGGATGTAGTCAACTGGAAATTATGCTGCAGCAGTGTTTGGGGAGTTTCTATGGAAGTGAAGATACTTCTGTACACTGTGAATATTTGACACGGTTGGAGGAAGGGCACAGGAAAGGAGAACAGTTGCTAACCACATGCGGCTCTTTAGCCCCTCTCCAGTGGCTCCCTGTGGATTTAAAAAAAAAAAAAAAAGAGTGGAAATGAAAGCTGTTTTTTTGTTTACATTTTCAAATTTTGTTGTAGGTCTATGGTACGACAGAGTATTAGGGCCACATTGAGGAAAAAAAAAAAAATTTGAGATTTCGGTAATGAAGTCATAATATTATGAGAATAAAGTCATAGGTTTACGAGAAAAAAAGTCGTAGTATTATGAGAATAAAGTCATAATATAAAGTAGTAATTGTAGGTGTTATTTTCTTTTTTTCTTGTAAAGTTATTACTTTATTCTCATAATATTACGACTTTTTTTCTCATAAAGTTATGATTTTATTCTCTTAATATGACTTTTTTTCCCGTAAAGTTATGACTTTATTCTTGTAATATTATGACCTTTTTTTTCTCGTAAAGTAATGGCTTTATTCTCGTAACATTATAACTTTATTCTGGAAATCTCAGATTTTCTTTCCCTCAATGTGGCCCTAATACTCCGTAGTACATTTGCTCTTTGGCCCTCACTGCATTAGACTATAAACTGTGTTACCTTCATCACAATGCTCAAATGTTTTGCGGCTCCAGACAGATTTTCTTTTATTATTTTTGCCTAAAATGGCTCTTTTGATAGTAAAGGTTGCTGACCCCTGGTCTAGATAGATAGATAATTGTACTTTATTGATCCCACATTGGGAAATTATTGTGTAACAGCATCAGGTTATCCAAGAATGCACAGGAACAATACATCAAATTTACATGCCAACACTAAAGAAAAATATCCATAGAATACAAAATATAAAGAATATTGGAATACACTATAAATATACCTGACAACTACAACTAGCATAACAAAAATCTAAATTATAAAATGTTCTTTAAGTTTAGTTAACAAGAAAATATAAAGTTACAATCTAAAAATGGACATGAAACGTTCACCTTTAAGTCTATAACAATACAAATAAAACTAATTACAAGCTAAAAATGGGTGCAAAAATGACATGAAATGTCAAACTTCTTTTAGTTTAGTTAACAAAAAAAATGTGAAGTTACAAGCTAAAAATTGATGCAAAAAAATGCAGTGCAATGCATTCAATCCAGAACAAATTCATACATTTATATGAAGTTTGCCTCTCTCTCTCTTATTGTGGTAGGTAAGGTTGCTTGTTTTGGGGCGTTTTTTGGGGGTGTCGCTTGTTTCTCTCGCGATATTTGGCAATCACGTCTGAGCTTTTAATGAGTTTCTACACGAGAAAGTTAGATTATAAATTACCTAGCTTTAACATATATGTAATAAAAACCCACAAATTAGTTAGCTGACATGTTAACGTTACTGTAAATATAATAATAAGCATTGGAAAACATGTTTAACATAAGCAAATCTCTTGTCACCGGATGACAAACCGCTGTCAGATGGACGGAATGTGCATATCTGGGAGCCGCTGGCCTCTTGGGTTGACTCGGGTTGACTCGGTTTCAGTGTCTCTAGTAACGTTATAAGTTTAGTTTAACTTCCAAGAGAGACGACAATAATCTTACCTTAGTAACTGGGTCTCCATCTTTGCAGGCTGACGCCGCTGCCTCGTCTGACAAACCTTTGTCGCTCATGTTTTGCTAACAAACTGTACGAAGCTGGACCGGACTGACAGTGGGAGTGGAACCACCAGAGTGGAATGCAACGCAGCCGGGGGGAACTTTAAAAGAAACACCTTCCGGTACCAGCTTTCAAAAATAAAAGCCACTATAATAATTTGAATGTATTGATTACAGGATATAGGTCTTTTTTTTCTTGTTAAATTAAAAAATTATATTGATTTAAGCTGTGCCTTCCCATACTGAAACCATCTGTTATGGAAATGTACACATACCCTGTAAACTGTCGCAAGATATTTGTAATTTTATCTTGGAAAATATTATCTGTGACTTTGAATTTCTACTGGGAAATATATGTTTGTTTTGTTTTTTTAAGGTTCAACACAGTATATGAGAGAGAATATTTTCCAATCAATCTCATTATTATTGTCACAAAGTTTTACAAGAAAGAAATGGAACTATAATAACAATAACAATACCTTCTGCAAAAAATAAAAAGGTGAGTTTGTGCTCCTATTTAAATGTTTTTACTTAAGTTACTATTATCTTATTTATATTAAACCCTGCAATGTTTTGTGTTTTATGTTATTTATTTTTTTTAATTTATTTTGTTTTTGTTTTTATTGATCCCTTTATTTCCTTTATATGTATTGTTTACCTACTATATGTTTTGATTTAATTGTTCTTTATATTGTTACAAATCTAAAATAAAGTCTATTGGAAAAATAAACACTGATTTTTAATTTATTTTATTTTTTATGTTTGTTTTTATTCATCCCTTTATTTCCTTTATATGTATTGTTTACTTACTGTATGTTTCGATTTAATTGTTCTTTGTATTGTTACAAATCTAAAATAAAGTCTATTGGCAAAATAAATATTGATAACAGGACAGCATTGTTGGGCCACTTCAAGACATTTAAAGGCATTTTCCCCTCTTTATAATTAAGATTGATTTTATATTGCATATGTAATGACCTATAAAATCGAATCATATGCTATTAACACAGCAATAATTTCTGGATTAGACTACATTTCATGAAGCTTTTATTGGAAAAATTAATTTGTATTTGAATCTGTTTTTATCACTTTAACTTAAAGTGAAGTCCAAGTAACACCTCCAACAATTTTATTTTGAAAATAAGACCGGAAGTATCGGTTTTTATCTCTTGGCTGGTCAAGACCAAGACCATGGATGTATTAAAAGAACTAGACTACAAGGCTCAGTATTATGTAACCAAGGAAGCTTACTGAATGTAAAATGTCCTATTATTTACCTTGTATATTCCACTACATATACACCATTACTAGTTTAATAGGTACACCTGCACAACCTGATGTATTTCAATAACACTGTAATAACTCATATTTTTGTGAAGCTAATTATGCTCAGCTTAGTGAAATACTACATCCCATCATTGCAGTTTGGTAATGGTGTGTTAATACTGCATATTATAAAGTTATAAACCATTTTAATTCATTAACACATTCACATTGTAAACCTTAATTTGACTTGCATAATACTCATATGGATGTAAAGCATAATCAATGACCAACTCAGCAGGCCCAGGACTCCCTGGTTTAACATCTCCACCCATGTTTATCCAGAATCAAAAACAACAGAGGGCAGCTTGCCATGGAAATGACTTTATTATAGACAAGTTGTCGAGTTCCTTAACGGGAGAGTAGTGACAGAAGACTACATTACTGACTATTAACCATTTACAGTTCCTCGCAGCCTTGCGTCATTTGGCTCTGGTGGATCTGAGGAGTTTATATTAAGCTGTGAATCATGAGCCACATACTGTAACCAGTCATACGGAGCGAGGAGGGCTGATAAAGCTGTGAGAATAATACCCCAACTACAAGCCTGAGTACCTGCAGAGTTCCTGAGACAGTTTGGCTGCAAGGGACGGGACTGTTAGCAGGCAAGAGTACTTTTTCCCCAGACGGCGGTAGATGGTATGTTTCCCGTGATTTTTTTTTCTAACAGTATTTGCTTTTTTGAGTTTTTCCAGATTTCAAAGGGCGCAAACCAACTTAATGTGTGTGACAGAAACTTAACTTAACAAACATTTTAACTAGATTTTTTTTTAACAGTGTAAAAAAAATATGGGTAGAAAGATTTAACATTTGCCTGTTTTTTTGGTGGTATTTCCCATCCTAATACAAACCACTGCCTGACAGTGAGTGTTATTTTGACATGGCCTTTAGAGAGTAATCAGCCATGTAGGAGACAAACAGCACAACCAGCATTTCTTCTCATGACGGAACTGTTAAGAGTAACTTTCTTCCAGCTGCGTTATAACAATGTTAACATATAATGTTTAAAAAAACATATTGCCATTCTAAATCCCACAGTCCAGTCACCCCTTACCCATTATACCCCATACGCTCACACAAGAGATCAGAGAAAAAGAAAGAGATGAGAGATGACAGAAGGTAGGAAAGCCCTTTTTAGCTAAGATGTTCGTCCTCGTGCTGCAGCGGAGCAGCTGCTCAGTAGCTGCGTCCAAACAGGGTGTAGTACTGGGCAGGCTCCTTGCCGCTGACACACATCTGACCGGGCTGCAGCGTCTTCAGGGGGGAGAAGGGGATACAGAGGCTCTTGGCTCCCATGGACGGAGCTCCAGGCTCCAGGTCCTGGTCCCTAAAGGGACAACGAAACACAACAATGTCTTTACTGGTTGAAATTAAAGCACTCAAAGCAAAAGGAGGTGAAATTGGGCAGGAATAATTAATATTTAACATTTTGTATTTTCCAAAAACCTGATGTGAAAGGGACAAATCATATAGTACTTTACAAATAACCCTATCTTGAATATGTGTATTTGAAATGACTCCATAGAACAGCAAAATGTGCAAAAAGTATTATTTTTTAATAATGTGACTCAGTGCTTATTGTATATTTGTCAGCCAGTGACATGTTGGACGTACTTGGCAGTGGTTTTCTTGATCCAATCCTCGCACTCAATTCCTCCACAGAACGGAATCTGGACCATCTATCAAGCAAGATAAACGTATTATCAGTTATTTACTCTGGTGAGAAACAGACGAGATAAATTAAACGTTTTGTGCTGCATGTGGTTTGTTGTTACTCACCTTGCCCTGATCCAGCTCTTTCTGGAACTGTTCCATTGTGTCTGCAGGCACCATGTTTCTCTTCAGGTCATCTGATGCTCTGACAAACACACACACATAACACACTTCAATCAATCTTATTGTATGTTTATGGACACCATGTAAGCATCTCTTCTTTTTACTATAATTCTGTGTATTCTCATTTACAACTGGATCTGTCACAGTCTGTGTTCATTATTTCTAACACAATGTTGCCCCCAGCTGGTTGGGATTATAATTTTAAACCTGCAACGAAATGTTTTTTGGCCACTTGGGGGCAGCAGAAAAAAAGTTGTGAACACAACACTGACATATCACCTTTTAAGTTCATATAGCTAACGTCTTAGCATGCTTCTTTACACATCCAGCAGCACTATAAAGCTCTGTAAAGACGAGGGGAGCTGCAGATTCGAGTGATAGGTAGGTTCACTATGAGCGAATCCCTCTCACATTACACATTATCATTTGATACATTATTATATAAAATATCAATTAAAGCCACTTCAATTTACAGCTATGTCAACCACAACACTATAAGAAGTTTAATACTGCATGTGTCTGTTTTTTTGTGCCTTTATGAAAGCTAGTGTTGATCAGCAGCTGTCCGAAAGCAATGATGGACCAAGTATGTCCAATGTATGTCATACATTTATCAAATACAAGTGTATACAATTTTATTTTATTAAAAAGCCCCTTCTATCTATCAGTTATATGTATGGGTTTACGTAATCTGTGTGTGTGAGTAAAGGTCCGACCAACATGAGAATAGGAGGGTCAGTAGACTAATTATTCTGTGCAGTGTGAATGCCTCTGAAACAGCGGGTTTTATTCTATCACATGACATTAAAGCACATGGTGTTAAAATCCTTTGAGTGAGATTAAGATCATGCGAGACAGGTTTCACTGCTGTTTTTTCCATGCCTTTTCTGTGGTCAGTTGAATGCTGATATGTCAAGTTGCCAGACAAGTATAGTGCAGGTCTGACCCTGGTGTGTGGTGCTGCATCTTACTTGTTGAATAGGTTGGTTTGGATGTCCTCCAACATGACGACCAGCTTCTTCTCCACCTCAGCCTCTGGAATTGTCGTCTTCACGCCCGAGTCTCTCCTCACTGTGACACACTGGCGCTGCTGCATATCTTTAGGACCCACTTCCAGACGGATAGGAACTCCCTGGACAAGAAACATACGTACACACAGAGAAACGAGAGAAACGAGAGAAACGAGAGAGAGAAACAGATACTGTCATTAGCAATGCCTTCACAACTACTTTGTTGTGACTTGAACTTTTATTGGCACAAAGGTGTAATACAAGAGTACAATTATAGAGGGTTTGTATTTTACATATTTTCACAACATTGTCATCCTAGACCAATATTCCCTCAAACCAGGGCTCCTCTGATGTGATTGAGATAGTGTGGTACACATGGAAGATTTGGCAAGTTAAACATGGAATTAAATTAGGTAATCACAGACAAAGTAAAGAAGAAAAAACGGATATATAAATAGTTGTGAATAAATAAATGGATACAAAAATAAAATAAATAGAAAAAATAATAATAATTTAAAAATAAATAAATAACAAAACCATATTAATACAGACACCAAAACAAGTACTAGAAAAGTAAGAGTTAGTGTTTGCTGACACTCAGGCTGTAACACTGGACTATTCAGATCTGTAGACGGCGACTCAACTTTTATCTTCTTTATTTATTGTTTCCTATTGTTGAATTTATGCCTTCCGGTAAAGCAGTACCACAACTATCACTACAACTACCACTGTTGTCATCATATTATGTCTGACCTTGAGCTCCCAGTGGTTGAACTTCCACCCTGGGGAGTAGTTGTCTCGGAGGTCAGTCTTCACCCTGATGCCGGCAGCCTGCAGCCTTTTCAGGTATTTAGAGCACTGGGTCAACAGTGCCTCCTTCTCCGGCTCTGGCAGGGTGGCAGTGATCCCACATGGGATGATAACAACCTGGGAAAAAAAGAGACATTTTAATCATATAGTGCTATATGCTTTTTTCTTGCATGTATCAGTTTATCAAAGGTGTTTTTGTTCCTTTAGAAGGGGGGTTTGTTCTTCATCTATTCTTTTATTTCATGTAAAAATATAAGATGGAGATTAAAAAAAAAAATCAGGTGTCTTGGGCTTAATGGGTGTGAATAATGAATAAAATCATCCATCAAGTATATTTATTTATTTATTTAAAAAGGATCCCCATTAGCTGATACCAATGGCACCAGCTAGTCTTCCTGGGGTCCGAAATCATGTACATTAATTTAATACATACATACTACATGCAACACTATACATCTACTGTATTTCCATTTCGCGTGTGAGAATGGTATGTATGTGTGTCTACCTGCAGGCAGGCAACCCTGGGTGGCAATACGAGTCCCATGTTGTCTCCGTGGACCATGGTGAGGACACCAATAGTCCTGGTTGTGATTCCCCAGGAGTTCTGGTAAACCAGCTGTTTCTCACCCGGATTCTTCGGATCCTCGAACATGATCTCAAACATCTTGGCGAAGTTCTGGCCGAGATGATGAGATGTAGCGCCCTGACGAAGCACAAAGACAAGATGACTTCATGTTTTGTTTTGTTTTTTTACAGTGCAATGGTTACTAAAAAAAAACAACACTCTAATCCATCACTGTCTGACTGCATATTGAATTAAGTGTGAAAAAGAGGAGAATAATTATCATGAATCATTGTCTGTTTCTCTGCAGCTCATCATAGGAATTAAACGTAACCTTTTGCTGGTATCGGTGTGAAAGGATCAAATGAAGTGATCCACTGTACTACAGTACCTGAATGGCTCGGCCGCTGGCAGAGATGAATGCCTCCACAGTGGTGGTGTAATCTCCTCCTGCAAACTTCTCCTTCTCCGTCTTCCTCCCCTTCACCACGGGGATCGCCATCAGCTCTTCATACACCCTGGCGTACAGATCCAGGATCTCAAGCACCTACAAATACATTAGAGTTACATTTTTGTACAATACAGGGTAGTCAAAACAACAACACTACTGTTGGGGCTGTAAATGTATTATCCATCTCAGCACTGATGCATCAAAAACAGTTCTTGTGTATTTCATTAAACATAACGGACAGAGGAGTGCTTGTGTCAGTTGTAGGTACGACAGCATTGCCAGCAGGGCTGTTACCTCCTCAGCTGCCTCCTCTTTGGTGGCATAGGCTGTGTGTCCCTCCTGCCACAGGAACTCTCTTGTCCTCAGGAAGGGCTGGGGGTGTTTGAACTCCCATCTCTGCAGGCAGAAGTGGGAGGAGAGAAAGAGGTGAGAAGAGAGAAAAAGACACAAGGTTGCCAGTCCTCTGTGTTCTAATTTTCTTTAACAAGCTTGTAAGAGGATACTGACCACAACGTTACACCACTGGTTGAGTTTGATTGGCAGGTCTCTGTGGGACTGGACCCATTTAGCGTAGGCAGGGTACATCGCTGAGGCAAAACAAAACAGACCACAGGTTCATACCAAACATGACAGAACAGCAAAACAACACCGACCGCTGCATTAACAACAAGATAAAAGCTATTATGTTCATTGTATGTGTCTGAATTGATGGTGATGATGATGATTGATGCTGTGGTTCAGACCTGTCTCACTGGTGGGTCTGACAGCAATGGGCTCTGCCAGCTCGGTCTTCCCTGACCGGGTTACCCAGGCAACCTGACAAAAGATGACAACATCATCATTAAATGATTATTATAATATAAATCGTTGTGCTGCATTGTTTCAGTAAAGTATACTTCTGGTATTTTCTATTATCATGCTTCTTCCCTCCATTATATTATTTCACCCATGGGAGGTCCTCTCCTCTTACCTCTGGAGCAAAGTCTTCTATGTGTGTTTTCTCTTTCTCCAGGGCAGCCTGAGAGACGAACATGGGGAAGTAGCAGTTCTCCACTCCCATTTTTCTGATCTCCCGGTTAAAGAAGTCTTGAATGGCCTCCCAGATGGAGTAGGCCCAGGGCCGCAGCACGTAGCAGCCGCTGACATCGTAGTACTCAATCATCTCTGCTTTAGTGATGACCTGGTGAGGAGGAGCAGCATTACATTGACAAGGGGGATTTTTAAAAGACATTTTAAATGGCTATTCCGTAGGTAGAAACATATTTTATTGGAGTAACTCACCTGAGAGTACCAGTCAGCCAGGTTCTCCTCTTTCTTGGCCTCCAAGCCCAACCTGTCAGGAGACAGACAAGTTAGTGTGATGCAAACCTCGAGATTAAGAGGTCCAAAACACTCCAAAACAATACCTAAAGTGTAACTGTGTGTAACAGTGTTTTTATTTTGTTAATCACACAGTTCAATTTATTATTTTGTTTTATAGGCATCACATTTTTTAAGAAGTGGTTACTGTCTGTTTTACTGTATTAGAGTTTTCTCCACTCAAATTGTTTTATTATCTTTGCACTGAAAGAACAATTTGTCAAATTAGAGGCAGTGGTGATGAAGCACTGCCCAAATAAAGTGGCAGAGCAATCTGGGAAATTATACCACAACACAACACAATATGTGAGGCCATGCCTGATTAGTTAGTCTAGGTGTAGGTACAAGAATACTCTTGAGTGCAATAACACAATTCTAACAAAACACAGAGCCATTCCCAGCTCAGCCAACCATGCAACTCAAAGCTCACATCAGTAGCTATAAAACCAGCAAACCAGCTTCCATCTGCTAACAGACAAAACGGAGACGGAGCTTCACCATAATGGCAAAATATCATAATCTCCATTATTAGGGCGACAGTGTGATCATGATTATTAGTCTTTATCTGAGGAACAGATGTTTTTATTGTCCTTTTTGCATCTTTTATCAAAACCTTTTCAACTTCAGCAGGTCTTCATGGTTTAAGGGTGCTGATGTGTTCTGTATTTAATATGGATAGAAAACCATGCAGAATATAGATATTCATATTCATTAGTAATGCAGCACTATCATTCACAGAGCACCCTTGAGGCTTACAGCAGACCACAAGCACTGATCAAGCAGACGGAAAACACACCAACCATTTAAAACTCACCAAATCTGATTACAAAAAACAAAACCTCTTCAGTCGTTTAGCAACCGTAGCAGAGGGTTGTGCTTACAGATGATCCATCTTCAGTGTCCAAGTAAGAAATCCAAGTATGTGTCTCTGTCCCCACAATGTGTCACCGCTCCAGTATTTGTTTTAAAGACTAAAAAATACAACTACCGGCATCATAAGGCTTATTAATTGCCAGTTACTGTATGTTTAACTCCTCCATACCAAACAATGCACCTTGCTAAGGAAGCATCTCATTCAACGAACTATAACATGCCCAATAGAGAAAAGACAGTTCAGAACAAGGCTTTTTATTGGCTCAGACATTTTGACGCCAAATCCTGTCAATTTCAGCATAATTCATTTTCAGTACAACCAACTGTGACTGCTTGTGTTCTCGTCATACATCTGTTCATCTAACTGCCTAAATATCCACATATCTTTCTTCAGCCTGCAGAGCTCCAAATGTGGGATGACGGAGAAATATAGTTTGACTATAGTTAGAGACACCAAACTAAAACTGAAAACAGGTTTGAAAATCATGATGTGAGAGGTTAAATGTGCACTTACAGAGAGAGACTGAAAGGAAGAGTTTGAAGTAGAAAAAGTTGACTTCAGATGCAAAAAGTAAAATAACATTTTTGTTCCTGAGATAACAACTCGCCGTAATGGAGCCCATTTTATACTAAACATACCGGCTGGTAACATTTCAAACTACTGTCAGATGAAGAAAGAGCTAGTTTATCATCGTCTGGATCTACTTCTTAACCTCTCTCCTTTTATATATCCGTTTCCAGTCTCTCACCGTGTTTGTTTCTTAGGTCCTTGACCCTCTCCTGATCCTCCTGCTCCTCCTGACGCCTCTTTGCCCTGGCCGGCTTTGTCTCCTTTACCCTTCTTCCCTCCTCCTGGTCCTCCTCCTCCCTGCTTCTCAGACTTGTTCTCCCTCTCCTTGCGGTTTTTGTCCTCTCCTCCAGTGGCTCCGGCAGCTGCCACTGGTTTGTACTCCTGTCCAGTAAGCGTCTTGTACTGGCTCTTCAGGTCCAGGAGAGCCTTCACGGCTTCTTCCACCTGATCCTGAAATGGATGTAAAGTTATTATATTTCCTCTTCAGTACTAGCCGTATTTAACTCCACTCTGTGATTGAGTCCTTACCTTTGGGGCTTTCTCAGACTTCAACTTTCTCACTAGCTCTCCCTGTTGGGACACCTGTGAGAACAGCTCCTGGGCCTGCGGGGGAGAACTGGACTGGGTCGAGGGGGGGCTGGACTGGGTCTTGGCTTGGCTACCTGGGGCTTGTAATCCTGGTTTGTAATCCTGTCCGGTCTGCTGTTTATACTCTGCCTTTAGAGCCAACAGCTGCTTCACTGCAGCCTCTACCTGATCCTGATGAACAGCCAGGAAGAAGAGAACCATTTAGTCAGAGCAGCAGAGACTATTCAACAGTATAAAGACTCTGAAAGTAGGGAAACACTGGTAGTAGATGGATACGCAGTAGTCGTGATAGTGCAGTTATAGTCTTACCTTGGGTGCTTTTCCAACTTTCAGTTTCCTGACCTCTTCTCCCTGCTCAGCAACCTTCTCGTAGAGGCCGGTGGCAGCAGGGGCAGGGCTGGGGTTGTTCTGGACTGGGGCGGCGGCCTTCTGGACCGGGGCGGCGGCTTTCTGAACCGGGGCGGCAGCTTTCTGGACCGGGGCGGTGGCTTTCTGGACTGGGGCGGAGGCGGCTTTCTCTACTGGGGCTGCTCCAGGCTTGTACTCCTGGCCCGTGGCCTGTTTGTATTCTGCCTTCAGGACAAGCAGCTGTTTAATTGCTGCATCAACCTGGTCCTGGGGACACAAGGACAAGGATACAGTGACTAAATTCATATTTTTAGAATCCTGTAATGGCAACACTGCTGTGACAGCACATGTGCATAATTGACATGGAAGCACTGAATAAAAATACAAATATTGTGATTCTGAAAATGTTGATACTGAAGAAAAAAATCACTTATTTAAGCATATAAGCTTATAGCTAACAATCACTGGCCTGGTTTACCTTTTCATCAGCATTGGTGTTGGGTCAGTCTCTTTTCAGAGGGGGTTGGACCAGCTGTTGATGCCCCACCCCAGATCTTGTTTCAACCAAAAGTTCTTAGTGTTTATACTGTGTATTTTGTATGTTTATTTTATTATTAGTGTTATTACCCACTCTAAACACCTGTTCTAACCATCTTTGGGATTCCCTTTTGTTGTATGTTCTACTAAGACTTGTCTTTTTCGTGTTACTATAAGACCATCATTAAACTCAGCATATCAAATAAGACCAGAAACACCTCCTGCTGTAGGCATCTCACTATGTGACTTCAAGACAGCTTGGAGTGGCAGACTATAGAGGCCTCCCTAGATCAGACACTGGCAAGTGAACCTGAAATGATTCCTCATACCTCTCTGAAAACTTATATTGGCTGGTGGAATAGAAGAGTCAAAAGACCTTAGAAACAGGAGGAATGTTCGATTTTAGCACAGAGGAGTCTGGCTGAGTGTTGCAGGTGGAGTCGACCAGTGATTCTAAATTGCTAAATCTTGATTGGTGCACAGACGTACGTGACATCACCTTTCTCCAACTGAGCTTCGAACAACTCAAACATGTGAGAAAAGCATTGAGAAAAAATAAATACTGTAATCTATCATGTGAAGTAACCCAACTGGTTCCAACTTTGGCAGAAAACAGTAGGGGTGGGAATCACAAGTGGCCCCACGATACCTTATCTTATTGCGATTTTAAACATTTTGCGATATGCTAAGTATTGCGATAAGATATATTGTGATATATTGCGATTTATTACCTTTTTTCAACTGCAAATTATGCAGTTTGTCAACATCTGTTATATCTTACAAGTTTTCACTCATTTCATCTCAGTTTTCATTCACATATCTTGATGTCAGAGGTCAAGGGACCCCTTCGAAAAATGCCCATGGCAGTTTTTCCTCACCAAAATTTTGCGTAACTTTGGAGCATTATTTAACATTTTTCTTAACAACCTAACATGACACGGTTGGTACCAATCGAAAGGTTTTCTAGTTTGAGATGTGATACCAGGATCTTCACTCTAGCTTTGGGACTGAGCCCGCTACAACTTCTGAAAGACAGAATAGCAGCCGGATTGTTAAGAGGTTAATAGTTTATATAATAAAAGATCTGTACTTTACTCCGTCGAGTAATGGACTAATTGGTTATGAGCGTCTTGGTCATGTTAGAAATGTGAGGTTGATTTGTTTGTTAAATGGTGTTTGTATAAGTAATGAGGTACTAGTTATTAGTGATAATATATAGCTACTTGCGGCATTACACTGATATTCACAATTGCACTTGATTTTTATTTGACATTATTTTCTATCACTACGTCTCTACTGCCTGCGATGCTGCATCAGAATACCTTGGGGGCTTTTTCAGACTTCAGTTTCCTCACAGTGTCCCCCTGTTGTGAAACACGCTCATACAGGCCCGAAGAAGAGCAGGAGGAAGAAGAAGAGGAGGAGGAGGAGGAGGAAGTCACAGGAGAAGGAGCAGCGGAGGAGGCAGGAGTGGAAGGGGCCATCCCAGGTTTGTAATCCTGACCAGTCAGCTTTTTAAACTCCACCTTGAGTGCGAGGAGCTGCTTCACTGCTACATCAACCTGGTCCTGGTGCCATCAACAAACCAGCTTATTGTTGCAGGTAGTTAAGGACAAACTCGACTGGCATGCAAACGACGTGGGGGACACGAGCAATAACTGGACAAATCATTGGGACACGAGCAGCGAGCGACTAACAAACAAACAACTTTTGGACGTGAGGATTCACTGGACAACGAACGAGGACACGAGAAATGACTGGACAAATCACTCAGGACAATATCAATGAACGGACAGACGACTTGGGACGTGAGTGCTAATTGACGGATGAGGACATGAACAGTGACAGGGCAAGCAGATGTGTACATGACAAATGTCTAGGTTACCTTAGGTGCCTTCTCTGCCTTCAGTTTCCTGACCAGCTCGCCCTGCTGGGTAACGAGGGTGAACGGACAGGAGGTGGTGTCTGCTGATGTGGTGGGCGGGGCTGGAGCTGAGGTGGGAGGAGCCATGCCTGGTTTGTAGTCCATACCTGTCTGCTGCTTAAACTGTGCCTGCAGAGAGAGAGAGAGAGAGAGAGAGAGTAAGAATGAGACTGCAAATCATGTGTATAACTTTATTTAGTTCAATTGCTTTTCATAACAGCTGACGTACCTTTAGAGAGAGCAGCTGCTGGACGGCCTTGTCCACTTCTTCTTTAGGAGCCTTGGCAACCTTTAGCAGACGGACAGCTTCCCCTTGTGCTACTATGCTGGAGAACACGTCACCGGCTGAGGCTGAGGCAGGCGCTGGGGCAGAGGTGGAGGCAGCCTTTGCAGGGGTTGAGGCAGGCTAAGATGAGAGGTAAGGTAGATTTAGAAACAAAGAAGAGCAAGAAACTGACAGGTGCCAGTTTATCCCAGACGTCAAAGAGATGACTGCGGGCTCCTCTTTCTTTTTCTAACCTTCCCTGTTGTGACTAAAGACTCTACTAGTGTCTTTAAAGCTTGATTCAAAGCATACCTAAAGTCTATCTATTGTTTGGCCAACATTTGCATTACTGGTAAGACTAGTTAGCAATCACTACCACTCAGGTTCGTCCTACTGCGGTTGACGTCCCAACACAGCTAACTTCACTCTGTACCCATCCCAAGGCTGAACACCCATATACCCTTATTAATACCAGATCGAGTAATTTTACATCCTCAACCAGTTGATGTTAAGTAACAAAAGATCAGAGCACTAGTGTGTGAATAATCAACAAGCTGACAGAGAAGCAGCCAAGCAGGAACTGCACTACACTCTGCTGCTCGCGGAAGAAGACGGTCGACATTGAGTTTGTGAAAAGGTTAAGAAGGGAGTGCCGGCGTGGAAAGACTGCAGTGCTTTTAAATAGATTATATACTAAATATTTAAAGGGGAACTACGGCCATTTTCAAAATTCATACATGTTATTCCTATTGGTCTAAGACAGTCCAAAAAATATTAGTAAACATGAACAACTCTCTCTCAAATCCAAAAACTAGAGTGCTAAAACTCAAATTAAAACTCAAACATAAGGTCTAAAGTTTGGAGCTGCTCCATAGACAATGAATTGGGAGAGATGTTCTAGATGAAACTGAGAGCACCCAGGGTAATGATCTGAGTATATAGTTACATTTTCTTGTTAGTTTTATCTCATAATAATGTTTACATTGTGTTCGTTTGCACAGCAATCTAGTCCGATATATATTGCTGCTCGTTCGCTGTTGTTTGTATAAAGGAGAGAGTAGCAGTCTCAAAAAATGTGTATTACAGCCTGTATTCTGTCCCCGTATGTTTAATCCTTCAATTAATGTATAACCAACGCTGTATATTAATGGCGGTGTTGCTTTACAAGCTTCAATTAGGCGGTTATTAGTTTGCTGTTCTCTGCAAAATGTAGGCAAAGTTTATTTCTGTGAGATTGCTAATATTGGATGGATGCTAGTAGCTACTTTATGCCATCCGCCATAATGAAGAAAAAACCTGTAGAAGATGTTCAGCTGATTCAGCGTGATGCCTTATTGTTGTATGAGACTTATTTGCAAAATGAATGTTTGAACAGAGATGTCAGTGACTATTTCATTTCTGGGTTTGTATTTGCTTTATGTATTTAACCTCTAAAAGTGTATATTTGTTGCACTGTATACCTGTAGGTTATGTAACAAGCTGTTGAAACATATAAATTGTACTAATTATTGTCATTTATCTACAGTTCCAGTACTCCACACACTCATTTGTCTATTTTCAATAAATAACCAAAAGGAACATCTTAACTGGAGTGCATTTTAACCGCTGCCCCCTGGTGGCCACAACTTTTATGAACCAGTCAAAGTAAACAGTCCTTCCCATTCAACATTAACACTAACAGTTAAACCAATTTCTGTTGGATTATTTAAGAGGTCTTATACACTGATAACAAGTCTGATATACAGATAGAGGATAATGGTCATTGGTAAATAATTAAAAAAACATTTGGGGGTTTTCATCAAAAGCACTCACTGCATTGCTGGAGGCCTTGCTCTTGTCCTTGGATCCAGCAGTCGGCATCTCCTTGGTGTGTCCATCAGGAATGTAGAGCAGGACACAGGGACTCTCCTTACAGCTGTTAGGACTGTACACAGACAGTGGGACAATCAACATAGTTAGATCCAAGTATGTTTATGGTGATCTCCATTTAAACAAAAAAATTGGTCGTTTCCCCTCACCTAACTGGCTCATACGTCTGGTCACAGATGTAGAAGCCCCGCCTCTGGAGCTGGATGATGTCACCTTTCTTCAGGTTCTTCAGACAAGGATCTCCGAGCATCTTCTCCTCCAACTGAGAAAGTGAAAATGAGACAATCAAACAAAACATAAGATTTGAAAAGGATAAATGCGACGCATGCTGTGAGATCAAGAACACGTGTTGGAAAACAGACCTTGCTGTTTTTGTTAATGAAGTCCTTGAAGTCGTCTTCTTTGGTGATGACGGCTTTGGAGATGAGAGGCTGGTAGTTTATGCAGATGGTGGGCAGCATGGGGGCGCTGCTTGTGTCAGCCAGCCACGTGATCTTTGTCGTCTTCTTGTAGTCCTTGTTCTCCAGGTTCAGACGAGCCTCCATGGACACGACCTTACCATCAGCCCCTCTGAGCGAGGAGAAGGGATGCGTATCATTACTTTAATGCGACACCACGTGATTCTCATCAACAACAACAACAACAACAACGTGGATTAGGATCCCCCAGTACATACTTATTGATCTTGGTGATGATGAGGTTGCCCCAGTTGATGAAGGTGACCATCTCTCCTACGGAGAAGGTCTCAGCATCGGCTCCTTCAACCAGAACTCGAGGTCCAAACCAGACGTTCTTCATGCCCACCTCTGCGTTCTGGATGGACACAGAAATGACTTCAGCACTTGCATGTGTACTAAGAGACAGTTGTGGTACCAATGAGTGAGAATACAATGACCTCTAAAAGCTCAATGTGTCCAACACTACAGCACAGTGTTGTTTGTAACAGAATCACTGAACTGAATCATGTGTAGACGCCAACAGGTAGGGTTGGGCGATATGACGGTATATACTGTGCGACGGTAGAAATGTGTCCACCGGTAGAGATTTGGCTACACCGTTTCTACCACGGTAGCTATTCTCACGTTATCTCACAATTCTCACGAATCCAGCTGCCTTGCGAGGTAACGTGATTTGGGCAGACATGGAGAAGGAGAGTGAAGTAGAGCAAGAGGACGCATCCCAACCAACCCAAGATGAGGAAGAACTCGAACATGATTAGCCTACCAGACATTTGTAAACTGTAGTTTACTTTGACAGTGTTTTGTCAGCTTTTTGAAATGAAAGATGATCAAATCCTGCAGGAAAAGACAAGACTTTTTTTTCCCTTTTAGTATAAACACAAATTTGTGCAATTTTTATATTGCATTGAGTGACTGAAATCAGGCTCTCAGGAACCTTAAAGCTTCCATTTTGAAAGAATTTTAGTTTTAGTGTTTTGAGTATTTTGTTTTCAACTCAAGTGTTTTCTCATGTGAGGAAGTTGTTTTTGTTTGTTCCAGATAAAAGAGAAAAAATAATAAAATGTGATGGAAGTACGGTATGGTTAATTTAAACAATTTCTTTCTTTATTTTATTGTGATATATACAGTTACCGTGATATAAAATTACAAATAACGTGATAGAAGATTTTGGCTATATCGCCCACTCCTTCCAACAGGCCTCCTGTTGCTTGCTTTTGACTTCTACCACACTGCCTGTCTGTAGCACAAGGCTCTAAATGCTCTGCACAACTTAAAAAGTAGTTAATGTATGTCCTCCAAGCAATGGAAATAAGAGAAAGGTGGTCTAATTGAGAAAAAAGTATGCAGTATGCACATCCAAAATAATAGGTGCTGCAGCTGTACCACACAGAAGATATCATGGCAAAAAGTAGCATCCCCACAATGTTTGTTTCTTTATTATCTCCTGCTGCTGTGTAACTTTTGATCAGTCAGATCTCCTCCAGGTACAAACAGCACTAACAAACATCACAAGTTTGAGGTTCGCTGATGAGACTGTATGAGAGAGCTCTAACCTTAGGGTGTTTGGCCACCTCCTTCATCTCCTCTGTAGCCTCTGAGACGGAGACTGGAACCACATAGGAGCTGGACAGAGCCGTGTACCTGGGAGCTACCGGGTCAATAACCTAACACACACAAACAAAGACACACACAGAAAGACACAAACGGGTCAGTAAAAGAAACGGCAGACGAGTGCTTTGTAACAATCTCTACATACAAAATGCTGAGTAATGAAAAGGACAAAGCAGAAAATGGTGCAACTCAATTCAAAAACAGTTTTCTTTGGAAAACAAACCAAAAATGTAAAATATACCCCGGCTCAGTAAGTGACGAATGAAGAACGTAAGACGCACAAGAAGAAAGACGAATGGAGAAAGAAAAGCGGATTTCATGAGTGGATCATGATCGTATGCTGGCGAGGGAAACAAGCTTTTCTTCAGCTGCTTATTCAGTCACCGTTCACTTTCACTACTTTACCAGCCAGCATGTTTAAGAGCCCAAATGATCCAAGCAGAAAGACACCAACACCATCTTAATCCCAAAGATCACAAAGAAGCGCTTGTGCATAGTTTTATGCAAATGACTTCCCAGTACAATAGAAGTAGACATTTTCAGTATGCAAGCCCCAGTAGGAACAATAATAGTCCCGACTCCCTAGTTCCAACAAGGATGGAATCAAACCAGTTGATAAACTCAAAGACTATAAACTTATCAAACTAACAAATACATTTTTTGCATGCTATTTCCCGATAGTAATCGGTGTGTTTTATTAACTTATTTATGGTGATTTAGGAAATAAAGTGTGAAGCACTTTTGAAATCTCACATAAATGATGGATACGGTCAATAAATGAAGAGGAAACGTCTCAACTGCTCGCTCAAAAAGCTGCAACGGACTGAAGGATGAAGAGAAGGGAATAGATGGAGGAACACATTAAGGGAGGAGGATTTAACACTGGATATTAATGTCTTTCTCTGGTGAAGGACTGTCTGTGTTTTTAAATACATTTAGCAGTTTATGTAACCAGTCTGTTTTGTAGAGATCTTGACCTGCGTTTAGAAAATTCTTCTGTTAAGTTTAGCCATCTTATCTTGGTCCCCGAGCCTAAATCACAGAAGGGTTGCAGAGTACAGCATCCTGTCCTCTAAGAGACAATGCAGTCCCATTGTAGTAGTCCAAACTATTCCTATAACTGGTGTGGGTATAGGCAAATGGAATTTCCTGTATTGACATTATTTTTCTTCTTTCTACATTAGTTTTGACAAATGCCAGGTTCCATGTAGATATCAACAGATGCATAAATAGTTTATTGATCCCGAAGGAAATTTAGGCATCCAGTAGCTTAAGCGACACATCCAACACCAAAAAGTAAAATAAAATAAAAATAAGATAACATAAGTACAGCAGTGAAGTGACAGTGTGCCATTGTACTGAATATAGTAGTGTATATTAGTGTATGATACAGTAGTGTAATGTAATAGTATAATAATAGTATAGCTGTATAATATGATAATACAAGAAGATGTAAGAAATGATATAAGATATAATAATAACAATAATAATAATAATATAGATGTAGTATAGGTTAATACAACAATAATAATAATAATAATAGTAATAGTAATACTAATGATGGTACTATATATATATATAATATGAATGAAAGATACAGTTTCCAGCAGTCAAGTACTCAGGTGAGTATGTAAACAATAGCAAACTGAACCCACAAAAATGTCTCTTCAACCACTCCATTCCACCTCCAACAGCAACATTTACTTTACCGATGTCACCAGTTATGGTTTTGGGCCCTGAAGTCTTCAAAACCAAAGCAAGCACACAGCTCAGTATCAATTTAAATCAGTGAGGATGGAGAATGGGAAGTGATGAAAGCAACAAACGGGTAAAAAAACAAAAACAAACATGGTGTGCAAGAGACTAACGTTGATCCATCGTACTCATTTTTGTGCCATGATACAAGATTTCACACAGGACGCCAATTCAGAGTTCTAGTAGTTCACCAATGACTGGATGACATGTCTCTCTGACCTCCTACTACACAACTCTGCTGTCCTTTGCTTTTTTAACACGTTTTGTTATTTATTATTTTGGATACACTATATATACTCTGAACATCTAACCGGCTGGTAAAACAGTGAATGCTGTTGGTAGATTTTAGGATAAACCAGACCATGATGAAAGCAGGGAGGGAGTGGGTGAAAATGAGCAAGAGGAGGTGGAGGAGGAGGTGGAGGAGTACCTTCAGACAGCTAATTGGCAGCTTGGAAACAGAAGAGTGAGATGCTGTTTAATGTCAGATACAAGGAGGGAGGAAGATAGAGGAAAGAGGTAGAGACACATTTATATAGAATGGAACGTTTACATTATTTCCCCTCTCCGCTTTGTCCTCAATACAACGGTTACACCTTCCTGTTTTTTTATTTCCAGCTCTAACCACGTATGGTTTTTACTCTTGTATTGAGGGAACATCATGCTAAACTCCATACGATGCTAGTCTGTTATGCATGAACATTATCCACCAGGCGAAGGAATCCCAACCTAAATTCTAATACTAATAATTCAGTAGTCTAGGGAGCTAATGACCTTTATAATCTGTACTTTTTCTGTTGCCCAACATTCTAAAATAGGACCAAAACATCAATGGGAACGTAGTGAAATCTATCGCAAGAGGAGAAGCACCCAGGTGCCAATAGAAGGATTAACATTAGATTAACACTGCCAGGACAACTACTGGAATTGATTTAAGTAGCTCTGCCTGCAGAGACACCAGATTAAAAATCTGAATCCATAATCCGTAATTACTTCAAACCTGTTGCAGCTTGAAACAACATGAAATATTCAATCAAAGTCAATGAAGCATCATCAATGCTTCAGCTTGTGTTTTGCAACATATTTCAGCCACAAACGTGACCAAACATGCTTGTGGCTATTTACTAGCGATTGTGTGGGGCACCAGTAGACAAACTGTCCTTTAAATAACCACTCAGGTACAAAACGATTTACATAGTAAAGCAGTTTGTCTGTTATTTTTCATTTGGTTTGCTATTCTTGTATTATTCTGAATTTACTGTGATTTAATAACATGTATAACTGCATTCACTGAATTCAGAGGCTTTCGCTAAATATTGGACATCGAAAAAAAAAACATCTGTAATGTAAATATCGGCAAGTTGACGTGAAGGAACGTTGGGGCCTGAAGAGGGCAGGGAGGAGTGGGTTAGTTGAACATGCATATGAAGTCGACGTTTGTTCCTAAATCTGAACCTGACACTAACTGTCATCACTACTTTGGTAGCTGTTCTTTGTCCCTGAAGAGTCCTTAAAGCCTGTATTCAACTCCACCAATCAGAAGTCATTAGTATAAAATGTGTCTCTAATTCAAACTAAGGTCTGAAACTCACTTATTTGTTCTTTCTTTCCCTAGCATTAGATATGTATGCGGTCTCGTTTATGAAATTTTTTTCAACTATTAGCTTCTCGTCACCTTCTACTTGACTCTGGGATGAAGCAGCGAGTGCCAGCGAGGAAAAACCACACAGAGGAAGCAACACTGATGTCCACACAGATGAAAATGGGGACAACAAAACAATGAAATGTGGGATATGAAATGAAGCAGCTGGTTTGGTTTTTGAGGTTTTTCAGTGTTATTGGGGGTGATGTGGAGGGCGAAGGTGGGGTAATGAGGCAGGAAACCAGGTAGCAAATGAAAGCGTTCAACAGAATGAGAACAGCAAAGCAGAAAGAAGCCATGCCAGCAGCAAACCCACGGGCAATTCTCTGAACCTCGGTTATATTATTCAGTCATCATACCCCTCTTTCTCTAACATAGCAAGACAATATCAAAGTAGCCCTTAATCTTCAAAAGTAGCACATTACACAAATGTCAGTACATTAAAATGGTCTGCAGTGGTCTACCGGGGGACCCTTTGAAATATTTTAAATTATTCGTACATCTTACAACAATGCAGACTATGATTAAATAAAAATGGAGCCACATTTAAGTATAGAGCTAGGTTCAGACAATCAGGCCTATATGTGCGATGACAAAGGAGAAAAATGTACCTTCTTATTGAAGGCCCAGATCTTGTCCCACTCCATGTTCACCACTGACCGGGATCCACCCTGGAAGGAGGAGGAGGATAAAAGGAAAACACATTTTTCACTGAGACAAAAGCCTTTTTAAGCTCCGTGGACGCCAATAAGGAAAGCTAGAATTCATTACATTTACAAATGTGAACGCTCTTACGCCCTTGATATTGACATTGTAGGACTCCTTATTCGTGCCGACTGTGGCACTATGTACACAATGTTTGAAAGTATACGGAACAATTTAAGCCCACGTGAAAATGAAAACAAATTCTACATTTTATTGTGATAAATGCTTTTCAGGCCACGACTTGTATAATTTTTTCTGGTCTAGTGGAGAGTTGAGAGTGTTATCTCTCATTTATTCATCACCTCCTGTCTTTGTTTTAGAGAGGTATCCGGGCTTTTCCCCTTGCCCATCTCTCACTATGACAGATGTACCTGGGCAGCTATGAACTGCTTCAGACCCTCCACGGTCATTCCTCTCCTCAGGACTCCTCTGACAGTGGGGAAGCGAGGGTCCTCCCTGGAGAACGAGATGAGAAAAGTCAAATGAGAACATGGCGGTGGAGAGGGAAACAAGTAAAAGGTAAAGAGATCAAGGGGAGGAATACAGGGGGAATAGAGGGGACAGGGAGAAAAAGAGGAGGTTGTGGGAGAACAATAAGAAGTAGTAGAAGAACTAGTTGACGTATACATTGCAGATAGTCCCGTTACTAAGCATCAGTCACCAGCTAAATCAAACTAGACCTACCATCCTTCGACGTATCCCTGGTCGACAAACCAGGTGAGCTTTCTCTTGGACAGCACGGTGTTGTTGAGGTTGAGTCGGGCGTACTCCCAGATGTAGGGCTTCCTGAGGCGCAGAGCGTCGATTATCCAGTAGAACTGCTCGTCACGATCGTGGTACTCAGTGGTCCTAAGAGCATGGGTCACACCCTCCAAACTGTCCACGATGGGACAGGCAAAGTCGTATGTTGGGTAGACTCTGGAAGAACAACACATATTTGTAGGATATTTCAATATGTCCAATATTTGATGCAAATACTCCAGATGTTCATGTTCAAATTGTTGGTTGTATTTTAATTACTAATCTAGTTTGCCCCTCCCTGGACTTATTTAAATCAAGTACTTGTGGGTGGTTCCGGTGCGAGGGTGAGGAGTGTTCTTGCAGCGGTAGAGGGTGGGGTCTCTCAGGCAGCCGTTGTTGGAGTTCATGTCAATCTTGGCCCTCATGCAGCAGGTCTGACCGCTCTCTGTCCCAGCTTTCATCTCTGTCCACATCTTCATGTTCTGCTCTACCGCTACAGAGGAGAGAGAGAGAGAAGTTGTAGCTTCAGAAAGTTCCGAAATTCGAACATTCACTGTGACTGATAAACTTGGCGTGTTTCTCCAGGCGTACTGTTATTTCTGTTTTTTGACTCTGTGCGCTGCTCCCTCTCCTGCTTCATCTGCTCAGGAGGTGTGTTGTCGATGTAGGCCTTGCCCTCAGAAAGCAGCTGTTCACCAAATTGCATTATGGTAAGAAAATGGTCGCTGGTGTAGGTGAACTGGTCAGGGTGAATCTGGAGCATGGCGACATCTTCAAGGATCACCTGAGAAGCAATAAAGACATGTAGAAATAAGAACACAAAATACATTTTTTCATCTGAATGATAAGCACTGTTTCTGGGTTCTTACAGGTAGTATGAGAATAATTAAATGTTTTTTTTATAATAACACATTAACACAAATTCATTTTAATGCCACTAATTTCTTTAACACATTAACCCAACTTGCGATTTTTGATTAATCCATTGTTACCAACCACGTCATACTAGCTTGTCATGAAGGAGGTTAAATAACGCTTCAAACTTACGCTAAATGTTTGCGAGGAAAAACTTGCATGGCCATTTTCAAAGGGGTCCCTTGACCTCTGACCCAAAGATATGTGAATGAAAATGGGTTCTATGGGTACCCACAAGTCTCCCCTTTACAGACATGCCAACTTTATGATAATCACATGCTGTTTGGGGCAAGTCATAGTCAAGTCAGCACACTGACACACTGACAGCTGTTGTTGCCTGTTGGGCTGCAGTTTGCCATGTTATGATTTGAGCATATGTTCTATGCTAAATGCAGAGAGTTTCTAGACAATAACTGTCTTTGTTTTGTGTTGTTAATCGATTTCCAATAATATACATACATTTGCATAAAGCAAGCAAGTATTAAATACTTGAAAAATCTTCTTTTAAGGTACATTTTGAACAGATAAAAAATGTGTGATTAATTTGCGATTAATCACGATTAACTATGGACCATTATGCAATTAAATATTTTAATTGATTTATAGCCTTGTTTTTTTTTTTTCATTTGCTCTGAGATCTGAGTGTTTTACCTTCTCAAAGTCCTCCTTTTCCTTCTCAGGGTTGGTGTCGTCGAAGCGCATGATGAGCTTGCCTTTAAATGTGACCTGGTAGTGCTGGTTGAGCAGAGCAGCCTTGGCATGGCCGATATGCAGGTATCTGGCCACAGAGAGACAGAAACATTGGTCCATGTTAAGAAAGGTACTAAAATGACCATTTATAATCTGAACCTCTCTTAAACTCCAGATCAGGCCTTACCCGCTGGCCTCAGGAGGGAACCGAACCACCACCTTGCCCATCTCAGCTCCCGGCAACTCCGCAAATTTGCCAAGATCTTGCTTCTTCTCATCTGACTGTCGATCAGGGACACAAACAGTCAAGAACACAACAGGACAGCTGCATTTGTTTCGTACTTATTATGTTACTTTCCCCCCCAAAATGAGTTCCAGTGATGTCAAACGAAGAGTTAGTTTAAATTACTTTTGTTAACATATAAAAACTTTTCACACTAATACTAATTTTGATATTCTTCAGTATAGTGAGCATAAACGCTCCAGGTCAGCCCTGTCGGACTTCCCAATGATGATCTTTTCTTCAAATTTTATAAATATTAAAACACAAATCACTTAATGTCTGAAGTAACACTTACGCTTGATTTCCTCATTGGAGCTCTCTTACTGGCGTACTTGTTGCCCACAGCAGTGAAGGGAACCTGGGAGCTCAGGAAAGAGAACCAGCGGTTGACGTGAGAGAAGGATTTGCCCTGGCTCGGCCACTCCCCATGACCTGCAGGGAAACACCGGTTACCGGTTTAGCTACAGAAATTCCAAACTAAAACAGAAAAACAGATAGAGAAAATGGCAAAAAGGTACCGACCTTTGAGGGCAGCCCAGACAGACAAGTCAGCCAGGGTGAGGGCATGTCCAACCAGGAAGGTCCGCAGGGAAAGGGCCTTGTCCAATTCACCCAGCGCTACGCTCAAATCAGACTGGCCACACAGACGGCGAGCACTGAACTCCAACCAGTGGTCGACCTGCAGAAACCAGATAGCATCTCAACTTAAGAAAATTGTGCCCAAACAGATCAGAAAATCTCTAACATGCATGAACACACACCTCAGTCTGCTCCATCAAGTTGGCTCCGTAGAGGCCAAGAGCCGGAGCCACCCGAGCCAAGTACCGACTGATGGAGTTGGCATCATTGAACTGGATCGCACTGAGGGAAGGAACGAGTACACAGAGTGGAAATAAATGAGTCATAGTAAAAACATCAAAATTGCACATCTTATAACTTCACATGTGCATTTTCTACAGTACGCCACAATTTGAAATAATGATTTCACCTACTCTGAGACGTGAAGCTGGGTGTCTTTGCCTTCCTCCACTGATACCTGCACGCTGCCCTTCACATGCTCTGCTGTCAGAAGCGCTCCTGTAGGACAGAGGAGAAAATTCAACGTCTGTAATTAGTGTTTGTTGTGAGCCTGGGTAAACACGGCTTAACAGCGTAAACAAGCTTCAGTCAAGTTTGGTTAGAGAATCTAGAAGTGTTAAGTCTGGGGCAACTGGACTTGCTTTAGATTCTTATAAATGTTCAGCCTCTCATACACAAGGCGGTGCAGAACCATACCATACCATCTAGACATAACCAGTTGAACCGGTCCTGAGATGCACAGTATGCTCACTGTAGTGTGCCTCTGTTACTTGCAATCTTTGCAGAAGTACTGCTTGCCTAATACAGTGGTTTTGTCAGTACTCAAGTGGCTTTGCATAGAAATGCTTGTAATATCAAGGGATGATATCAATACAGGAAACAGAATTTGGGATAAATTGCAAGTCAACTTGAAGCACAACCAAAAGATCCTAGGTTGTTTTTTTTCTGCATGGGCAATATGCTGGGAGCTTTAAAGGGGACATATTATGCTCATTTTCAGGTTCATACTTGTATTTTTTGTTTCTACAAGAACATGTTTACATGCTTTAATGTTTAAAAAAACACATTATTTTCCTCATACTATCTGCCTGAATATGGCAGGAAACAGCTTGAGTCCATGTTTACATCCTGTCAGCTGATGTTATTCACATACACTGCAACAGGAAATAAACTGGGACACATTTAGAATGATTATGTTTAAAACTGTGTAATGGTCTAAATATTGTATATTTGTGACATCACAAATGGACAGAAATCCTAACGGCTTGTTTCAAACGCACAATTTCTGAATACGGAGTGTGTATTTCTCCGTATATTGAGTGTTTTGATGGTTTAACAGTATTTATATAACATTAAAACCTGCTTTATAATATAAAAAAACATGAAAATCTCACTCTTTACAATATGGGAGCTTTAAATAAAGTAAGCAAAAAAGTTAAAAAACCCTAACAAGCCAAACTTTAAAAGACTAAAAATAAAAAGTTGAATACAAAATAGGGTAATTATGTAGTTCAGGCTGTGAGTTCCTGTGATCACGTGATCATATACATCTATTGTGCAGCTACTCTGTTTTACTCTGTTCTTATTGTTGTTTGCTTTGAAATTAATTTGTATTATAGACATGTTCAGCACTTTGGTCAACTGTGGTTGTTTTTAAACGTGTTATATAAATAAAGTTGTTTTTTTTAAACAGTTGATTTCTGAATTTTGTTAATACAACTCTGATAATCCACTGCACGAACATGTTTGGACTGATAGATATCCCGCCCACCCCCCACCCACGACAATACCCACAAATATACAAATGAAATAAAATAGTAGTATAATAGGTATATAAGTATAATAAGTACTATACTATAAGTACTATTGTATTATTATAAAAAAACAATTATAAACATAAATAAATAATGATAAATTGTTAGAGGTCTAGGACAGTACACCCTACCATCTAGGGCACTAACATGCACTAACATGCATAAAACAAGCAAAGGAGTTAAGCCGAAGAGTTGAACACAAAGACAAATCAGGGGTCCTTCCAATGCTTCGCTTGAAATATATAAATAAAGTTTGACTTGACTATTAAATCATGTTATCTTTTTCCCTCATAATCTCAGCATTCCTGACTTTCTTTGTCTCAAACACTTAGCGTACACATTAACTGTTTACCATAAAAGGTCTGATGGAAGAGCTGCATAGATGGTTTTACTCTTAGTAGGTTGATCTCTGCAGATGAAAACTAGTGTGTGGGCACCAACCCAACAAAGGCTGCCCATTTCCCAGGAAGAGTGCTGGTGCAAAGCAAATGAAACAGAAATCATAGTGCAACAAATATGCAACCCCTCCTCCCATCCAACTCTCCACGTTTCAGCCTGCTTGCATCAGCCTGCTGTTCTCACTGTGAACACACAGGGAGCTGTTTAGCTGCTGTCAAAGCTACTTCATACATTAGCTTATCATGCTACAAAACAGAGACACACTAACCCTTTGGAAAGCTTTATCCTGACTGTATTCAACCTCACACAATGAACTGTCTCATACTAATATAACACATCAGGTTATAGATAGATTATAACAACATGTAATATGTCTAAACTTAAAGCACCTTAAACCTGAGCTAACCTGGTGTTAGCTCATGTCAGCATGTGTTTGTATGATTTGTCATGTCCAACTTTAAAAGACTTTTTGCATGCAATGAAGCAATGTTTATATGCTTCCTAAGGTTAAAGTTGAAAAATTGAAGTGTAAAGTGTAAAGTAGCTGCTGTCATTAAAAGGGTATTTGAACCAGCTGTCCTCATGTTGTTGTTCAGGGTGCCACGACGACAAGCTAGCTAACTTTAGCTTGTTAGAGCAAGTAGTGCTGCTGCAGACTCTCATTAAGCCAACCAGAGCAGTCCAGAGAAGGATTCATGAGACTGACAGGTGAAGCACACTGAGGAACAGTTTTTTCCCCCAGACCATCAAACTTTTAAATAAATAATTTATACGACACCTTCTCACACAAAAATATATCTTGTACTGTATATACTGTATATATTCTTAATATGCCTGTATACATTCTTAACATGCCTGTATATACTCTTAATATGTTCTTAATATGCCTGTATATACTCTTAATATGTTCTTAATATGCCTGTATATGTTCTTAATATGCCTGTATACATTCTTAACATGCCTGTATATACTCTTAATATGCCTGTATATGTTTGTATATGTTCTAAATATGCCTGTATATGTTTGTATATGTTCTAAATATGCCTGTATATATTCTTAATATGTTCTTAATATGCCTGTATATGTTCTTAATATGCCTGTATATATTCTTAATATGTTCTTAATATGCCTGTATATGTTCTTAATATGCCTGTATATATTCTTAACATGCCTGTATATGTTCTTAATATGCCTGTATATATTCTTAATATGTTCTTAATATGCCTGTACATGTTCTTAATATGCCTGTATATATTCTTAATATGCCTGTATATGTTCTTAATATGCCTGTATATATTCTTAATATGCCTGTATATGTTCTTAATATGCCTGTATATATTCTTAATATGCCTGTATATGTTCTTAATATGCCTGTATATATTCTTAATATGCCTGTATATGTTCTTAATATGCCTGTATACATTCTTAACATGCCTGTATATACTCTTAATATGCCTGTATATGTTTGTATATGTTCTAAATATGCCTGTATATGTTTGTATATGTTCTAAATATGCCTGTATATATTCTTAATATGCCTGTATATGTTCTTAATGTATATATTCTTAATATGCCTGTATATGTTCTTAATGTATATGTTCTTAATATGCCTGTATATATTCTTAATATGCCTGTATATGTTCTTAATGTATATGTTCTTAATATGCCTGTATATATTTTTAATATGCCTGTATATGTTCTTAATATGCCTGTATATGTTCTTAATATGTTCTTAATATGCCTGTATATATTCTTAATATGCCTGTATATGTTTGTATATGCCTGTATGTTTGTATATGCCTGTATATATTCTTAATATGCCAGTATATATTCTTAATATACCTGTATATGTTCTTAATATGCCTGTATATGTTCTTAATATGCCTGTATATGTTCTTAATATGCCTGTATATGTTCTTAATGTATATGTTCTTAATGTATATATTCTTAATATGCCTGTATATATTTTTAATATGCCTGTATATGTTCTTAATGTGCCTGTATATGTTCTTAATGTATATGTTCTTAATGTATATATTCTTAATATGCCTGTATATATTTTTAATATGCCTGTATATGTTCTTAATGTGCCTGTATATGTTCTTAATATGCCTGTATATGTTCTTAATATGCCTGTATATGTTCTTAATGTATATGTTCTTAATATGCCTGTATATATTTTTAATATGCCTGTATATGTTCTTAATATGCCTGTATATGTTCTTAATATGCCTGTATATGTTCTTAATGTATATGTTCTTAATATGCCTGTATATGTTCTTAATGTATATGTTCTTAATGTATATATTCTTAATATGCCTGTATATGTTCTTAATGTATATGTTCTTAATATGCCTGTATATGTTCTTAATGTATATGTTCTTAATGTGCCTGTATATATTCTTAATATGCCTGTATATGTTCTTAATGTATATGTTCTTAATGTGCCTGTATATATTCTTAATATGCCTGTATATGTTCTTAATGTATATGTTCTTAATGTGCCTGTATATATTCTTAATATGCCTGTATATGTTCTTAATGTATATATTCTTAATATGCCTGTATATGTTCTTAATGTATATGTTCTTAATATGCCTGTATATGTTCTTAATATATATGTTCTTAATGTATATATTCTTAATATGCCTGTATATGTTCTTAATATGCCTGTATATGTTCTTAATGTATATGTTCTTAATATGCCTGTATATATTCTTAATATGCCTGTATATGTTCTTAATATATATGTTCTTAATGTATATGTTCTTAATATGCCTGTATATGTTCTTAATGTATATGTTCTTAATATGCCTTGTACAAAGTATTTCCTTTTATAATTGTAATATAGCTTATTATTTTAATGGAGCTTCCCAGCAAAAAGCATTTCACATCATTTGTACCTGCATAACCGGCCTGACAATAAACATCTTGAGTCTTGAAGAGAGTAAAGCAGTAGCTAGGAGCTAGCTAACTACTAGCTAACTACTAGCTAGTAGCTAGCTAGTAGTTAGCTAGCATACACGCCCATTTGAACTTATATGGACATACTGTCATACCTATTTTAATTCATATTTACCAGTAGGTCGGTTACAGACGTAACTTATCTACTAAATAAACAACTTGGCTACTTGTTTGAGTTGTAAACAAACAAACATCCTATTCAGTTCAGCTGGTTTCCATAAACTAAACCTTTAATATGATCTTTTAATCTGACTGTTTCTCTTTGTGTCTTCTGTTATCAACCAGATCCTAATGACTGGTCCAGTGACTTTAATGTTTTTGGGACATAGCTATTTATATTCTTTTTAATTAAGACATTAAAGTGGATGATATTCAACTAGAGTGTCTCATTTGTTGGGGTGACACGTAACAGCTAACAGCTAACAGCTAGCTGTCTGTCAGTCATTGAGGTGTTAGTGTTGAAGTGTTTATTTAACTCACCCAGAGGCGGATTGCTGGTGTTGATGGTGAGGTTTAACGCCATGTTGTGAAGTCCTTCTTCCACTAAAGGTTCACTGTTTGATAAGAGACCCAACAGCAGCTGCAGACAGCCAGAGACTAGTTACTCCTCACAGCCACACCAAGCAGCAGCAGCACAGCGTGAAGAAGAGAGACAGGAAACCAACTCTTTTGTTTTTATGACTGCAAAGATAACCAACAACTGACTGGTGCAATGCTGCCACCAGCTGGACAGGAGGATGAACACACAGACACAAAATACAAGCACAAAACTGAAAAAAAAATAAGGTCTTGTGCTTTGCATATTTTTTTTTTATTTAAGTAGCACAAACCACTACCAACCTACATTTCTGGGGGCCCATAAAAGTTGTGTTACACTGAAATCTGTCGCCAGCAACACATGAGGTCACCATTGTGTCATCACTGTCGTCAGAAAATGTGACCCCACTGTACCTGTATCATAAATGAGGCAAATATGTGACAGAAAACACACAAAACATGTATTTTAATATTTAAATAGATAGATAGATAGATAGATAGATAGATAGATAGATAGATAGATAGATAGATAGATGTAGTTTATTGATCCCAAATTGGGAAATTATTTTGTTACAGCAGCAGGTTATCCAAGAATACACAGGAACAGTACATAAAGTGTACATGTCAACACTAAAGAAATGTATATTATCATTGGATTAAAATAATGATAGATATATATAAATTATATTTCAGATATAGACTATAAGATATATACATTTTTATATTCAGGGATATGTTTTTTAATTCAGAAGTTCATTTAAATTTGTCCAAAAAATTAAAGTGGCTAATCTCAAAGATTTTCATTTAAATAAATGTATATCTATCTATCTATCTATCTATCTCTCTATCTATCTATCTATCTACCTATCTATCTATCTATCGCCGAAGGAAGGAGGTAACATGATGGTGGTTGAGTCTACGGCCCACTGGTGAAAGTATTGTAATATTTATATATTTGCAGTATTACAAACTGGTTGTCTGTGGCAACATTCACACTGTGGCAAAAAAAAAATGCTATTCACAATTCCATTGTTTTCACTCAAATAGAAATTCTAAATCAAGCAGGACTGAAATCTTCAGGATTAGCACTTTGTAGGAAGCTATCCAAACCCCTCTGTACAAATATATTCATTCACTCACTGCAATCAACAAACCCTGAGAGTTTTTTTCTTTGTATCAGGTATGTAAACTCTTTATTTTTTTAAACAAAAACAGAAAAAAATCATCCTCCAAACAGCAACTTGGTAAATTGAAATATGCTCCATAATGTGATACAAACTTTCAGAAGTTTGAGATTGGTTCAAAATGAACACCTGCTTCATCTTTCATCGAGTTCACCAAATGAGACCGCCCTCTTTCTCAGAGGAAGAGAGGCGTTGCTACAGAGCAGAGGTCAGTCAGGTGCACTGTTCATATGATAATAGCATTTTAGTATAGCATGATGTCTCTGTGTCAGCTAGTCCAAACTGCAACACTGAATCTGTTTTGCAGAAAATGACGATGAGACAGTTTATGCTCATGAAGAAACAGGACCAGGTTCCTGTGTGTTTAACTGTCGAGGACATGAAGACCTGGCTGCTGGGGGGAAGAAGCTTCCTGGAAGAGTGAGTTAAACTGCTCATTGATGTGACCGCCACACTGACGGAAAACTGACATATTACACTAAAGCTTTCTACACATTTGGACCAGATGAATAACAGAATTATTGTTTTATTTTTAAAGGTTTGATGAAATAATAGGGACGACAGAGCCAAGAACGCTCCTCATGGCTGAACTGGTATGTACAACACAGATCCTGCACATGACACTTGACGCTGTTGTCAGGCTATTAAATAGGCGTTATCGGTCGCTCTAAGCACCATAGATGTGGGTCAAAAAGGGGCCTACTATACCCAATATTAGGTTTATCATCTATTCACATGGTCGATAACCGAAAGAAGGTACAAATGAACACGACAGCAATCTCAAAAGACCGAAGTAATTATGACAGGAGCAGAGGAATAAGTCAGGTACAGTATAGTCATCACAAAACTCCATATAGAGTGAAGGTCAAGGGTGATAGATGGACCACGAAACTTTTCACCCAGGAGTCTGGGGTTTACATCCTGTGTGAAACTAACAATGCGTAATTTCACTTTCACTTTATTTTAAGCCAAAACATGATGTTTTCCCATAAACTTGAATGGTTTTTGTTGCCTAAACCTGTAGAAGTATTACGTTTCATTCAGTTTTACATAAAACACGTAGCTTTTAAGTTTCGCTTTTACAACGTAGTAGGCCCCTTATGACCCACATCTATGGTGCTTATAGGGACCGATAATGCCTATTTAATGGCCTGATAACAATCGAATCAGGTGCAGCGATGGCATACAATGAAACAAAATTAACAATCATCAGACTTTAGAGAAACAACCAACCCTTTATTTACTAAATCATTAGCCTATTGTATATAAATCCATATACGTACTATCAGCTACATGACCTTCCTGTTGAGACTAAATAAAGAGTGATGTGCACAGGCCTGGACCACAGCGAGGCGCTTCTGTCTCAGTCACATGGAGAAAGAGCTCTTGGAAGAACTGGATAAAGAAGCGCACCTGTCACAGCTGTTCAGCAGGACGGTAAGGACAAGAGTCCAGCATAATCAACAGTATATGCACCTGTAACATACAGTCATTCACACTGCTCTCTCTCTCTCGTTCTCTGTCCCTGAAGGTCACACTGGAGGGCATTCACATTTTGGTCTCAGTCGTCCGCTCAGGAGCAGAGGAGGAAGTGGAAACCCTCCTCAAATCCCTCTTCAGCAAGCTGCTGAAAACGTTTGCTGGAATCCAGATCGCCAGCGATCCGCTCTCTGCAGAGGACACGAAACCAGCAGAGCTGGAGCTTGAGCACTGTGTTGCGCTCCTGGTACCACAGATTGTGAAAACTGCTCTGAAGTTCCTCCTGGAGGAACCAGAGAACGAGAACAAGACTGAAGCTGCCGGTGTTGAGATTGGCAGACTGTTGACCGAGTCAGCAGGTCCCTCCCTAGCTGGGTTTGGACCCTTTCCGAATACCCTTTTGCTCTTGTTGTGCACTGTAGCGGCCAGGTGCATGGTCAAAGCTGTGTACAAGAAACTTGATGAGCGCTCCAAAACCTTCCAACTGATGAACTACGACGACAGCTCGTACACTGCCAGAGAGAGCGTCGTCTTTGCCATCAAGGCGATGGAGGTTGCTGACGCCAGCGAAGCTCTCCTTGAGCTCAGGACCCCAGAGGAGCCAGAGGAGGACACATCCTCGGTCAGCGGCTTGATTGGGAGCTGTGTTCCTATTAATAATAATAATGATGATACTGTGGAAGAGGAATCCGTGTCCTTCTTCAGTTTCATCTGGAACACGATGACTTCCTGCTTCTGTTGTTGTACTAAAGAGTGAATCACAACAAAAACACAACAAACAGTGTAATAACCATATTAATAGCATTGAATAAAACATTCATTTTAAATGTAATTTATTCTGCACGTTCTTTTACACAGACGTCATGTTAAGTAATACTCAAGATTAAAAAAACAGGTAGAAATTCATTCGATATGCCTTATGAGTCCATTTATAAACACTTAAAAGTCAATCGTTTTTTGTATTTTTTGTTACACATCATTTACATTGTAAATGATTACAAGAATAAGAGCAGAGGGGGCAAACCAAAACAAGGCTTTTCATCCCAAACTACTGCAGAGGAGCTGGGTTTTACAGGCCGCCTGTAGTTGGTTGAGTTGGCTCATTTTTAACTATTTTGTATGAAGGACTTCAACTAATAAATATGCATTATGGATTAATCTGCTGCTTCAGGATGATCAGCTGGGGTCTGCTAGGAGAAACACACCTTTAGCTACCCATCCAATAAGAATGATAGACTTTAACCCCCACTTACCTAAAGGCCTGGACACAGGAATATCATAATGTGCAGCAATTACACATTGCCTAGGCCAGGGGTCAGCAACCTTTACTATCAAAAGAGCCATTTTAGGCCCAAACAATTAAATTTAAATAAATATGTCTGGAGCCTCAAAACATTTGAGCATTGTGATGAATCAAACAACAATAACAATCAATTTTTTTAGGATTATTTGCAAAACTTTCCAAACTAAACAGAGCCATATCTCAGACGAGCCCCCACTTATGTTACAACCTTTACTTGATGTTTAGTGGAACACAGGAAGTAACTCATACCAATCCTTTGCAAAAATGGGACTGAAACAACAAGAGTGGGCAAGTTAATTTTAATAATATTGTAATTTACATATGCAAAAAATACTAACTTGCCTATAAACAGAAATAAAAAATAGAAACAAACAAAAATATATATATTTTTTATTTTTATTTTTTATTTAACCTTTAGTTAACCAGGTAGTACTCATTGAGATTAAGAATCTCTTTTGCAAGCGAGACATGGCCAAGACAGCAGCATTTAAACATACATTAAAGTTTCAGACGCCACAACATAAAACAAATGCAAAAATAAATCATACAAAACACATTAAAATCAAGTGTTTAAAGCCAACGTTAACGTGAAAATATTCAGAAACACAGACAGCTCCCGATTGACTCTGCTTCTAGGTCTTTCATTAATGTTTTAAATTCATCAAAAGTAATCCGATTTTCCAATAAAATAATGTTAACAACAATAATATTATATTTATATTTATATTTATATTTATATTTATATTTATATTTATATTTATATTAAAATAAAATAAAACAAACCAACTGATTTTATTGTTCTTGCTTGCTTGTGCACCAGCCCTTATTTGTTATGAGTCGCTGCTTGGTTTGTATTTAGATCTGTGGCGGAACGACGTGATGAAAAGGAAGGAAGAGGAGTTTCCACCCGGACACGTGTTCCTTGTGCACCTCCCGCACTGTGGTTTGTTTCATGCAGCTGTATTGTATGAAGTTTGTTTAGCAGTGGATTGATAATAATCTCTGCATTCACAACATCACAACCTGCTGCTGCTGATCACTGATCTGACTCTGGTAAAGCAAATATCTCCATCAACCATCATGTTCCTTTATATCCGCTCTGCAGAACAATAACTCATAATATCAGTTTATCATTTGTAAATAGCAGAACTTGCATGATCTGTTTTGCATGTGTTAATCTGGCTTTTTTGTTTACTGTTATTTTATTTTTTTTAAACTATTTTTAGTGTTTTTGCATGTTTTGCATATTTAAAAAATTTTTTTTGTTAAAGCATGCTTTGATGTTATTGTGCATGTACACATGTAGTTAATATGCTCACACATTTTACATTTAGACCCAGTTAAGCATGTATAACACCATTCAAAATAGCCTATATGCAGATGTTTTTCAGCTGCAAACATCCACTAACATTTAAAATTTAATTTAAATATTTAAATATAAATATAAAATATATTTAAATATATATATATATATGTCTCTATGATGTTCCTATAATAAACAGTAATTGTCACAGATTGGTAGAATAAGTTGGCTCAAATCATATCTATCCTGATAGTTCCATGGCTATAAGTTGATATGTTTGGTATAACACTCGTATAGGGCTGCAGCTAAAGATTATTTTCATTGTCGATTAATCTATAGATTATTTTCTCGATTAATCGATTAGTTGTTTGGTCTATAAAATGTCAGAAAATGGTGAAAACTGTCGATCAGTGTTTCCCAAAGCCCAAGATGACGTCCTCAAATGTCTTGTTTTGTCCACAACTCAAAGATATTCAGTTTACTGTCAGAGAGGAGGAAAGAAACCAGAAAATATTCACATTTAAGAAGTTGGAATCAGAGAATTTTTACTTTTTTTCTTAAAAAACTACTCAAACTGATTAATTAATCAATCGATTATCAAAATAGTTGGCAATTGATTTAAGAACATCCAGCAGGACTAACCAGTGGCTTTACTTCTGGCCTGCTCTCATCCTGTTGCTCCGCTGATAGTTGACCTCTCTGTATCTCTGGTCAGGCATGTCTCAGGACAGTCAACACGGCAGGTGGACCATCTCCAGCAGTGATGACGATGATGAGGCTCTTCCTCTTTCTGGGACTACAACATCTAAACCCCACCGACCTGCTGTATCCAGTCACAGCCCCCGTCCATCTACCTCTCCCCCCAGCCCCAAACTGGAACCAGTACCTGTGGAGGTGAAACCAGAACCAACTAACACCCCTGTATCCTCACTGGCTATTGGCTCTGAGGCCAGACGGTCAGCAGCAACAAACAAGTTAAACCCAGTGAAGTATGAAACCAGTCCGTCATTGGCTGGAAAGCGGAAGAAAGAGGCGTCTGACGGCTCAGGCTGGGCTCTCTCAGATAGTGACGATGATGATGGAGATGTGAAGGCGAAGAGCGTCAGTAAGAGGGCTCCCAGTCCAAGCCCCAAAGCAAAGAAACCGAAGGTGGAGAACGAGCGCCCTCCAAGTCCTCACGGTCGCCTCTACTACATCGACGAGCCAGATGACTTCTTCGAAACCAGTATTCCTCGTCTGAACGACACCTACAGGTTTTACCTCAACAAAGTCACAGGCCTGGACAAGAAGTATAACAGTGGAGCGCTGCACATCAAAGGTGAGAGGAGCTGCATTTCATTTGGTACACATAGTTTCATTATAACAATAAAATCATGCTTTTGATCAGAAGGTTGCAGGTTAAAATCCCTCATTCATTCTTCATCACCCATTCTTTTAAATTCCAAATCTCCTTGAGGCACCTCATTGCTCCAGTAGAGTTGTTCAGTGACAAGTGGTTGTACTGGGAAGAACAGAGTTAAAGTGTGGCTCTGCTTGTGTGCCAGTCTCTTAATACTTTTTTGTTATGTAATTTTCTGAATTGGCAGCAGAGTGATCTCATAGGTAGAGAGATCCTCCGAGATTTAAGAGAAACAGTTGTCAGGGGCAGTTAAACATGTATATATTCTCTAACAACACATGCATCATGTTCCATGTAAATGATAATTTTTTCCCAGTTCTTGTCAAAGATATTGCTTGTAATTTTTAGTTGATACGTCACTTTTTCCATTGAAAAAATATCACGAACAATCTCAAACCAGTGATCTTTCCCTGGAGGTTCCGCTTTATACCAGTTTCTTGTTATAGCTTTTTTGCTGGCTATAAGCATATCTAGTAATCTTTCTACTTTTTTTCTTTCATTTAGACATTCTCTCTCCATTGTTTGGGACCCTGAAAGAGTCTGTTCAGGTGAGTAACCACATGAACTGTGGTAACTATTTTATATGCTGTTTTTTACACATGCAGGTGGCATGCCTCTAGGAATGGCAATGTGTGTCAGTTGATCAGTTGAGTCTACAACTTTAGTCCAGACTGAAATATCTCAACAACTATTGGATGAATTGCTGTGTGTTCCGATACCCGTACTATTTAGTATTCCAGAAAAAAAGATTTAATATATCCCAATCAATAGTGTGTCAAATGCAGTATGCCAGAAATACCAGGATGTCCTACTACATCCGGTCACATTTTGCAGTATGCAAGCCAGCATGCTTTTCTGGCTACTCTGACCCACAATCCTCCGCGCAGAAAATATATGAGCAAGAGGGTCAAAGTTTAAGACGTAATCTTATGAGGAAGTAGTATGTCCCGATTGTATGCATACTGCATGCAAAAGTATGTACTTTGTACGGGCAGCTGCAGTACTAAAGTAAAAAGATAAATTGATTTGCAATAGTTGGATGCAGTGTATGTGTTACATTTGGTGTTTATAACAAAATACAAAACTAATGGCATTCCCATCAGCCTCTGCTTTACCTTGTGTTTAGTGCTAATAAGCTAATCTTAGCATTCTAACACAGACACACTAAGCTAAGATGGGAAACATTGGAAACATAACACCTGCTAAACATCAGCATGTTGCCATTGTCATTATATATTAGGAAATTAACACAGGTCTACTTTCTTTCCTCATAGTTTAACTACTGCTTTGATATCGCCTGGATGGTTAACCAGTTCCCACCAGAGTTTAGGTAAGATCTACTTCTTCTTTGCTGCCATCACATTATCATAAACATATCCCCATTTTTTTCTTATTAGTTTGAATCTCCTCATGTCCACATTATACTGAAGGCAGCGCTGTCTAGTGTATTAGGGTTGGTATTACTGTATGTGAGATGTTTTCTCATAAATAAACTAGAAAATAGGAAAAATCTCTTAACAAGCTCTCTTGTTAAAACAGAAGTTTAGTGTTGTGTGCAATTCTGCAGCTATAGCCACGAATTAGTTTATACTTTTATTTAACAGTGACTCGTAGTTAAAAGGAGATGTGTTTACAGGGATCGTCCAGTTCTGATCGTCCATGGAGATAAGAGGGAAGCCAAGGCTCGGCTGCTGCAGCAGGCTAAGCCTTTTCCACATGTTCGCTTCTGCCAGGTACAGACTCTAGGGTAGTCATACTGGGAAATGCCTGTTAATGGGAATGTTCTTTAAGGACTCTGGATTTCCCTTTAAATGGGACTAATGTGTGTGACTTTCCCTGGCAGGCCAAGCTGGATATTGCTTTTGGAACTCACCACACGTAAGCATTTCTTTCCCTGCATGGTTGTTTTTTTGATACTCACACATCAAATCAGTTTTGGATATTGTTGCAGCTTTATATAAGGCAAGGTCAGTCGGTCGTACCACTTTGGTCCAGACTGACATTTGTCAATAACTTTTAGATGGATTAGCATGACATTTGTGGACAAACAATTTACTTTAACCCTACATGATCAGGGCTAAAGTAGTCCAATTATTTTTCTAGATATTATGACCACTAGACATCACTGTCATCAACCTTTACAAACGTATAACTTATCTGAAGTATTTTTAAACTCCCTGTAAAGTCTGAATTAAATAATTAAACATTAATGTGTGTTGACCTGCAGATAACAGTCAGTGGTAGATAAAATAGTAATTTACATTTAGCGCTACACTACATTGTAGATGTTACAGGTCTTGGGTTGCGCTCTTTGTTTTTAGATAAAGCAGAAAAGTGTGTGTGTTTTATGCAGGAAGATGATGTTGCTGTGGTATGAGGAAGGCTTCAGAGTCATCATCCTGACCTCCAACCTCATCAGAGCTGACTGGTACCAGAAAACACAAGGGTGAGTCTGTCTGTCTGTCTTTTTTTTTTTTTTACTTTTATGTAACCAAAGAAAAGTTTTGAGGCCGTAAACATCAATCTGACTAAAGATAGTCCAACTTGAGAACAGACAGTAGTGTCATAATTTGTTGCACTGCATCCAGATATAAGGTTTGGTTATGGAAAACGCCTGAAAAATGTCTGAAAAAAATGTCTAAAAAAATGTTGGAAAACAGAAGTCTGAAAAAATGACCGTAAAAAAAAAAGTCTGGAAAAAAAATCTGAAAAAAAAGTTTGAAAATTGCTGGAAAAAACGACTGAAAAAAAGTTTGAAAAATGGCAGTAAACAAAAGTCTGAAAAAATTACCGTAAAAAAAGTCTAAAAAAAAAAAAAGTTGGAAAAATGTTGGAAAACGAAAGTCTGAAAAAATGACCGTAAAAAAAAGTCTGAAAAAAAGTCTAAAAAAAAAAGTTTGAAAAATGTTGGAAAACAAAAGTCTGAAAAAAATGTTTAAAAAAAAAAGTTTGAAAAATGTTGGAAAACTAAAGTCTGAAAAAATGACCGTAAAACAAAAGTCTGAAAAATGTCTGAAAAAAATGTCTAAAAAAAAAAGTTGGAAAAATGTTGGAAAACAAAAGTCTGAAAAAATTACCGTAAAAGAAAAGTCTGAAAAATGTCTGAAAAAAATGTCAAAAAAAAATCAGAAAAAATGACCGTAAAAGAAAAGTCTGAAAAATGTTCTAAAAAATATTCTTAAAGAAAAAGTCTGAAAAATCTGTGAAAAATGTTCTAAAAAAAGAAAATCTGAAAAATGTTTGAAAGATATCTGAAAAATATTCGGGAAAAAAAAGTCTGAAAAAATAAAAACCTGAAAAATTTTCTAAAAAAAAAAAGTCTGAAAAATATCTGAAAAAATATTCTTAAAAAAAAAAGTCGGAAAAAAATCTGAAAAAATATTCTTAAAAAAAAAAGTCGGAAAAAAATCTGAAAAAATATTCTTTAAAAAAAAATCTGAAAAAAGTCTCAAAAATGTTTTAAAGATATGAGAAATATTTTTTAAAAAAAGTCTGAAAAATGTTCTAAAAAAAAAAGTCGGAAAAATATCTGAAAAAATATTCTTAAAAAAAAAAGTCGGAAAAATATCTGAAAAAATATTCTTAATAAAAAACTCTGAAAAATGTCTGAAAAAAAATTGTTGGAAAACAAAAGTCTGAAAAAATGACCGTAAAAGAAAAGTTGGAAAAATGTTGAACAACAAAAGTCTGAATAAATGACCGTAAAAAAAGTCTAAAAAAATTACCCTAAAAAAAAAAAAAGTTGGAAAAATGTTGAACAACAAAAGTCTGAATAAATGACCGTAAAAAAGTCTAAAAAAATGACCCTAAAAAAAAAAGTCTGAAAAAAAATGTTGGAAAACAAAAGTCTGAAAAAATGACCGTAAAAGAAAAGAAAAAAAAAGTTGGAAAAATGTTGAACAAAAGTCTGAAAAAATGACTGTAAAAAAAGTCTGAAAAAATTACCCTAAAAAAAAGTCTGAAAAAAAATGTTGGAAAACAAAAGTCTGAAAAAATTACCGTAAAAGAAAAGTTTGAAAAATGTTGAACAACAAAAGTCTGAATAAAAAGTCTGAAAAAAATTAAAAAAAAAAAAAGTCTAAAAAAATGACCCTAAAAAAAAAAGTCTGAAAAAAAATGTTGGAAAACAAAAGTCTGAAAAAATGACCGTAAAAGAAAAGTCTAAAAAAATGACCCTAAAAAAAAAATTCTAAAAAAAAAAGTTTGAAAAATGTTGGAAAAGAAAAGTCTGAAAAATGTCTAAAAAAAAAGTTTGAAAAATGTTGGAAAACAGAAGTCTGGAAAAAAAATCTGAAAAAAGTTTGAAAATTGCTGGAAAAAACGACTCTGAAAAAAAGTTTGAAAAATGTTAGAAAACAAAAGTCTGAAAAAATGGCCGTAAACAAAAGTCTGAAAAATAACTGAAAAAAATGTCTAAAAAAAAAGTTTGAAAAATGTTGGAAAACAACAGTCTGAAAAAATGACCGTTAAAAAAACGTTTGAAAAAAAACGTCTGAAAAACGTCTGAAAAAAAAGTTTGAAAAATGTTGGAAAAAATAAATCTGAAAAAATGTCCCAAAAAAAGTCTGAAAAAAGTCTGGAAAAAAAGAGTTTGAAAAATGTCCTAAAAAAAAGTCTGAAAAATAAAGTTTGAAAAATGCTGGAAAAAAAGACTCTGAAAAATGTCTTAAAAAGGTGAAAAAAAGGTCTGAGAAATGTCGAAAAAAAATTCGGAAAAATATCTGAAAAAATATTCTTAAAAAAAAAGTCGGAAAAATATCTGAAAAAATATTCTTAAAAAAAAAGTCGGAAAAATATCTGAAAAAATATTCTTAAAATAAAAATCTGAAAAATTTTCTAAAAAAAAAATATCTGAAAAAAGTCTCAAAAATGTTTGAAAGATATCTGAAAAATATTCGGGAAAAAATTCTGAAAAAATAAAAACCTGAAAAATTTTCTAAAAAAAAAAAGTCGGAAAAATATCTGAAAAAATATTCTTAAAAAAAAGTCGGAAAAATATCTGAAAAAATATTCTTAAAAAAAAAAGTCGGAAAAATATCTGAAAAAATATTCTTAATAAAAAACTCTGAAAAATGTCTGAAAAAAAATTGTTGGAAAACAAAAGTCTGAAAAAATGACCGTAAAAGAAAAGTTGGAAAAATGTTGAACAACAAAAGTCTGAATAAATGACCGTAAAAAAAGTCTAAAAAAATTACCCTAAAAAAAAAAAAAGTTGGAAAAATGTTGAACAACAAAAGTCTGAATAAATGACCGTAAAAAAGTCTAAAAAAATGACCCTAAAAAAAAAAGTCTGAAAAAAAATGTTGGAAAACAAAAGTCTGAAAAAATGACCGTAAAAGAAAAGTAAAAAAAAATTACCCTAAAAAAAAAAAAAAAAAGTTGGAAAAATGTTGAACAAAAGTCTGAAAAAATGACTGTAAAAAAAGTCTGAAAAAATTACCCTAAAAAAAAGTCTGAAAAAAAATGTTGGAAAATAAAAGTCTGAAAAAATTACCGTAAAAGAAAAGTTTGAAAAATGTTGAACAACAAAAGTCTGAATAAAAAGTCTGAAAAAAATTTAAAAAAAAAAAAGTCTAAAAAAATGACCCTAAAAAAAAAAGTCTGAAAAAAAATGTTGGAAAACAAAAGTCTGAAAAAATGACCGTAAAAGAAAAGTCTAAAAAAATGACCCTAAAAAAAAAATTCTAAAAAAAAAAGTTTGAAAAGTCTGAAAAATGTCTAAAAAAAAAGTTTGAAAAATGTTGGAAAACAGAAGTCTGGAAAAAAAATCTGAAAAAAGTTTGAAAATTGCTGGAAAAAACGACTCTGAAAAAAAGTTTGAAAAATGTTAGAAAACAAAAGTCTGAAAAAATGGCCATAAACAAAAGTCTGAAAAATAACTGAAAAAAATGTCTAAAAAAAAAAGTTTGAAAAATGTTAGAAAACAAAAGTCTGAAAAAATGGCCGTAAACAAAAGTCTGAAAAATAACTGAAAAAAATAGTTTGAAAAATGTTGGAAAACAACAGTCTGAAAAAATGACCGTTAAAAAAAAGTTTGAAAAATGTTGGAAAAAATAAATCTGAAAAAATGTCCCAAAAAAAGTCTGAAAAAAGTCTGGAAAAAAAGAGTTTGAAAAATGTCCTAAAAAAAAGTCTGAAAAATAAAGTTTGAAAAATGCTGGAAAAAAAGACTCTGAAAAATGTCTTAAAAAGGTGAAAAAAAGGTCTGAGAAATGTCGGAAAAAAGTCTGGAAAAAATGTCGAAATTTTTTTTTGAAAAATGTTGGAAAAAAAAGTCTGAAAAAAGTCTGAAAAAAATGTCGAAAAAAACTCATCAGAGCTGACTGGTACCAGAAAACACAAGGGTGAGTCTGTCTGTCTGTCTTTTTAAAAAAAAAACTTTTTATGTAACCAAAGAAATGTTTAGAGGCCGTAAACATCAATCTAACTAAAGATAGTCCAACTTGAGAACAGACAGTAGTGTCATAATTTGTTGCACTGCATCCAGATATAAGGTTTGGTTATGGAAAATGCCCCTGCATATATTTTTTCCTAACCAGAATGTGGATGAGCCCCCTTTTTCCACGATTACCAAATGGCAGCAGTGAGAGTGCAGGTGAATCACCGACCTTCGTTAAGAGGGACCTGCTGGAATACCTGGCATCGTACCGCGCACCAGAACTGGAGGAGTGGATCCAACGCATCAAAGAGCACGACCTGTCAGAGACCAGGTAAACATGTACAGTAACACGTATGATGGGCGTGCACACATCCAACACAGTTTTGATGCAGACTTTACTGTTGAAAGTGATGGAAAATAGAGAGATATAGCAATAACATTTAAGCAGGTAATACAGACATCTGCTGCTAAATGATGGCCCTGCAACATTCACTGCAGTTGTAAGTAAATATAAAATCCGGACTAACTCTTATCTTCTACTCATATTTTCTATTTTTAGGGTTTATTTGGTCGGCTCAACCCCAGGGAGATACGTTGGCCCAGACATGGAGCGCTGGGGCCACTTGAGGCTGAGGAAGGTAAAGATTTCTCTGCTTGTCTCTACTCTCTTCTCTAACTAGTTAATAACACACTGCTGTCCAAAAAACCAAGGAAGGAAACAAAAGTCAATAGCTGCCAGTAGTTCCAGTTTGTTTCTTTATTATATATAGTTTTATGTAACATTTTCACAACAAGCAGAGATGCATCTTTCATAGTCATGGTTCCAGTTCATTTCAGTGCAAAAATCAACTTTTAGACCTGCTGTTGGATTTGATCATCCCTCAAACACTCATACCGTCTTCATATTTGTCAAAGGTAGAATATCAATCTGGTTAATAGTTATAACAATGTGTAGTATGTGTGTCTAAAACATGCAAACACACATGTATATACACGTATATACATGTGCCAGGTAACATTCCTTTTGAATGTTGCCTGGCTGATAGTTTGCATCTTAGCAACATTTCCCAAAGAAACACACTCTTGTATTTGCTTGCATGCACACAGTCTATTAGGAACAAGTCTCAGCACCCTAATAATCAAGTGAATTGGATAACTATCTAAATGTAATGTACAAATAAAAGGTATTTTCATAAGACAATGACAGCACTGTAAAATATTGTGAAATTTAACAATGCCCATGTAGTTTCTAACTCATCTCTCTTGTTCTCTTCTTATTTCATTAGCTGTTGTATGACCATACAGACCCTGTTCCTGGGGAGGAGCCGTGGCCTGTGATTGGCCAGTTCTCCAGCATCGGCTCTTTGGGACTGGATAAAACCAAATGGTTGACGGGGGAATTTCAGCGCACCATGACCACGCTGGGGAAATCCTCTCATCGCCCGGACACCCCCATACACTTGGTACAGTCCTCCTAACACAAACCTGACATAGTCTGTTGCTTCTGTGATGCCGCATTCAAATGCTACGAGAAAGATAGTACACAAGAATACAATAGGTTTTCTATTACTGCTGCTATTACTAATATTATTATTCTATAATAGAGAATAGCATTTTTCACTTACTGAATTTTCTCTTTTTGTGCTACTGCCACGCTTTGCATCACTTTAAGATGATAAAGATCGGAATATATAAAACAATTTGCTAAGTGGTTGATCTTTTGCAGCTGTATCCATCAGTTGAAGATGTGAGGACTAGTTTAGAAGGCTATCCGGGTGAGTAAGGTTTTTTTTTTTCCTTTGAAAAATGAATTTGTTAAAGAGGACCTATTATGCTTTTTTCCTTTCCTTTAGTGTGTTATATAGTTTTTTGTGTATGTAAAAAGGTCTGCAAAGTTACAAAGCCCAAAGTCCACGCCAAAGGGGAGTTACTCTTCCTCAAAGAAACACTGCTCCTGAACTTCCTCGCTTGAAGTCCCGCCTTTTCTTCTGTAACGTGGTGATGGCACCAAGTAACACATTTGACCTAAAACAAAGCTAGTTACAGTGGAGCTGGAGCGGAGTCCGAAAAATTTGGTTTGAACATTAAAGCACTTAAACATGTTCTAGCCGAAACCAAGTATGAACCTGAAAATGAGCATTAAGAGGTCCTCTTTAATACGCATGTGTTGTAGAAGTCACAACCTTTACTAAATACAAGTAAACGTTGGCCCCAGCATGATCACTTTGGCAGCTTTTTGCTGGCATATTTGTGAATTTAATCATCCACCTCTAAACATCAGAGTTTGACCGATTGCTTGATTGATCCAGCATTTGATCATTTAGTGATTTCCACCATGTATTTGGTTGTGATGTACATCTCTCTTTTATCCTCCAGCGGGAGGCTCTCTTCCTTACAGCATCCAGACGGCTCAGAAACAACTGTGGCTCCACTCCTTCTTCCAGTAAGTTCACAATTCAGACCTATCGTAAGGGGTCACCGGTACTTCTACATTACATCACCTCTGTTAAACCGGTTAGCTAGTCATGATATCTTTCATTTGTAATGCAAATATTGGAAGTTACTCTAACTGGTCACACTGTACGAGGTTCTACACACCTAAATGACATTTGCATTTGAATTTTGGTCAGAAATTATGGGACAGGACTATGTGCGGGATGATTTTATCTTAGTAAACTGCATAGTTATACGTTCCATCAAGTTCAGTTCAACAGAATAACAATGTGTGTGTGTTTGTGCATGCGTTTAGCCGTTGGAAGGCGAATACAACAGGAAGGAGTCACGCCATGCCACACATCAAGACATACATGAGGGCGTCACCAGATTTCACTCAGCTCGCCTGGTTCCTCGTCACGAGGTGTGTTTGCCAGCTTTATATTTGTTGATTTTTTATCAAGAGAAATTGTTATGTGTTTATTTGTGGTTGTCCGATTTGTTTTCTTATATCTTAAATGTTACTTGCTGCGGAAACTGGTGCGGTAACCCATTAAATAAATGGTACCATTTAAAGTTGATCCAAAACCAGGAATCCATTTTGTCATGTTTCACCTCAAATTCATTTGAATGAACTTTCACTAAATTCTTGCTCATAGACGTAAATCCTCTAAATTCATGTTTTATTTTATACACAGATCAGAGGTTTTTATTTTTCTCCATAAAAACAAATGTATTATCTCATGGAGAATCAACAGAAAGACAACTTTTGTAACTTAATTTCCACCTCTTATACACTTATCAATATACAATACTGAAACATGCATATGTTTCTGGCAGCACTGTTCTAGAGAAAGTTGTTCAACCTCAACACAGATCAAACACATCCTACAGAAAATGAATTAAGATGATCGTTTCAGATTATTTATATTCTGAAATTGATCCTTTTATCCACACAGCTGTATTGAAACATGTGTTTGTGTGTGTGTTTCAGTTCCAACCTGTCCAAAGCCGCGTGGGGAGCGCTGGAGAAGAACAACACTCAGGTGATGGTTCGTTCATACGAGCTGGGAGTCCTCTTCGTGCCTTCTGCCTTTGTAAGAAACAACACACAATGAACAAACAGAAGCAGTATTACATGTGCTGACTAACAATGAAAACTATACAGAGCTGCTGTATAGTAATATGTGGTGTGGGATGGTTTGTCTCCTTCCAGAACATGAAGACCTTTCCTGTTCACAAAAATCCGTTTCCTGTCTCCTCCTCCTCTGGTTTCCCTGTGCCCTTTGACCTCCCCCCAACAAGCTACTCTCCTAAAGGTACAGAAGTGTGTGTGAATTCTCTGTATGTGTTTATGTACAGGCTGTAGTATTCAGTTAGTCTGTTACTCTCTCACTTAGCATTTGACTCTAGCAGTTTAGAACGGGTCCTTTTAGGTGAAACTCTGGTTAAAATACCACATTGTCTGTGCTGTTTAGACATGCTAATTTCTCTTGGCAAATGGTGAAGAAGAAACATCTTTGCAGTCTTTCAATGTCTGATTTCAGCACTACGCTGAACTCTGTGGTCTTAAACCACATGTGCAGCAGGTTTAGCTTAAACTGCAGCGACATCTAGTGGCATTTAGGTGAAAGAGTTTATACTAAAACCACAGCTGTAAAGAGGTTGAAGAGAGCACATCATTTATTCCACAAAACACAGGTTAGAATTAGTCTTAAAAGCTAACCTGTTGACTAAACTGACAGTAACAGCCGCTATATGTTTGGTCTTTTAGTTTGTGCCTTGGTGTAAAACTGAAACCATTTACAGGCAGTCGTGGCATATTGTTGAACTCGGACAGATGTAAAGATATGTTTTACTTGTGTCATTAGCTTGTGGGTTATATGTTTTTTGATTCTCTAATTTTAAGCTATATTTAAATTTTCTGTAAATTAAGCAATGTCCCTAGTTTCACAAGAGTATGAATATTAAAACTTCATCCTTTTCAAGGGATTAGGGATGCACCGATCAGACTTTTTCAGTCCCTACACTGATGTGAGACTATCGGCTGATACAGAGTATTGATCCGATACCAAGATCATTCTTTTATGTGTAACATAATGCTTTCCTAACATTGTAAAACAAAATGTAACAAATAAGTACGTAGATATAAATTTACTGAATTGATATTTATTATTAAACCGAGGAACTTGATAAAAAAATCTTCAAAGTGAACAGGAATTACAGTTCAAGTGTAAACCTTTTAATGCAGCAACAAACTGATCAAAACTTAAAGAGAAATAAAAATTCTAGTATATGATGTATGTAGAGTAGAATTTAATTGAATAGATCGGCCCCATTGTCCCCGATCCAGCTATTTGAGTCAGTATCCACCCGATATCAGGGTCAGTGTCGGTGCATCCCTAAATGTTGGTAGTTTCCTAATAAATGGCAGACATCAACAAAATCCATTCCCCAAACTGTCATCATCAGAAAGTGCTGTTTTGGTATTCACATATCGGAGGACAGCTATATCATATGTTTTGTTCAGCGCTAATTGTAGTTGCAGTACACAAATAATAATTTTATCAATGAGTTTGAATAGATAAGTAGTTTTCCTGCAGTACTTCACTTCTGGTTTCCAGAGTTTAGTTACCAGAGACGCTGAGATGCAGCCTCACTGAAACATCTCCTGGTCACTAGTTGTCTGCTGTGCTCATTTGTGTCATTGTATTCCCCGGCTCCAGTAAAGAAAAGCTTTCACTGTCACTTAGCCATATTTTAGTAATATATGTTCTAATAATTATTAATCCAATTTCTTTTAGCAGACCAGTGCAGCTAAGTGGATGTGATGTATGAGATACAGCTGAGATATTAATCTCTGAGTGGGGCATGTTCTTCCACTTGGACAGTGAATGAAGAGACACTGTGATGTCCTTTTTTATTTATTAAACCATGTATTCACATTAATTTTTACTGACCTCTTCTCTGTCTGTGTTTCCAGATCAGCCTTGGATCTGGAACATTCCGTACAGCCAGGCTCCCGACACTCACGGCAACATCTGGGTTCCCTCCTAAACACACGCACACATACAGACCTTCCTGTTACCTTAAAACTGCTGTCTTTGTAATTATCAGTACTACAGTGTTAGTTGTCAGTAACATTTATTTTTATATTTTATACCGTTCTGTAAACTCATGTTTTCTACTACCAATAAATAAAATAATGCTGTCCAGATGTGATTATATGTTTCTATAAATTCTTGCAACAGGATTTAAATGTGTAAGAACATACCTCATTAGGGCGGGCTAAACATATTGATTTAATTATTTACAGTTTTTTTACACAAGGCCTGTCCGACAAAGCATCATAACACAGACAGGAAGCGAAAGAGGTTATTATCACTCAGAGTGATTCTTTTATTCTTTAGACGCACCATATGGTCACCAAATTATCAGCAGTGAGAGAACAAATCTGTCCTTAAATGTATCCAACGGTCAGGTGGAATCATATATTTTGGCTTAATGCAGCAGATTCAGCATCTTATCGAGTTAACCTGCAAGAATAGTCAACTTCTTCCGAATCAAAATTGCTGCACAGGATGTCCTAAATATGCTGATTCAGCAGTGTTTGTTCCCGAATATCATCCTGAAGTCAGTTTTCATCCTGGATAAAAATGGAGAAAGCACCCTTTATAAAGCGGGCACAGGACACACAGTATACAAGGGCTGTGTATTGGCAAGAATCTGGTGATATGATGATACAAAATATTGCGATATATTGCGACACTGTAAGCAAGGAGATATATTGTGATTTTTTTAAAAATCAAATTTTAGGAAAACTGTCATAACATAAAGACACACCACAATATGCATGACATCTGTGTAACTAAATTTTTTTTCATGCATTCAGACCAGTGATGTCTGGATTTACATTTAACATACTCCCTGTAACATCCACCATCATAGCACCTATGAATTAAAAATCAATAGTGTTTTTGAGAATCGATACAGTATCACAAAACATAATATTGCGATACTCAAATGTATCAATATTTTCTTACACCCCTACAGTATGTAAGGGATAATGTACAGCGAGCCGGTCATTGTTGTGAAATAAACCCCGGCAGGGCGAGGTCTTGCATCGCCCTGAAGGGGTTTATTTTACAACAATGACCTGCTAGCTGTACATTATCACACTTATTACACGGCTACTTACCTAAGAAATCAATAATTTGACACAAAAACAGAACTGCGTCCATAGCAACGGTCTGTTATACATAGTAACGGTAGGAGTGGTTGTCAGGACCCAGAGCACTGCAGGTTTTTCTAACTTACCAGGTTGATTATTGCAGTCCGATGGTCCCCCAGGTGTTAATTTGTCACTGATTCGGCAGCTAGAATGCAAACCAGCAGGGCTCTCTGTGTAATGAGCACTGACCTAAAGAAGGGTCACGCATAGGTCCCCTCTGCTCCTGACACATCAGTGGCATTCTGGGTAAAGGAGTTTCCTGTTGTCAGCTCCAGAAGAGTCACAAGTGGGATGCTCTGAGTGCTGAAATTACTAAATGTACATGAAAAAACTGACCTTGTGGTTCCTCAAAGGTCACAGGAGCAACTCTGTGTCCACCTCTGTCTGGTTCCATGTTTTGCAGCTCTGTGGCTACAGACACTTGGGAGAGCGTTTGAGTCATAGATATATCTATGGTTTGAGTATGATTAAGTCATTTTTACTTCAGCAGGATGGCCTGTTTTTTAATCTTTTTGAAATTTGGTGAGACACAAACTCTTTATGTGTGTGGGTTAAAAGAGTCATCCAAATGTTTACACTGTAAATACATGTAAACACCTAAAATAAGGACAAATAATTGTTTCAGTGATTGTGAAAAAGGAACAAAATAGTTGAAAAGTTGGTTCTGAAGCTGCATAGCAGCACAGCAAGTCCCTAAATATGCTGATTCAGCAGTGTTTGTTCCTGAAAATCATACTGAAGTCCGTTTTCATCATGGATAAAAATTGGAGAATGCAACTTTATAAAACGGGCACATGACACACAGTATGGTAGGGCTGTGTATTGACAAGAATCTGGTGATACAATGCGTAAATAAAGGTTAAATAAAATAAAAAAAAAGTAGAACTATATAACTCCCCCCCCCCTTCTGCAGGAAGGACAGCTGAAAACTCCGGACACTGAGAACAACAATAATATCAATATCATGTGCAATATTACTTTTTCCATTCTCATGTGCAATATCACTGTCTATCATGTGCAATATTACTTTTTTCTGTTTTTATTTATCTAAAATTGTATTTTATTTATCTAATTTTTATTATCTTTTTTTTTTTTTACTTATTTTATTTACTCATTTTACTAAATGTATCCTACTCTATTGTTATTCTATTAGGCATTGGCTCTAGAAATAGTACTTTTTATTGTATACACTTGACTTGTTGTAATTTTAAGCAATCTCTGGCACAAGAGCACAATAATTATATTGCGATATATTGAGATACTGTAAGCAAATATATATATATATTTTTCAATTTTAATTAATTTCTTTTTTTAAATCTAATTTTAGGAAAACTGTAGTATGATTAAGTAATGTTTACTTCAGCAGGATGGCCTTTACACTGTAAGTACATGTAAGTAACACATAAAATAAGTCAAATTAATTACTCCATTGAAAAAGGAACACAATAGTTGGAAAATTGGTTCTGAAGCTGCATAAGTATAACCTCCCTGAGACATTTATAAGCAAACTAAGTCACATCGAAAATGTCATATTAACATAATAGAAACAGTGCAACCTCCCCGTTGTCTATAGAATTAAAACCTACTGTCAACAAAGGCTGATGTTGTATTGACTTTCATGTGCAGCCAGGTGTACATAATAATCTGCCCCCTCTCTCTGTGTCTCTGTGTGTACAGTAACTTCTGTAAACTACGTCTCCCGTCGTGCCTTGCGTCATTGTGTCAACATGGCGCCTGTCTGCCGGACAAAAGGAGAATCTGTCTGACGGAGGATTGAAACCCAATTAGAAACAGAGGAGACATTTTGGGAAAACTGTCAGTATCCGTGTGTCCCCGGCGCCCCGAGGCAATAGATAATAGATCTATGGTCCAATAAAACATCCTGTGGAGGCTCTTAGACTGGAATAATCAGGTAAGTTTAAGTCCTGCAGCTCCAAACTAGGATCCTCTGCTAACCTGGTTCACATTTCCTTTTCTCTCTCTGAAAACTCCTTAAAAATATCGCCTGTGCTGCGGCGTTTTCTACTTGGCGTTTGACATTAACACTAGCTAAATATGATTTTTACGGTGTGATCGTAATAATAAAAGAGTATGCCTTTAATTCGGCTTGCACATAGTTAATCAAAGAAACAGTTAATCAAACACAATGTCAACTTTCCCAGTTGGGGTGCCACAATACAGTACCGCGCTGCACAGCGAATTCTAGTAAATAATGGTGAACAACAGGCGAGCAAGCTATTAAAATGCTCTATATTTGTTGTGTTGTGGTGTGGATTAGTTTATGTGATATATGCCGAATTGAAGAGTTGTCCTTCATTGTCCAGAAGACGTCTTAAGACACCCTCTATCGGACATGCCTATACTCCTAGTAGCAGGGGAAAAATTAAAATCCGTGTTTTTCCAATGGGATTTGGTGATCGTTTAAAGAAAACACTGTGTATAGGGGGGCTATCTTGACATTTGGGACTACTACAGTGTTGTCTGCGACCACATGAGCCAGCTTTTCTTTTTTTGGGTTAAATTTCGGGGTTTAGATGCCAGTTTAAAAAAGTTGCATACTGTAATTAAATGACTTTTTGTGTATTTGTGCTCAGCTCAGCACATGTCTGCAACTAGGATACAGTTAAATGTTATGCCACGTCTGGTTTGGATCTTATAGGTCAGATCAGGAATAGAAATAATCTTTAACATGTTAGACCTTTTAAGTACAGCAAACATATTATCTGCATAAAAATGCACACTTTAAAGCAGACATAAAGTGAGAGCCTGGCCTTGCATGGTGTGGAGTTTGTCTGCAGAGGTGTGCAGAGGACTCAGAGGTCAGAGGACTCAGAGGTCAGAGGTCAGGTCAAGTTCAGCTCCAGTAGCAGCACCTGGAGGCTAGTAGGTGTTGAGTGTGTTGCTCAATGACACCTTCGGATATGAGTCAAACTGTTTAAGTATTACCCGAGTGTTTGTGTGTGTGTTTCCACACTGTACTTCCTGCTGCTGTTGGTGTTTAGCAGAGATGTCTGAAGGAGTTGAGCAGTGTGTGCCAGTCAGCACTATTTGATTACTAGTCCCTCTATCCCTACTGGCACATATATACTCTATCCCAGCCTCACATAGTCACACATGCTGTAAATTGGTTCGCTGTCAGTCCACTAAATCCTAAACTCTTCAGCTAATGTCATTTACCACCAAAACTGGGCCATGTACTTTATTTTTTTATTACTTCTTAAATATTCTGGCATTTTTTCTTTGCGGTTGTCTCTCTGTTTATAATGATAAAAAAACTACAAAGATATCATTTGGAGTGCTTTGATAAGGTACCTTTTCCTTACTGTTATGTCTGCATGATTATGGCCAAAATGATTATTATTTGAGATCACTATTATTTATCACGATTATTCATTGATTTTAGCGACAACATATTTCTATTGCACTTTGTCCTTAAAATAAACAGAGCACTGTTTTCACTTCTATGCGGTGCTACATCCCTGTTAATGTACAAATTAAGGCTGCATGATGTTGGAAAAAACTGACATTGCAATATTTTTTTCTGCTATATATATTGTGAGAAAAATACAATTCACACTACCCTTTTGTTAGCTATATTTTAAAGTGAAACGCTTCGTGCACTTTGAGAGCAAAACTAGCAACAATAAGAGCTATATAATCAATTGTATGCTCTTAATTTTAATCATAAACACATTGGTTTTATAGATAATATCTATACCCAAAAGTGAAGCCAAAACATCCCAATCACCGGCTGGTGGCTGGCTGTTAGTTTAGGAGGCGCTTGATTTGATATGCAGCAGCGTTTTCTATGAGCAGAATGCAAATTTTAGACGTCAATATCGCAGGCGATCATGTTCATTTAATTGTGGGAAGCCAAAATTGTGATCGCGATTTAATATTCGATTAATTGTGTGCAGCCCTACTTACTGTACCAGGGTTATCTTATTAGTGATTGTGGCTGCTGGAAATGCTCTGTTGATGATGTACTGCAGCCAGGGTTGGAAATTATCACCAGCCACCAGACAAATGCTGGTAAAATATGCAAGTGTCTGCTTGATTTGCTTCACTCACCAGCCAAAAAAACAATCTATTGAATAGCTGGTATATTTTGGAATCCACCAGCCACAGTGGCAGGTGGACAAAAAAAGCTAATTTCCAACCCTGCAGCCATGATTAGAAACTTTAGTGACCACCAAGGCCGCTAGTGTGTAAAAATAAAAGCTTAAACCCAAACAGCCACTGTTGGTTCCTGCACCGTTGAGGAAAGACGCATTTTGGTGGGATACACTATTGTCTGCTAGGCTATGACAAATAGTTTGTCTGAGTCTTTTTTTCTCAGGGCAGGAAGGAAAAGTTCTGTTTGCCTCCTGGTGTCATTGTGCATCTAAAAGCCACTGTGTCGTCTTACAACAGTAGCACCCTTTTAAAGGAAGGTTGGTTTCCTGCCAAGGTGGCTGCTAGAGAAACTGACTTAGGAGATAGATTAAGCCAAAATACCTTTTGTTTTCCCCCAGTGGCTGATTTATTCATTTATTGAAATTTGTCAAGATGTCTTTAGCTCATGCACTCAGGTGTACAAGTAAAAAAAAATATTTGTTTAATGAAAGTCACATTTTTGTAGTGTTTTGTGAATCCTCCACTGCTTCTCTTCATTTTAGTTTACAAACTGGGATTGCTTTTAAGTCTACAGGATGAGAATCCACAATATTCCAGCTCCCTTTTAGAAAAAGTGTGTAATGTTGGAGCAGAGGGGCAGATGTCTGTAGAGTTTAAGTCATTCTTGTCAGCACTTCTTGCTCTTCACTGAACTTTAAATAGGTACAGCTTCAGTGCATTTTCTGTAAGGCTGTCACTGGTCTTCACTTGGATACATCTGGTTGCCTTTAATCATTCTAAATGTGTCTCTAGATTACATCTGGCAAACTTGCTGTTTTTTGTTATTGTCTTGTTGTAGTTCCCACAACTCACACAGTGCATGTAGAGCAAAACTAAACACCACTGAACCTCACCACTCTGGCCAAACTCAGACAGGGGAAAGAATGGCCCAGGAGCTGTGAGGCAAAAGATGGTAGGGTTAACTAAAAGTTATTTTCTTGGGCATCCTGGCCTGGTGGCCAGAGGTTGAAGCATCCACCGTGAGCCGCAACGTTTTTTTCAGCCAGCTGGGGACCTTTGTTGCACGTCATTCCAATGGAGGTATTAAGAGAACTGGATATAGCGTTGGAGGCGGGGCCTCGTTCATTCCTATGAAAGTTGCTCAAAATGGCTCGACTTCCAACCATCCATTGGGCCCGTGGAGCAGGCGCAGTAGCTGGTCACATGGCTCGGTCTCAACCCTCAAGGTGTCGTTGCGGCTTGCTAACTCCGCCTCCCAGCCCTCGCTCCGGCCTCAGTCTGGGTCTCATTCCCATGAACGGAGGAAGGGAAATAACTCTGGATTTGGCTATTAGTGCCTTTTACAACTTTTAGGACCTAATGTTTTTAATAAGGGCTATTCAAGTGTTCGTACGGGGGAGTTGATTTACCTAAAAAAAAATGATCCCCCCAGTTACAGACGTCTTTTTCCCGATGTAAGTCTATGGGAAAAAGTCTTTTTGGGCCCAATGGCATCACGTGACGGACACAGAAGTTGTAGTACCGCTGTTTGGCCACTATGGAAATTGGCATCTACGAACCGGTGCTCTTCTTGGGGGCTTGGTCATTCCCCATCTTTTTTTTCTTTCTTCAATTCCTGTTATCCATTTGTTGCGGGTTATTTCAATAACGGCATAAAAGCTGATATTGACCAATGTTTGCACAATGAATAAAAATCCTAATCATACTTTTTAGTTAAGTAATATTAGAGTGTTTCTCGTAGATTCAGTTTCCTTGCAGGCTCCACTTTGGTCAGAGAAATGTTGTGTAAACCACAAAAACGTATTACAAGGAGCAAGTAAACAATGTGTTAATTCTATCAGTCTTGTAAAGAGCTGCAATAACAGTGATGCAGGACGACTGTAAACAAGGCTCAATAAATAATACTACACTGAAATCATTTAATTGTTAATTTGCAACAACATATTGTAAACTCAGGACAAAAAAAACTGTTATTATGAAATGAAAAACATAATAGCTGTGATTATCATTTCCCTTAATGTAGCCGTCCTGTATGGAACCGATCAGTCAAACTTTATACAGCGTGACTCATCCTCTGCAGCAGTGAAAGAAAGTATAGAGCTTGGCTGCCTGAGATGTAATTTTTTTTTTGGCATTTTTCCCGAGACGCACGCACACACACATCCATACACGCTCGCCCTCTCCCTCCTTCTCTATATAAGTGTTGACATGTCTGCTGACTTTGATTCTCTGCTGTGGCCTGTTTTTCTCCTCCTCGGCATCAGAAAGAAAAGCATCAAGACAGATGTGTTATCTTATTTCTCCGTTTATCTTCCTCCGTTGCTCCTCTCTCAGTTCAGTTCAGTGACTATAATCACGACAGTATATTTTAAAGAAATGACACAAAATCGTTGTTTTGTTAAAGCCGCATTGAAGTGAGCATGTTTTAGGTTTGAAACATGCATTGCATTTGGGTAACATTACATGATTATCGGGGGTAAAAACACAATGATAAAAGCCTTATTTAATGTGGAGGAATGCATTTCATATCTGGATAGCAGCTGCTGAGCTCTGATGTCTCACTGTGAGTGTATGCGTGTCTGTGTGAGCTATAAATCTGCAGGCAGGAAGCTAACAGATGTGACTGGTCTTCCATTTTGTTCTGTGATTGTCTCATTGACGGAGATGTGGAGCTCAGAGTGTAGAGAAAGGTCACTAATGAGCTAAAACTGCATTCATTAATCAGAAATAGGAAATGTAGATTTTGTCAGGCTCCAATTTTGACACTATTTATGGCGAGTATTCTTTCTGCAATAGCGACTCAATGTATTTGCAATTGGTAATTTCCTATCTACAGTATATATAGTAGTTTTCTTTGTCCCCTTTCCTGCATGGAATTCAAATTGTGCACCAATGTACAAGGGATTGACACTAAATGCTGGACATGATGTAGAAAATAAAAGCCAGGGGATGCCCGCATTTCATGCAATAAAGAAGACAACTTTCGAGCATGATTTTATCATGTCGGACAATATTGTTGACTGTCTTCTTTAGTCCCATTTATGAAATTAACGTGACACGGTAAATCTTTTTAGTTGTTTTCTGGTACACGTGTTATCAGAGCCGTGGTTGGCCATTTTTTTCCGAAGCTGATTTTTTTCAAAAATGTAAAACTGTGCATCGTTTACTGTTATATGCATGTTATCTTGCCATCAGTCTTCTTCTTCACTGTCTTTGTTGGTGCATTGATACGCTTATTTGGCGCGTTACTACCACTAACTGTCGATCAATGGAAAATAGGGCTGCAACTAATGATTATTTTCATTGTTGATTAATCTGTCCATTATTTTCTTGATTAATCAATTAGTTGTATGCTCTATAAAGTGTCAGAAAATGGTGAAAAATGTTGATCGTGTTTCCCAACATTCAAATTTAAGACGCAGGAAGCGTCGACGTTTTTTTCTTAAATATGACTCAAACTGATTAATCGATTATCAAAATAGTTGCAGATTAATTTAATAGTTGAAAACTAACAGATTAATTGTTGCAGCTCTAGTGGAAAACCAACGGCAGGAGGTGAATCACGCTGCCTGTGTGCATACTACAAATTATTAAGTGAATAATTCTTAGTTTTTACATACTTGCATCAAAGTAAAAGACAGTAAAATGTTCTTTGTGTATAGAATTATTCTGTTTGCATAAAACTACTGTTGTATAGTATGTAGTAAAACAAAGTAAAAGTACTCTTTGCCATTAATGGTGTTGTGATTGTCCTGATCTCCTCCAGGATGTTCCAGCAGTGTGAGGAGCCTCGTTTCACCATCGAGCAGATTGACCTCCTCCAGAGGCTGAGGAGGACGGGTATCACACATACGGAGGTCCTCCATGCCCTGGACACCCTGGACCACCTGGACCGCCAACATGGACACAAGCTGACCCATAAACCTCCCTACATGCCTCCCTCGTCCTCCTTGTCTTCTTCCAGCGCCGTCGTCGCCTCCTCCTCCATGACCTCCACCGCCACTCAGACAAGTTTCCCTAGCAACCGACTCTCGTTGTCGCCCAACAACAACTTCGACACCACCTCCCCGCCTCTGCCGATTCCAGTAGCCTCGCCTGTCGCCATGGCAGCGGTAGTCCAGAATGGCCTAGTCGCCGTCACCAATGGGAAGCTGTCGCCGCCCCGGTTTCCTCTGGGTGTGGTTAGCGGCAGCGTGACGGTGCCAGGCTACGCGTTTGAGACCAGTGAAGAGGACGTAGATGTCGATGACAGGGTGGAGGACTTGATGAGGTAAGACCAGACTAGATTGCCTCAACTTAGACCAGAACTGACTAGATCAGGAAGAACCAGGCCAGCTGATGTCGGCTCATGCAAAAATGCGAAAGATATATTTTGAAACAGTGTCACCAATCTATAGAAGAGATTAATGACTAGTTTATTTTTCAACTGTAAAACGTCCTGCCCAGTAGATTTCTTCAGTGCATAAACTTGTTTGTACTAGTTGGCAAACTCGACGCCTCATGCATTTGCAAAATTTCCTTCGACTGCCAAGAAACCTTGTTGCTGCTGACACTATTAAAGAGAGTCAGTCACAATCTGTACAGTTTGCTACAACCATGACAATAATCAGTACTCAGAATTACAATTAAAGTGGACCTATTATGCTCATTTTCAGGTGCATACTTGTGTTTTAGGTTACTACCAGAACATGTTTACGTGCTTTAATGTTCAAAAAACACTTTACTTTTCTCATACCGGCTATGCTGCAGCACCTCTTTTCACCCTCTGTCTGAAACGCTCTGTTTGAGCTCCTATCCCCCCCTGCTCTGATTGGTCAGCTGACCCGCTGTTGTGATTGGTAAACCGAACCAAACTCTTTAGACTCTGCTCCAGCTCCGCTGTAACTAACTTTGTTTGAGGACGTGCCAAACTAACCGCTTGGCTGGTATTATGCAAATGTGTTACTTGGTGACATCACCATGTTGCGGAAAAAGGTGGGGCATCAAGCAAGGCGTTTCAGGCAGTTCAAAGGCAGTGTTTCTGTGGGTGAGAGTAACGCCCTTTGGACTTTGGGCTTTATAACTTTGCAGACCTTTTACAAGCACAACAAACTATATAACACACTAAAGGAAAGGGAAAAAGCACAAAAGCATAATAGGTCCTCTTTAACATAATTGTGATTATGATTATTATGCTTTTTCCTTTTGCTATCAAATGGATATTCTGTACTTGGTTTAAGAACCCACTGGCAACATATAGAGTAGATCACTGCACCAGAGAGCAGGTGTTTATACAGCCTGTCTGTTGCTCACACTGCATCTGAATGATACAAGGATTAATGCCTACACACACTCACACAGACAGTACTGTACAGACACGCACACACACACACACGCACACGCACACGCACACGCACACACACATACACACACACACACACACTCACACACACTCACGAGTGCCTCTCATCTGCAGTCTGCAGTCAGACAGCAGCAATCAGAGCGCTATTGATTTGAGGGTGTGTGAAGATGAAATCAACCCAGAAAGCAGCGAATATTCCAGCAGCATCTGGCCTCTGATTCCTGTTCATATTCAGCTCCAACAGCTGCTGCCATTAATCTATATATATGAGAGGATTGCAGAGTTACAGCTGGTTTAAGTATGGCGACTCTTATCTTGTGCCATATGTGTAATGTCAGGCTGTTGGAGATTTAAACATTTATTGTACTGGTGTGGTAAACAGTAGATTCCTCTCTCTGCTCGTAGGAGGGACAGTTCTATGATCAAAGAAGAGATTAAGTCCTTCCTGGCCAACAGGCGGATCTCCCAGGCTGTGGTCGCTCAGGTAACGGGTGAGTATCGACTTCATCTCATAGACTGTATATAAAGATGGACAACATGACAGCTCCTCAAAAGTGGAGGTAAAACATCTTGATCGCCCCCTGGTGGCTGGCTGCAGTATAGTTACCTCCATGTTAGCGGATGGGACATGGGCCAAACTATAAAGTCAAAGTACACAGTGGTTTCTGTCAATTTAGGTAGCTCTTATCACACTGATGTATGTTCAAGTGTTCATTTTTCTGATAAGTTTGGTTTTAATTAGTTATTTGATGCGATAAAAAGAGGGAGACGTCATGATTGATAGCTGCTCTGAGTGAAGTAGTCGCAGACGGAGGCTCGGGAATTGTACGAGAGAGGAGATTTTATATATACAGTACAGTCTATGGTTCAGCCTAGCAGCCTACTGACTGTACAGATCTCGCTCCGTTCCTCTTCCTCCTCCAGGGATCAGTCAGAGTCGGATCTCCCACTGGCTCCTACAGCAGGGATCAGACCTCAGCGAGCAGAAGAAACGAGCCTTCTTTCGCTGGTACCAGCTGGAGAAGACCAACCCTGGTAATAACACCCTACACCATAAGGCCTCCTGCATACCCCCTCCCTACACACACACACACTCTTCCACTTGTAAAAAAAATAAAATACTGTAAAGCGAAAGGGATAACACGTTTTTCAATAACCAGCTGCACTGAATGCATGACTGGCAGCGCTGACTTCAATAGAGTTTCTTAACGCTGACTGAGCAAAAATCAGGCCATTCAGACTACAACATAATGGGAAGAACGTGTTATCTGTTAAGAACATGTTGTCATTGCATATTATCAACGTCTCCCCGGACAGCCCAGATTGACAGCTCTAATACATCAGTGCAGAAAAGAAAACTGTACCTCAGCTCATTGGTATTCATAGCTGTGATTTCAACATGAACTACTGTAGGAGGCTAAGCCGAGCTTTAAGCCACTGAGGTGTTGCCCCGGGCTCACCTGAATGATGCGCTGAATAACGTTACCGTGTACAATTTAAGTCCGAAACACACTTTCTGCTTGAACACTTCCGGGCGGAACCCCTGACCCGGCCAACGTTAATTCCTACTTGAGTACCAATTATCCCCAGGAGACGTGATACACCATCTGGCTCCGACACACCGGCCCCAAATTGCTAATACCAGGCAGGCATAACAATGCAATGCAACAAAGAGGAGCCAAATGTGAAAACCTCAATTACCATACATGGGAATGCAAATTAACACCATTCAATCTACACCTCTTGTATCACACAAAGTTTAGTTACAGGTCTCTCAGTAATGTTGTTTTTGGTCTGACAGACCAGTCTTGACAGAACGCACCAGACCTCTTTTGTCCGGAAAAACCTCCAACGCTTTAGAGTAGAAATGGTTCCTGAGCCTCTAAGCAGGACACAGTATAAATACAGACTGTAGGCTGTTATTCATGTGCAGGTGTTTGTTAAACAGGTAACAGACTACAGAGCGAAAACACTGCTGATCTGCCACTGATAACTGTGTCTTTATTAATATTAATACAGTTCAGACACAAACAGCTGTTAAAGCCGACTGACAGCTGATCCAGCTGTGATCATATTTCCTCGTTTCCTCTGTGCTCGCATGGTTTCCTTGAGGGAAACATGGATGCAATTAAGAGACTTGGGATGCAGCCGGTGTGTCCTTATCCGCTCTTCCATATTTAAAAATCCAACAGTCAACAGATTTGCAACAAATAAATCGATGCAAGGTTTACTCTTCCACAACCAAGGCATTGGAGTTACGCTATGATGTGTGCACACAGATAAACTACACATACCTTCTCCTTGAGCTGAACTTTATCCTGCTCTTCACCCTGGTGAGAAGCTCCACAGCGTCCGAAGCAACGTCGCTCCTCTCCGGTGTCCAGAGCAGCTTGATGAGCGGACGAGCTCCAGCTCGCGACACGCTCCAAACATGCAGCTCCCTCCGTCCTCCGTCCTCACCGTCCTCGAAAACACCAAAAAAACTCCAAAAGTCTCCAACGAAAGCAACGTTTTTTTACTTTATTGTAGAGGCTAAGCCAAGTTTTAAGCCCTTTAAGCTCACCTGAATGACGCGCTGAATAACGTTACCGTGTATAACCTAAACACACTTTACGCTTCAACACTCCGTTGGTTTAATGTCCATGAATCCATTAACTCGATAACACGTTCACTCTAATAACAATAAACAAACAATATACAGGTAACGTCTGCAGCAACATGCTGCCTCAGCGGTCAAAAACAGTTCATGCTTCCGGGCGGAACACCTGACAACATTGGTTTCTACTTGAGTACCAATTATCCCCAGGAGACCCGATACATTATCTGGCTACTACAGGTGGATTCTTCAACCCTCTGAGACCTACAATAGACCCGTTTTTGTCTTTTTTAGAGGGTCTTTAGGGGGACATAGCAGGTCAACAGTAGATGTCACATAGAAGTGGTGTACATCATCTGAAAGCTGAGAACATGAAGATTAATTTGAGATGCAGCTCAGCACTGTGAGTCAAGTTGTTCTAGTCATAAATCAGAAATAAACATGAATTAATTAATTAAAATAAATTGTAAAAGTGTTTTAAGGGCTTAGAGCATGATGATATAAGTATGTGATGGTCATCCCCATGTTCTATTATGTCTCATAAGTTGTTGCAGCAATTTTTGGGTTGGTACCATTTGTTACACAGATTTGGTGCAAAATTTTAAAAAAATGTACCACTCGAGAATTGATCAAAATTATTTTAAAAAATCCCTCCAAAATACCACATTAAGACTCCAAGACCTTGAGGAACTCCATAGAAAAGGCCATGCTCTGATTTGGTATCAAAAACTTTTGACATTTGGAAATTGGATGGCGAGCACTTCTGTTCTGGAAACTGCTCAGAAACCCCCTTATTGTCAATATACATATGGAAAGCACATAGAAAATGGCCATGCAAGTTTTTCCTTGCCAAAATTTAGCCTAATTTTGGAGCGTTATTTATCCTCCTTCCTGACATGCTAGCATGACATGTACCAATGGATTCCTCAGGTCTAGTTTCATATATCTGTACTTTCACTCTAGCTCTAAAACTGAACCTGCTACACCCTCTGACAGTAAAGTCTGTCAGGATAATCTACAATCCCGCAGGTCTCAGAGGGTTAATTTTGCAGCAGCTTTCTGGTATTGGGAGAGTTGCAGATGTGACATAATCAAAGAGTCGTCTGACAGATAAGAAAGCCACGTGTTCTCGTTGTTTTATGGGCATCTTGAGATGTCCCTGGTTACAGAAATAAAGAAACTCTTGACCTGTGGTTGAACAATGACTAGATTGTGTTAAGTTGAGACCAACATAGAGGAATGTATGAAAAATCAGTACAGTCACAGTTATCCCTGTGTCTTCCCTTGATAAGAAAACAGACAGGCATGATGCTTTAATTAGAGTCTCTTGACTTTAATTTGATTCATTGGCTCGATGCTCTAAAGTAAATGTCAGGGTGTGATGAATTAATTTTGTCCTTTCAACCTCATGATGAAGTTTACACACTCTAAATAAACATAGTAAATGTGCAATACGCAATGACTGCTTTTCATTATTTTATGTGAGACATATATTTTTAGACGGAGAAACTGTCTTAAGCATCACTCTGTATGGCATTACTGAAACTTTATTATTAACGCTGTCTGGTGTGTGTGTGTGTGTGTGTGTGTGTGTGTGACTTCAGGTGCCACTCTGGCCATGCGAGCCGCCCCGATGGCTCTGGAGGAAGTGATGGACTGGCACCAAGCCCCGCCTCCGTTCGGCTCGACCCCCGGCGGCTTCCGTCTGCGGCGAGGGAGCAGGTTCACCTGGAGGAAGGAGTGCCTGGCTGTCATGGAGAGGTGAGCTGTTGGGGGGGGTTGAGGAGGAGGAGGAGGCGGCGTGGACTGGCTGAACGTGTTACAAAGTCTAATATTTAAAGGGGACACATCCTGCTCATTTTGAGGTTCATGTTTGTATTTTGGGTTTCTACTAGAACATGTTTACATGCTTTAATGTTCAAAAGACACATTATTTTTCTCATACTGTCTGTCTGAATAAATCTGTATTCATGCTCGGTCTGAAACGCTCCGGAACGGAATTGCGTTGCTAGGAAACAGCTTGGGTCCATGTTTACATCCTGTCCGCTGATGTCATTCACATACACTGCAACAGGAAATAAACTGGGACACATTTAGTATGTTTACATTTAAAACTGTGAAATGGTCTAAATTTAAACCTGCTTTATAATATAAAAGACATGAAAATCTCACTTTTCTCAATATGGGACCTTTAATGTGTGTGTGTGTGTGTGTGTGTGTGTGTGTGTGTGTGTGTGTGTGTGTGTGTGTGTGTGTGTGTGTGTGTGTGTGTGTGTGTGTGTGTGTGTGTGTGTGTGTGTGTGTGTGTGTGTGTGTGTGTGTGTGTGTGTGTGTGTGTGTGTGTGTGTGTGTGTGTGTGTGTGTGTGTGTGTGTGTGTGTGTGTGTGTGTGTGTGTGTGTGTGTGTGTGTGTGTGTGTGTGTGTGTGTGTGTGTGTGTGTGTGTGTGTGTGTGTGTGTGTGTGTGTGTCTGTGTCTACACAGCTACTTCATTGATAACCAGTACCCTGATGAAGCGAAGAGAGAGGAGATCGCCACTGCCTGCAACGCTGTCATTCAAAAACCAGGTACATAAAAACAGGAAAGATATGATCATTACTTGGTTAACAAAATACTTTTACTCTTTACTTTTGGTAACTTAGTTCACAATCACAAAGTGGGCATTTATCTCTCTTGTATCGGTATCAGCTTTTACTCAGTGGACCTGTTATTAAAGAGGCTGTTGAAAAGCCAATCCAACTACATGGATGTTTCTAGATATGTAATTGGCTATAAATCCTACTCTATTGAATGATGACTGAGGGGAAATAAATAATGATATAGGAATATAGAAAAAAAAAAGCGCTGTCATGTCCATTACTTTGTAAACTGAGACTCAACAGAAAGTGTTATCATGCTTTTATAATGTCCACTTACCAAGACTGCAAATTGGCCTCCATTTTCAGTATACTTGGTTGTATTTTTGGAGATCTTTTGGAGAACTGATTTGGTTTTATTAGATGTTAACTACTCTCTTGACTCCCTACATATTGGCCATGTTGCAACAATAAAAAACAAGGTAACTATAAGAGTGGCATCATGACAAACACACTACTTAACCCCTTGTGCTTCACTTTACAAAAGTTGCTCTGATGTACTTAAAGGACAAAAATGTCCCCTTCCTAAAGCTGCTATAAAAACACTTTATATAAATGTTATTTTCCACTTTCACTGAGTTAAATCTTTTAACCAACACCAGTCCTGATCACAACTACCAAATATTCATTCATTCATTTTCAGAATTATAACCTTTTAAATGCCGGTTTGTTTACATAATGCAACTGTTTTGTTTACAAACGTCTTCCTCCGTTTTAGCAATCATGCTTTCAATCTATAGGCTACCCCTAGTGCTGCTACAGCAATTACTATTATGTACTTACTAATAAGAGCAATCAGAATAACAGGCAAATAGTAGTACATTAATGAATAATGGTAACAATTTATATTAGTATAATATTAGTTATGATCTCAATTTATTGAAATAATGGTGATAATACAGCATGATTTAAACACAGTATCATGTTTTTGAATTATAACCCTTTAAATGCCAAGTTTGTTTACATAATGACACTGTTGAAACTTATTTTCTGTAAATAGTAAAAACTACAGTTCTCTAGACTTAAAGCCTGATATAATAGTGTGGTTTAATTAATGAATGAATAAATGTGGTTTTAATGGGGACATTTTGTCCTGAAGGGTCTGAGTGTATTTTGGTGCCATAGTTTATTATAGACTTATTATTATAGGAGCTGAGGTTGAACTTTCAAAATTCGAAAACAAAAAAACTCTAGCCAAAATGATGGAAAAATTAAAAAGCCCAAAATGTCCCTAGTTAAATGGTTGAATATGTTCAATAAATAAGCAGCAACATTGAACCTCTGAACTGCATTGTGAGCTAACTTGTCTCGTAAATGTCTATCAAAGGAAGAACCTTGCATTGTCGCGAAGATACTTTCTGACCAGTGAGATTAAATATGCTTGAATGAGCCTTCAAAAACACAACACAGGGAGAGACTGAAGGAGGAGAGGACAGAGACGCAGCAGCTCACTATCTCTGATCTGAGATCTGTGTGTTTGTTACAGGAAAGAAGCTGTCTGATCTGGAGAGGGTAACATCTCTGAAGGTCTACAACTGGTTTGCCAACCGCCGCAAAGACATCAAGAGGCGCGCCAACATTGGTAATATCTACCTCCGTGTGTGTGTGTGTGTGTTAACAGTAGTGGATGTTATTGGATGTCCTAGTGTGACTGAAGACTTTACCATTAAGCAGATGTGTGTTATCCCTTTAAGAAGCATTTATTCACTGTGCTGAGCTGTCTCTCTAAATAAATCAATAAACACACATAAAAGAGCTCTCTGTGTTACAGCCAACACTTAGACGCCATCCTGCTCGTCACAATACCGCTGTAGAATTTCACACACACCTGGGCATCAGTGAGGAATACACATTCCTGACCTGAACGCCTTCGTGTTTGCTTGCATCTGAGTGTGTTGTCGTTTGAGGTCGATACGCTATGATGAGGTTTGTGTTTTTGAAGAAGCAGCCATCTTGGAGAGCCACGGAATCGAGGTTCAGAGTCCAGGCGGTCAGTCCAACAGCGACGAGGTGGACGGCAACGATTTCCCCGACCAGGTAAAGTAGATGAAAAGCAGCTAAGCAGCTCAGAGGTTCCCATGTGTGGAGCAGTAAACATACAGCAGGGGCTCAGTGAAAGTCAGTAAAGTCTATGAAACATTATTAAATCTGCTTTGTTTTTAGTCCTCTCTGTGTAACCTGTTTAAATTTACATTTGGTCACATATTTGACTCAAAGATTATAAATAACTAGCTATAAAGAACCAAGAGGTCACAGCATTATGACACCATTCTTGTGACAGTAGAATGACCTGGTTATTGTATAACATGTGTGTGCGCTGCTCTGTCACAGGGTTGTGAGGTGTCCTTATTTGACAAGAGAGCCTCAGCCAGGCAGTTTGGTTTCAGTCGAGCTGACCTGTCCTCTCCAACCCAGGTACAGCCCGACCCCAGACACACACACACACACACACACACACTCACACACACACACACACACACACACTGCTTTGGCCCTTAGATGAAGAGACGAGGGCAGATTTAAGACCTTTGCACACCAAGTCCGTATTTTTCGTCGTACGTTTAAAAATAAGTACGACCTCACGTTGTGTCAATCACGTTAAAACACTGACTCCTTCGCTGACTTTCATCCGTCATTAAAGTTTTTCAGAACAGGTTAAATTTTCTGCATTTCTTTCGCATCCGGCAAAAGCCAAAAGAGGGTTGTTTGACAACTCCGAGCCACCGTCCGTGCAAACGTCAACATCCAAAAATAGCATCTGATAAACATTAACTTTGTCTCCCAGCACAAAGCACTTTATGATAAAGAAATGAATGAAAACAGAGTTGCAGAATTTAAAGACAGATTCTGGCAGGTGATTGCAGAACAGCTTGGAATCGGGGCATTCAGTTTTATCTTGTATTGCGAATTATTGCAACAAATAGAATAATAAAACGCATCAGACTCAGTGTGCAAGGTTTCTGTGTGTAACGTTTTTTATCGGATGATGGATTAAAAAAACGCACACGAAAAATAGACTCTTGGTGTGTAAAGACTTACAATAAAAACTTCCAAGAATTCTTAGGATGACTCTCAACCCTTGATTTCTCCTCTCCTCGCTCAGGTACCCACGCTGCTCCCCAGCTGGTTCTCCGCCCTGGGTAGAGGAGCCTTGTCCGGACAGAGGAGCGCATCTCTGATTGGCCGCTCCCTAGTGGCAGGGGTGGGCCCTCAGGCGGAAGGTTCCAGACTGACCGGCGTGTCCTGGTCTCCCCCTTCCCCCTCCCTCCAGGACGAACCCACCATTCACAGCGCGCTGTCCGAGCCCCAGGACCCAATCGGTTTGGAGAAGGCGTCCGTCAATCACAGCAGCCAAGCGTTGGCCAATCAGGCGGACGGGGCGGGGTGCAGTATCGGGAACGACATCAAGACGGAAACGCTGGAGGACGACTGAAACGGGCGGCGGATATTTTGAGTTTTCCGAGATGATAATGGAACAGGATCAGAGGTGTGTTAATATGCAAGCAGATTTTATAGGAATGTAATAAGTGAAAAAAAAAAGACCAAAAGTCGTGTAAACTCCAACCCTGAGATACCTCCCAACCCTACCTCCAACCACCAACCTGCTCTGCTACGCTCTTATAGGCATTACTAGTATATTATAATAATAATAATTATGATAATAATAACAATAAACTTTTATTTTTTAAAGTGCTCCCCAGCAGGCTATGGAAGATTAAAAATGCCTAAATAAAAACAAAATAGATTATGCATTCTTTAATTATGTCACATAAAAGGAAAATACACATAGCAACGTGTGTTGTTTTATGCTTTTGTTGATTTGTTTTAGGCATTTTAAATCTTCCGTAGAGACTGTCTAACAGGACATGATGCATTGTGCCGATTTTCTTCGGAAAACTGCATTTATTCACCGCAGGACAACACTGTATTTGACACAGGGTTCAGATAATTTCAGGGTCTTGCACTGTGATCACACAACACAACTGAACAGCCTCACGAGATAAACACATGAATTTGAAAGTTCATTTTTAACTGATTGTTTTTTAATTTCATCACAGTTGATTTATATTTAATTTTTTTTTTTTTTCGCTGTTGGTTCCTTCCAGTGAGAAGAAAACAGCAGAATAAGCTCAGTTTCATTGAGGTCACAGCACATAGGTGATATTTCTGTGGGCCCTACGATGATTTAAATCATAAAACAGAATGACCCACTCCTCCATCCCCCTCCATGGTAGAATAAGCTCAACATATATGGAAGCAAAGAAAGGACTATGAAATTTAAATAGCACTGAATGGATCGCATTGAAATGTTTTAATGTGAAAATCATCTATCTGAATTTGAGTGGTTGAATTCCCAGGAGGTATTTCAATTTAAAAAACACACCTGAAGTAGCTTTTTTGTTGTTGTTCAAATGTGCGGTGTTTTCAGTTGCTCAACTGAACTCCTCTTAGATCACATGACTAACAGAACATCACCTGATAGGCCAGAGATCTGATTGATTCCATCTCGGCTTCACTGCTTATTTTTGTATCCTGAACATTTGTTTGTTAAAAAAATTAGTAAAGTTGAGCACGTTTTTTAGGGGTTCACAAAATTCAAGTTTTTTTTTTTTTTATTCGCACAATTTGAAATTACGGAGGAGTTTAAACCCTATACACAGGTGGTTTTCTAGATAAAATACTATAAAAATACAAAACAAACTATGAATTCAGCGATATTTAAATATCAAGTATTCAGTAGAGATCAAATTTCACAATTGGGTATTCGTTATGGCCTCTCTTTGCTTCCATATTAATAACAATTAATAAAAGAAAAAAGTTACTCAATACATAAATGTTGAAGGTAGCTGAAACTGTTGTATGAAAACTAGAAACCCGGGTGTGATTAATTTGTGCCCCGACGGCTGATCAGGCAGAATGAACGATCACTGTGAGATGATCTATAATCAATACAGATCAGTCAGTTTCGGAGGTAGATACTACCGATTAAAGTGTAACGTACATATACTACACATGTATGTATGCATACACACACATACGTATATATACAGTATATTATATAAACTGCGGGGTGTATATATATATATATGTACCCTGGTCCATTTCTATTTACAGTATCTAGACATATTAGCTTCAGATGAGAGAAACTATCAGTATGAGTCTTTCTTGTTGGTGAAAGGTGAGTGAAGCATTAGCCAAAGTATTAAGTTTTGAATTTTTGTGTATTTTCTGAGTGTGTGATGATGATAGTCACGGATGGAGCTGTGTATTAGAGATATGCTAATCAAAGATGCATCAGATGTGTCAAATTATTGCAAGGGAAAATGCATTTCCTTTTTTTTTTTTTAGGTATATCCGTGTTTGTGCTCGATATGCCATGTGTTTTAAACACACACTGTCAACCTTTAAAATTGTATTTTCGTTTTAAATGACACTTTATTGGATCAATATCATGGTGCTTAGAGTCCCTGCTGTTTAGACATTCGATTGATCAGTGTGAATGACTGACAGACAGACCAGAGAGGCAGTAGGGAGAGAAAATGATTTGTTTTTTCTCAGAAAGATAATAGTTCAGAATTAGTGAGTGAGTTGGATTCAAGTGAAACAACCACAGCAAGAAGTGTTCTTTAGAGAAAATGAAGTCAAATCAAGAAATATTTATCCCCGTACAGCCATTGTAGAAGTCTTCTTCTGCATTTTTGTTAATCTCCATCCCGACAAGGAATTATTAAATCAGGTTTTCCCCTTTTTTTTAGCCTTTTGGACCACAGTCTGATAACTGGTTGGATGAGAAAACACATACATTTTGTCTTAAACACTCAAATTTTCTTTAAAAAAAACACATTTTCATTCACTAATTTATCAGGAAACATTTTTCGCTTGCTGTTATACATCCCACTATAGTACGCACCGTATTTACGTCTTTCAAACACTTTGTTTTTTGGGTAAAGTTCGAGATGTGTGTACATTAAAGCAGCATTAGTTACATTTTTAGCAGCAGTGACATATTAACACCTTATAAAGTTGCTAATACTAATGTGTTCGACATCCAGCAGATCAGATATTCACTGTCTTTTAGCTCTGTTTTGGTCTCCACCAACCCCAGAATAAGCTGCTAAATGCTCCGCTATATTCACTAGCTCGTTGCTAACTTTATTAGTCTGCTGTTTGGTGCTGGGCAGGTAGCGTACGGGGAGTTTACGCCTCGTTTCCACATCGTTTTGTGTCCGTATAGCATACAGATTACGCCCCCCTGGTGTTCAACGCAAGAAAAAGCATTTCTTTACGGAAGTTTCACAGGAAGTTAGCGTGGCACAGAGTGTCTGTCCGTCATCTGCCGCAAAAGTAAAATTTTTTCATGGAGATCATAGAGGTTCCCCATAGGAATGAATGAACATCTGGTTGATTCGCATAAGTACGCAGAGCTACAAGCTAAAACACACGACGGCTAACGGCCGGAAACAAGTTTTAATGAGGGTGGAGTTTGCGGGCTAGAAAAACCAAAACAATGAGCTAAAAGAGACAAAAAGATGAGGTGAATATATAGCGTTGGATGATAATTGTTCCCGTTCACATTACACAGATCCAATTTGAATATGAAAAAAAAAGCTAAGTGCAATTGAAAACTACATTTTAAGGATATTGAAAGTTAATGTTCAAGTTCGGTAGCTGTAATTCTATCAGACATTGAAAGTGGTATCCACCTCCTTTCTGTTTGCATAAGTGTAGTTAGCTTATACTTTACTGTGTAGTGTGACACATTAACTACTGACTCTAAACACTTTCTCACTAGTTAAAAAGTAAATAATACTGGAGTTTGTTAGGTGATCCAGCTATCCAGAATAATTCCAGTAATGTTGTTACTGTATGGGTTTTTTTAGTTAAAGTGCCTTATTTATTTCAGTGTATTAATAACACAGGATCAGGACTTCCACAATGGCTGTACACACTATATCTCTATATCAGAACCAATGCAGGAAAGCACATGATGCTCTGTTAACGGCCAACGCTACAGTGGCTTCATTTAAAAACCGGTTCATCATCATCATCGTTCATCACCAGGTGCTTTACAGGCTAAGCTACTAGTTCAGAGTTCAGAACTCGACACAGATACCTCACGTTACCCCCCCCCTCCTCCACCGTCAGCTATAAGCTACCCCCCGCAGGTTCCTCCGCAGCTGCTTCAATGTGAATCAAGGTTTAGACAGTCGAGAGTGAAAGTAACTGTAGAGCTGATTTATTCAGAGGAGACTGGCGGCAAACTGTGATGAGGCTGTAAAAGACGGCTCGCTGGCTGATCTGGGACAACAGAAACGTCAGTGTCCTCTAAAAAAGGGAAATTCCTTCTCGAACTTGAGCCAATAAATATTAAGTTTGAACATAAAGGGAAATTCCACTTCAAAAAGAAAGAATATATCATTCATAAGCTCCTGCTTCCACTTATAAAAATATGTCCCCCTCATCCTGGTGGAATACTAACACAACCCGTCAGTGTTGGTTTCAGATTGAACGTCTGTGAGAATTAAAGTTTTGTGGTGGAATGTCTCTTTAATTGTACGGCAGCACAGCTGTCCCAGGTGTCTTTTTGCTTTAAGCATTTTGTAAAGGCATCATTAGTCAGTGTGATGTAGCTTCCCGTCATCTGTTTGAGTTATTTTACACCAAAATATCTAAATATACTACCCCACTAAGGGTTAGAGAACATGTTTCTTTTTTTAATTTTCTTTTAAATCTGCCAAGCAGAAGCCTTTCTGAAGTGAATCTCTGGGTTCATTTAAGACAACGTGCTGTTCTGAGATTATTTCAGGATTTTTAAAGCATTTCAGTTTTGCTGCCTTCGTGGTCGTCTCACGAAGTCGTACTTTGGAGTTCTGAAGCGGCAAATTGATGTGAAATGAAACGAGTAGTTTATTAAGTGTCATTTTGGAGCCAAAAAAAATCTGAAAGGAAAAAGAAATGAAAACCATAAGAGAATTAAAATGAGACCGAAAACAAAAACACACATCCATGATGAGAAAAGTTTTATCGTGTTTCTTATTTTTCAGATCTTTTCATTTCATTTTGCTTTCAGTTTTTGAACCCTAAATTGGCTCCGTACCTTTTCTTCTACAAAAAGTGTTTTTAAAGTGTTTATTCTTATTATAATCAACTTGAAATGCATAATAAGTCAAATTTATCATGAAATAGAAACACAGTAAACACCCGTTTTTTTTTTGTTTTTTTTTCCATAAATGACATAGAAAGCATTTGTTCTTCCAGTTGGATTCAGCACTGTGTCAGGCTACTCATGTGCACTTTGTTTCTGACAGTATTGAGGTCAGCATGTTGTGTCTTTTTGCTGGTTAAAATGCAGTTTCTGCCTTCAGCCCTCTGTTGCCTTGCTGTACTGTTAGTGGTGTACTGTTTAGTTTAAAAGGGACGAGCTTCCATCTTCACTGGAACAAAGCGGCCGATGTGTCAGATCCCTGGTGTTGACTATATCTTGATGACATTTGTCTTTCTCCTGCCAAATCTAACTTCCTCTGGCGATATCCGCCCGTCCCTTTACACAGACAGTACAGTAAATATTAGTCTCACTGTTTGGATTGGCACACTGGGCTGTTAGTATGACAGAATTAGGCTGCACGTTGATGAACATGCTAATGATCTGATCTGAGATCTGCTGTGTGAACAAAGAGAAAGCGTGGTGTCAGTGTGGTTTCAGTCAGTTAACGCCTCAGGACTGAACGTCGCCGTTTGTTGGTCTCTTAACCTTCGTCAATGTTGTGAATACACAAGATAACGGTTGAAGAGTTGTAATTCCAAAATGCTGTTTTTATTTTAATTTAGGTGAAAAAATCATCCATTCATTCAACATAAAATGTAGATGTTCCAGTCTTAATGTCCCCCTTTAAATCAGCCCATGACTGTAAATAAATACTACTTAAAAGAAATGGTTCAAACATTTTATCAGTCATGTAAAAAAAATAAGTTTTTTAAAACCTTCTGAGTGGTTTCCATTTCATTTTGGCAATAAACGATTTAATAATTCTCTATAGGATGATGAATATCAAACCTCAGCAGGACGTTTGTTGTATCACTCTGAATTGATTTTGATCCCCTCGTTCTTTTCTATTTCAAGATTTAGTGCCTTTTTTGGACGGTAGACTGTTCTGTAATCGCTATGTAGAGAATCTACATATGCCTTTTGTTACTTTTTCATCTGTTGGATAAACCTTATTTGTTATTTTTAAGGTGTGTTTTTATTGATATTCTATTTACAAGGGAATAAAAAGTGATCTGAGTCCATGCAGCGTGTCTTGGTTTGTTTTTGGTTTGTTTCTCAGCCTCACCTAACTGGAACCTACCACCTGACCAGGTAAGTATAGGGGGGAGCTAAACTGAGCAAGCATCCAAATTCACACACAATAATGAACAGACCATTAATACAAGATCTTTAAGTTACTGCTGGCATCTCAATCTATCTAGGGGCACTCACACATACCAATGAGACCACCAACCATTGTAGAATATCATTTCCTGCAGAACCATCTCACCTTACATGTTATCAGAGCCCAGCCGCTCCCTGCTAAGAGGACATAATGAGGCAAACCTGTTGGCACTTTCCTTGATTGAGCTGCTGAGCAGTTGATCAACAAACCTGGCTGGACAACAAAATCCTATGAACCCACAAAACAAACTAAACAAGTTTGACATGGTATCAATTAAACTGAAATATTGGACTGAAATAAACAACTAAGCAGACACAAAACACTTTGTGGAACAGGGCCCAGTGAAAAGGGAGAAAAGCAACCTTTTCACACTCACCAAGGTACAATGAAAAACTAAAATAACCAAACGGCATTAAAGAGGACCTATTATGCTCCTTTTCAGGTTCATACTTGTATGTTGGGTTTCTACAAGAACATGTTTTACATGCTGTAATGTTAAAAAAACACTGAAACGCTGTGTTTGAACCCCCCCCGAACCAAACTCTTCGGATTCTGCTCCAGCTCCGCTCTAACTAGCTTTATTTGAGGGAGTTCCAAACTAGCCACTAGGCAGGTGTTATGCAAATATGTTACTTGGTGACATCACCACGTTACGGAAAAAAACTTCAAGCGAGGCATTTCAAGGCCTATGGAAAGGAGGATGGGTCACGGGCGGACATGGCTCTTGGGGTATGGGGTATAACACATGCGCAGTGTAACTGAAGCTGCGGTCGTGCATTGCGATTTGCTCAATTTCGGCGAGTGCAGGCCAGATTTTACTGCGCATGTGTTATAGCCCCAAAGATGAGGCATTTCAGGAGCAGTGTTTCTGTGGGGGAGAGTAACTCCCTTTGTTGTGGACTTTGTAACTTTGCAGACCTTTTACATGCAAAAAACACTATACAACACATTAAAAGGAAAAAGCACAAAATCATAATAGGTCCTCTTTAACATCAGTTACCACTTACCTTTAGAGCTGCTATTATTTGTCAGTTTTTGGTAAAAGTAAAACTCATAACACTACGAGCTGCATCAGTCTCCCACAGCTCTGCAGTGGTCAGTTCATTATTTCTGCTAAAAGATAAATGTATGGAAGATCAGAGTAATGGTATATTATTTACAGTAGTAGCTGTCTCTGTGTTACCATGACTACAGACCACCGGAGCTTAGCTTACCAGAGCTGAAGACTTTCTCCTGTACCATGTTAAAATAACTAACTAACAGGTGGGATGATTACAAATGCTGTGAATAATTAATATTGTCATCTGTCAACTCAAATAAAGTTTGACTGTGAAACAGAAATGTGTTGTGTTGCTTACAAGTCACTATTTACTACCTGTACTCTGCTACATGCATGACATCAAATATATATAATATATAAATATCATCTGTTTAAACAGTGTAATTACATAAAGCCTTTGTGAATGAACATGTTATATTTAGATGATGGGAGTACATGAAGACGGTTCTGCTGGTTCTTGCAGACTAACTGTAGGGAGCTACTTTGCTCAAGTTAGGTTGAGGAGGAGAGACAGTGACGCGCTGTGGGCCGGGGTCAGCTACTGAAGGTTCTCTCTGGTTCGACCAGGAAACCCTTACGTGACTTGCATTCCCTAATGACGTCAAGATACAAGGAAAAAAGCGAATTTTTTTTCTGCACCCATTTCCGGACAAACGGAGGAGGAGAAAAAGAGAGAGGATGGTCTTTTATGATACTATGGTGGCCTGTAGACACACTGGGGACAGATATTGATGTTTAAAAGACATGGAAAAGTGCATTTTGCATAATAGGTGACCGTTAACCGTTTAATCAGTTTGGTAAAAAAAAAAAAAAGAACAAAATACTCTTTTAATCTTCCTTTTTTTATTTTTTCTTACCAGATTACTGTTCAGATGATAAAAAAAAAGAAAATTATAAATGTATTATAATACATGTTTATTCTTTGGATTGCAGCATAGAATTACATCAAACAATTAAATTAATCAAAACCCAAACTTGTGCTCAGATTTGTCTTTTTATAAGTCTTAATATGCGCATATATACACATACATACATACATAGATAGAACAACCACTCCAACTGTGCACTCACACATACAAATGACACATCAAGGCAAACCCGTGCCACAGAATCAACAGTAGCAAACAAACAATTGATAATGATTGGTTAGGATGATATAGTAATACTGTTGACCGGGCCGAGGCCGCGGTATTTAAACCCATGTCCGATTATTCAAACAGCTGAATGTGTGAAAGGTTACAGGGCCTGCATGGAGGGGCTTTTCTATTAAAACTCCCTGCATCAGCAAGCACCAAGCCCTCTCCTTAAGCTCCTATTAGCCTTCCATTATTACACAGCTCACTTAAATATGGCTGCTGGTACCGAGGACATTTTTAATGCAACATTGCGTTGATACCAACTGCCTTTAAAATGCACCAAGAAGAGAAGTTGTATCTGAACGTTTTCCTGGAACCCGGCTGTTGTAATAATCGTTCCTTACCAAAAAATAAAACCCCTGCAACAAGGCTGCATTTCGTCACCCGACAGCCACGTATTGCTCGTTTGTGTGGTTTATTCTATAATAATTGAGAACACACAGAAAGTGATCTGGCTGTGAAGCAGGTTACGACTGTCAGCTACTAAAAGGCCTCAGGGAAGAAGTTGGCAGAACACTCTGGACAGGCGAGAGAGAGAGAGAGAGAGAGAGAGGTAGTAAAAAAGGTGAACACTCACTACTGAGGCAGGAAAATATGTTGTAGTGCCTGGCAAATAGAAAAATCAAGCCAACTACTTTTCTGCAGGGCAAATATTTTTAAAAGAGATCTCAGATCTGGTGGTGTAATGAGAGTAGGTAGAAGCTGTCAGGAGGGTAGCAGCGGGTTGTAAATCCACTGATTTTGATGGCGATATATATAAAATTCCCTGTGTGGAAGTCAGGCCTTTTTTTGACTGAGGTGTGACAGCGGCCACCAGGGGGCGACACCATGACCTTCCTTCCAGTGAGGCAGTAATACAGGAGTGAAAATCTTATTCCAAAATCCCTTTTGATGTCTTTAAAACCTGACAGCAGCTGAGACCAAATGACCTACCTCAGATGATAACTTTTTTTAAATAGTATATGGGTTTATGTGTTTTTTTTGGAATGATCCTGTTAAATAATAGCACAGTACATTTCAGTTTTTATAGTACAGCAGTGATGTGTTTAGTAGAGAGCTGGGATTGTTCCTGCTAGAAACCAGTCTGGCTCCAGGTTGAAGGCCACATTAAGGCAGAGAGACATGTTGCTCCAGACCGGTTATCCCACAGAGCTACACGGGAAGGTGAATGCAACAAAGATATGGGACCAAATCTATCTGAGCAAAACAGAAGCATTTACAAGAAAAGAAAACCAACAAAAATAAAATAACAAAAAAAAAAGAGAGAAACATTCTGAAGGGCTGAAGATTCATACAGATCAATATGAAGATGCTCAAATCACATCAATAGAAATAAAACAGAATGTGGTTCTTATGGTTGATACAGTCACATAAATAACACTTCTGGCTTTGCTCTAATCTCTACAGTGGCAGAGGTGAAGACCACTGAAATCAAGTTACAACATTAAATCCATTCTGAGCAAAACAGTTATTATTACAATGCTAGTTTTCTCTTTTTACAGTTCCTTATTGAAATGGCTGTTTGTGCACCAAGCAGCACATGAGCTGCACTTTTTCTATCTAATGTCAGCGTCACATTGAAGGCCTTTACACACCGGCAGCGTTATTTTTAGTGCGAATTAACATTTTTTTGTCATGAGGACTTTCGCACAGAACGCAAATATTACACGGTGAAAAAGCGACGTACATTCCTTTTGGAACGAGGTTGATTTTTCTGAGCTTTCGCACTGCGAATAAAGGCATCAACTATGGCAAGCCACGCAGTTCAAATATACGATCAATCCCATTGTGTGGACCCAGTTGAGTTGCGCCTATAGAGCGCTGCAGGATTTCAATTCAATTCAATTCAATTTATTTTTATATAGTGTCAAATCATAACAGAAGTTATCTCGAGACGCTTTATATATAGAGCAGGTCTTAGACCGTACACCATGAGTCCTAAAACCCAGAAATGAGTTAGCATTTCAGCACTTCCGGTTCCCTCTTCTGGAAGTCAATGGTTTTTTTTAATAGGTTTTTAGTTAGATGTCTGAAATAATGTCTGTGGTTAACACAAGCTGAAGAGATTTTAACGTTTTGCTCTATGATATAAAATACGTCAGTAAATATCCCACATTTTGAAGCTTTTATATGTCTTAAAAAAGGCAGTTGCTAACAAGTGGCTAAATAAAAACTACAAAATGTCATCACGCCAACACGTCTGCCTTCACAGCCTCGTTGTGTATACTCGCGTTCATGCGACCGTGGTGTAGTTTGTTTATAGCCTAAAGTTAGCTTTTTACTTCTGGCGATTGCATTCACACTTCAAAAATCATAAAAGTGGTGTTCAATTGTGGAGATTATCTTATGTAACAAAACGAGTTAGTATCATAAATGTTTGTTTGCCACAGAGTTTATTTTCTGCAGTAATCCAAAACCCAATGGATCAATCCCTTTGGCGTTTTGTCGAGGGGACCAGGGTGATGCTAATTTCCTGGTTTGCCAACAAAAATATGTCACTCTATATTTATAAGGATTATAAAACAACAACACGGAGGCTCCGTAGTCCGAACCAAGATGGTAAATTGTCATATAATACATATAATATTCACAGGCGAGTATTTTGCATTTTTGTGTTGTTTATTCGTCACACCCCCCGGGTGTGTAAAGGCCTTGAATCTGTTAAAGTAATGCATATATATGAGATTTATGGAGGAAGATGTGTGCTGGAAGAAAAAGACATGTTTCTATGGTAACCAAGTCGCTTATTACCACCATGTTACCACCATGAGCTTAGCTCTGCCAAGTAAAATAATAGCTCCCGATTTAACCACCTGTCATATTATTACTTGAAAAGGTAGTTGAGTGATGGAGTACGGCTGAAGAATATTGAATTGAAAGCAGAAAACAAATTTAAAACAATTTCAGTATAATTTAAAGAACAGGTAACTTGAGAACACTGGATTATAAAATAAGATCAGGTTGTATTTTTTCTTCCTACATATACAAGCGTTTCCAGAAATGAACTCTTCCATTTCTCCTCTGGAGACTTTTTTGTGCAAAGGAATTGAAGCGATATGAAAACAGTGTGTGTGCGGAAGATACATGGTCACATGGTTTCTGAGGCACAGTAACATAAAGGGACATCCGGAAGCCTGAAGTGATCTCAAACCCCCTATAACAGCGCCCCCGAGCTGAGACCAGGACGGGAAAGTACACCAGCCACAGAGAGACGGGAATTTTAAATTTATCAAGAGAGCAGGGAGGGTGTTGTTGCTCTAAGTCCTGACTATAATAAGTAAAGTGGCAGCTGGTGGTCATTTCCCATCTTAGCAAGAACTCGCAGACACAACTGAATCAAAGCCAGGTCCACCCAACATTCACACACACAAACAAACACACAGAATACACAAGAAAACTGGACTCTCTTCCTTCATTACCACAAAACTGTTATGAACCACATTACTATAAAAAACAGGAGTCCAACCTACGAACCACTTCACAATTAGCCAACCAATAACATACCAGACAGCCACCTACAGTAACCAACCAACCAATCAGAGGACTCCAGGGTCCCGGGCTTTAAGGCCAGATAATAAATACACAGATAATATAACTACACTATGGTGATATATTGTCTCATACTTCAACTTCAATGCAATTCCAACATTATATTTCCTCTTCAAAACAACGCAGGAGTGATTTTGTCACCCAGAATATATCCCAACCTTTACTCCCATATCACCTTCGAGGCTCACACGACAAAGTGCCTTATCTTTTGAGAAATTTTACTGCTTCATATTAAAAATATAACCAAAAGCGCCAAAGCGCTGACTTTAGTTTCTCCATCTGGGATTAAAAAACAAAAAAAGAAAATATTGAATTTCAATCTAGTATACAGTAAGAGATACAGAGTGTTAGATAAATCAACTGATCCATTTACAGGTAGATTTACAATGCTAATAGCAGCAATTTTCATGGAATCATTTGTGCAATATTTATTAAAATAAAAAAAAAAATCTATTTTCATGCGATAAATGCATGTTTACTAGCATTTAAATATAAATAGTAAATTCAGGCCTCTCGAATTAAGAAGACGTATGATAAAAAGGAAACGTATTGTATCCATAAAGATGATAGAGTTTGGACATACTGAGTGCGTTTACATGCACGGCGTATTCCAGATAATGTGTTCATATGTATGCGTCATCGCATCACAAATCTGTATAGACTCCTTAGTATACATGGATAAACTGAATCCCACTATAGAAACAGCATATAACAGCATGTTCAGGTATAGAATAAGAACTTGTAAATGAGACATGATACTAAATTAACCAAGTGATGATGAAATATTACATTTCCATCATCAAATCAACCCATCAGCACATGCCTATTGCTCACTCGGTGAGACAGCATCGCTCCAACTCAGGAGGACTCAAACCAAACACTTTACACTGACCTTAATCTAGTGTGTTAAAAGGCTACTTTGCTTTTAAATAACCCTGATGACATCATCAGGGTTACTTTCTCAAACTTTATAAAGCTCCCCCAGAGCTACAGAAGACATTATACAACTGTTTGAACAGGCCGAGTAGTACTCCTTATGAGGAGTAAACTAAACTTCATGTAGGGTTGGGCCGGACCGGTTTACCGAATTTGACCACTAGGTGTCACACTTGACTCAGCAGCCGCTTATCACTAAATGTGAATAAATGGTCCACCTTAACAGCCCACCTTAAGTGAGCCTGGGCTGTTGTTGTCGCTAGCTTGGGGGCTAACCCCCTTCACGTTAATCAGCAGGTGGCAAGCAAGACGCGGGAACTTGGCTTGGGTCTTGAGGAGTTGTAGCACCGACAGCCTAAACTGTACACACACTGCACTGCTATGTTCACAGCTATAACGGTACTGATAACTTCATACTCCTCATCAGCCGCACGCTTGCTCTCTCTCCCTCTTGTTGACTTGTCTCGTCACCCCAAAAAACACATGAACTTTCTAGTAAACCAACAACGTGTGCCCCTTCGCCCTCCCACCTCTACTGAAATTTGATCTCCTTCACGTTGCCGGTGTGATGTCACCGCCCCCCGGCTCGCTGGCCTGACAGACACTAATGGCTCTGTTAGTCCGTTTATAAACAAACATAATATTATGTAAACCACGTTGTCATATTGCTTATTACTTATGCAACACAAGCTGGATTTTGCACCGTGACTCCGTCGGCAAAGGTTGCTGATGTCAGCTACTTTTTCATTTGTTGAACGTGTCATAATGACAAATGCCGGTACAACCGGTTGGCATAAAATCAAACCGGTGTAAGCTCGTACACCGGACTGAACCGGCAAAACTGGAAATCGACCCAACTCCAACCTCATGGGTAAAAAAAATGAGTGGAGTGCCCCTTTAACTTATGGAAAAGTATTGGCAGCACATGTGTATTCAGTCTACATCCTTCACGTATTAATGTATACATAAAGTATGAAACAGTGCTGTGGTGTATTGCTAATGCTTTTCCACAAACAATAAGGTCAGTGTAAAATGTTAAAGTCCCTCTGGAATGAAATGTTCAATAAAAAGCTAATAAAAAAAAAAATCCCAAAGTCTGCCACAGACGTGCCAGGAATGTTCAATCAGTCTTTCTTGTTCAATACTTTCCCAAAACGTACAGCTCGTCCTCCCAGTTGTGTCAGTCATTTAGCAAATAAAGACTAGATTCCTTTAAAAACAGATCAAATGCATAGAAGCAAATCAATTCTCTTCTGAAGCGTGAAACACCCAGCAGAGGTTCCTTCGGCGTGTCCATCTCACTTTCTCTTCCTCAACACATACACATGCCTATTCCCACCAACTCCACCAGAGTACTACAGCGCCCCCTGGTGTCCAAATGTCAGTCACAGAGGACAACCAGCAAACCGGCTTCAAGTACAGACATCCAGATGGAAAATATACTCTACTTTAAGATCACCAACAACTACTTTCACATTACTAGTATAACCTGTTTACGCTCGTCTACCTCTCTGTCTCGCTGCACCGTGACCACAGACACGTTCTGCTAACATACAGATGCTTCTTATCCAACGTCTCCAGTGCAAAAATCGACTTTTAAAGCCTCCCAGTACAAACAGCTTGCTCCCATAGTGGCTTTGTCCAACAGGGACACAACTTTTCCTGCTTTACACATATATTCTTCAACATCGACACGACAATATGAACTCATTTTGTGCACGCAGGGCAACACTGTACAACATTTACAAACATACACACACACACACACACACACACAGACACGCCCCTCCTCGTCTTTTCCCCTCTGCAGTCCCTGAGATCACCTCACACTTAGCACAAGGCATTCTCTTAAAACTCAAACACAGCTAGCAGAAATTAAATACACCGAAAAACAAAAACAAATGCAAACCAAGCCATGGTGAAGGCACATTCTGGGAGGATCTATCTTAAAAGAAAAGGAGTCCAGGAAATGGAAGATGAGTCTCAAATAATGAGGTGTCAGTCTGGAGACGTAGAAAGTTCAGGGGAGTGGCAGCCGGAGCAGGGGATTCTGGGACATAGAGTCTCAGGACTACCGGGTAGAGACGTCATATCCAGGGATGCAAACACATTGTCACAAAGTAGGAATGGCATGGTTAAAAAAAAAAAAAAAGACTAAAAAAAAAGTGTCTAAAAATCGAATTTGATCATTTCTGCTTCCTCATTCACAAAGAACGTGAAGCACATATGATAGTAAGATGTGGAGGGAGGATAAAAATGCCAAAGAAACACTAAAGGACAATTCAATATTGTCTATTTTGACAGTATTTTCAGCTAGAAGAATGTGGTTATAAATCAGAATGGCCATACACTATCTTTTGATCTTAAATTTCTAGTAGCTGTGATTACCAGCCAGCATCCAACTGGAAAAGATGAAGACTTTTCATTCTAGAAGTGTTTCTTCTGGACTATAAAATGCCCTCCAAGTTTAAAATATATTCTCAGATGTGAACTAAGATCAAAAAAAGTGACTCCTGCCTGAAATGTGACGAGTTTGCATCCCTGTATATCAGCTCAGCAAGAATCTCTGAGGCAAATCATCCAGTCTGCAGCGTCCGATCCACGCCCCCCCCCCCCCCGGCAGAGCTCCGACACTCCTAATAACGACAAAGTCTGCACTGACTTCCATTCACTCTCGGCAGTCTTCCCATTGACCGCAATTCATTTTAGCATTATCTTCCCACATGATAAATAGTCCTTTCCACGGACCTCTATATACTCTGCATAGTCTTTCATCAACTTACTTGCATTCGTCCTGAATGGTCTCTTCATTGTCTTTATTCTACTTCATTACTTGTAGTAATGTAGTGAGTGTAGTTTCAAAGTGTAGGAGGGGAGGGCAGTAAGTCAGTTCTGATGAGTGTGAGCCTGTTGCATAGCTGGGAGGAGAGGAAGAGGAAGAGGAGGAGGAGGAGGAGGAGGAGGAAGGCTGTGGGGAGTTCATCTCTCCCATCCAGCTCCTACCCTCCCTGTCTCAACTGCTCCAGGACTTGCGGTTCTCCCCCCGGCGGGCAACGATGGCTTCTCCTCTCAAGACGGGGACGTGGGCGGGAGCGGTGAAGTCTCCCGTGCGCCGGCTGGTCCGATCGCGGCAGGACAGCCGGTCTGGGCGAACCAGCACCCCGTAACCCGGTTTACAGTGGAAATACCGATGACCTCCTACTGAACCGTCGTTTTTACCTGCAGGGAGAAAATAAAGGGTCATCACCGCTAGTCGGAAGTCATTCAGCATTTTATTATAGCCAATCATGGCTCAGCTGAACTGATCATTCAGGAAGTATCTGTGACTATTACAACACTACAGTATAGTAAGGTTATCTTTTTAAACGCTTGATGAAGTGGTTTCTCGTGTATTTGTGTAATTTGGGTGACCTGTCCCTTTAACCGTGTACCTACCTACAGGGGTGTCCAGCTCCACCCCGACCCACACTCCCTCAGCAAACTGCGTCGTTCCCACGTAACGCACTGTCCCGGCCTTATTGCTTCCTACTGTAACATACGCGCCTTCTGTCAGCCAATCAGGCAGCACGTCATCATGGCTATGCTCTTCATCGTCCACAAAGATCTCCAGCCTCTCAAAGCCTTCTCCTCCTCCTCCTCCTGAGTTAACCAGCTTGTGTTCAGAGAAGGAGTTGTCTGCAGTGACGTTGTTGTGATTGGCCGAGCTGTGGGGAGCGGGCGGAGCGGGCGGAGCGGGCGGAGCGGCGACGACGGCGGCCGTCTTGGTGCCACACTGAGAAGGAGAATTTACAACATCGTTCCTGTCAGCGCCCTGCTGCTGGTGGGTTGTGGGTAACGTAGTCTCGGCAGCCAGGAGGGAGGAAGACGAGGAGGAAGGTTGGAGAACGTCAGACAGGGTGACTGTAGAAACACTACTGGAGAAGTAGCCGCTTGATGACTGGCTGAGGGGGCTGAGGGGGGTGATGTCATGCGGGTCATGCACGGGAAGAGGAGGGACTTCTGGGAACTCTGCCCGTCTGTCTTTGGTTGGGGGCCGTAGGACAGCAGTCTACAGGAAACCAACGGTTGCCACGGGAACAGAGGGACGGACGAGAGCATGCAAGGCAAAACAACAAAACAACCATCATCAATAATGATCAACTTCCCTACAATGTCACAGTCAGCCTTTGGACCAAACAGGGGCTCTTAAAGGGATAGTTTGGGTGTTTTGAAGTGGGGTTGTAAGAGGTACTTATCCATAGTCAGTGTGGATGATGGTCGGCACGCCCCCAGCTTGTGAGGGCAGACAAGAGTACCAGCATGGAGGCTATGCAACGCATTGCTGTGAACGTGTTTTAGCCACCTAAAAAGCTCGGCCAGGCTCACCACTGACTACGGATAAATACCTCATACAACCCCACTTCAAAACACCCAAACTACTCCTTTTAGTCTGGCGTCTGTTATGTGCAGCATGAAAACATTGACATTTGCAGACACATACTGGTTGACAGCACAGTCGCCCTTTGGGCTAATGAGTAAATACATGAAAATGTCTTAGGAACAAAACCACATACACATTTACGTTACTGCAAACTGAACCAGATCAAGAACCAATGTGGGACCAGAACTGTAAATTAAAGGGGTACTCCAACAATTTTACATATGAAGGCATGTTTACTCGCCGTGTTGAGTACTACTTGTCTCGGCATGTGAAAGGCTTTAGGGGAGCTAATAAGAAAAATAATCCCAGTGATGTCATAATGATGTCATCAGGGTAACTTTACTAACAGGGTTATCTCTGCTATAACAGAAAGCGTGTGGTACAAACTGGGGGCATGGAGTTTAAAAGACGTGGGTATTTACCAAGCAGAAAGGGTCTAACAGCCAGATACCGTTGTCTGCATTATTGGAGGTGTAAGATCCAGTGTTTCTGGCCAACACTATGGTCTAAAATTCAGGATCATCTCAGCCTCTGCTGCTTCACCATCTCTGTCAGTCCCCCAACATTTATAGGGGAGCAGTACTAAACAGTGACACTTTAATGTGACCGCTGTAGACAATCTCATGTCCAGAGTGACCCCAGATTGAAATTGGGGTCAGTGTTGTGCAGCTTGAATATAACTACGTCTTGTAATACTGTTGAAAACTACATCCACAAACCAATTACTTGATCAAATTACAAATGACTAAATATTAAAAGGTAGGGTTGGTAGTGCTGTTCAGGTACATTTTTTGTTATATTTGATATATGTTTACATTCATAATGATAATTTTGGGGGAGTGGCTTTGGAGGGGGGGCCTGAAGGGATGGACAGTCAGTGTTGCCGCCTTTCTCTCTAGATTTAGAGACTTTTGGAGATAGTGCTGCTAGCTACTTTCATAGGAAAAGAGTTGGCAACACTGTTTTTCGGTTGGATCATTTTAAAAATCTAGTGTACGCTTGCTAGTTTCTCAGCATTACCGACCCAAGCTTTAACATTTTTTGTAATGTTTTGGCACAAAACAAAACCCCACATTGATCAAATCCAACTGTTACATAAAACACAATCTGAGCTAAAAGTGGAGATCAAACAACAGAAACTTGTGAGTGGAAGGTGGACCGAGCCACAATCTCACCGTCTCAGCCTTGACCCGATTGTCGTCCCCTCCTGATGTCATGATGCGAGGAACATGCTGCCGAGTAACGACAAACACGGTCATGACATGACAACACTTGCACATATATGCATTCCTGTACTCTCAACTTGCTGCCAGAGCTTGACATGTACTAGTTGAACCAGTCTAGCTATCTTTATTCCTTCAGCAAGAATAACTGAATCCCACCCCGCTCCACCATTCACACCATTAAATAAAGACCTGAGTATTCTGGGCTGTACTGAGCTCTGCTGACCTGCTGGTTGTGTGGCGATGGTCTCAGCTCCTTCTTTTCGTCTCGCGCTGGAAACAGAGACTTGAGCAGTTTGGGCATCTGAGGAACCAGCGCCTTAACTGAAAGATAAGAGGCAGCAAGTCCTGAACGACCTGGGGGAGGGGTGGGGCGAGGAGGTGAGAGAGGAGGAAGAGGAGAGGAAAGAGGCAAGGAAAGAGGAGCAAGGTGTGGGAGGTAGAGGAGGTGTGAAAGATTAAGAGAGAAAGTTGAAAGCGAGTCCAGAAAATGGCAAATAACCCCAACACAGTGATAGACTGACAGAAGAAGACTGGCTATCGGGCACACCAACACACACAATGTGATTAAAACACATCCAAATCACTGGAAGCAGAAATTACTAAAATAATATTAATTCTGTTCATTTTGTGAACGGAATTAATCTAAAGCACATCACAGTAACATGAATTCTGATATGAACAAGAAATCACTATGAAACAGAAATATTCAGATTGATTACACTGAAAAGCTTTGGTAATGAATATGAGAAGAGAGGAGAAAAAAGTTCAAAGCACTGCATTAGACAAAGAAGACTACAGAAATGGATGTAAGGGACACCAAAAGGAGCAGGTAGGAAGAGAGATATGACACATCACTTTTGCTGGGAAGGATGCGGAAGAGAGCAGAGACCCAGCATTTAATTACACAAACAATGACACACAGGAATTGCAGTATTTTTGGCAACATCAAACAGAAGAAGTGGAATCTCATGATTAAGCTCAAAGTATTATTGAGATTAGAATGTAGTAGAAATGGATGAACCCGGATGAAAGAACTCGTAGGAGAGTAAGAGTTGGGAGTGTGGAGGAAAAGTGACAAGGTATGTATGGTAGAGTAGAGAGGGGAGTAGAGGTAGAGGGGGGTAAAGGGAGGAGGTTTACCTTGCTCCGGTTCCTGGTTCTGTTGGGGTGACACGCCGAAGGGAGTAGGAGACGAAGAAGGGGAGGTGGAGTAGGTGGAAGGAGACGAGGCGGGCCGGGGGAGGGTGCGAAACTGAGAAGGCATGAAGATATCCTGCTGACTCTCCCATCGACCCTGAGAAACAGAAAGATGACAGGACATTGGTTTGAGAATAATGAAATATGGCATCAGAGCTACCAGATGTCTGTCAATGCTACATATGAACATATGCTAAAGTTTTCACATTTGCTATTTTAAGTAGCTGGTAGGTCTTTTGTGTTATTCAGTTACATCAGACTAACAATTGACACTGGATTCACAATTAATCAAAACATATTTGAAAAACTGTTGCTGAGAATAATCAACATGTAGAAAAAGTGTGTTACCTTATCGTCCAGGCAGGTTGTGGACAGGTCTTGTCTACTTCCAGACAGCTGAGGATGGATGGACAGAGAAAGAGAGTAATTAAGAGAAATCATATCATATTGAAGGATATCGCATTGTCATGCAGTGCAGTATGATGGTATTGTAGTAGTGTTTTACCCTGTGGACAGAAGGAGAACTGATGCTCCGTCTGTTGCTCTTCCCTCTGCTAGTCAGCTGTTCCTTCACTGCCACCTCCTAAAACACACACACAGAACATTTTAAACATATTAGAAACCACTAAAATGAAAAAGCACAAAGTGGAAAAAAAACCAACTTTGTTAAATGTAATATTTTGACAATGTTAAAACTTCACATATTCTTTGCAACTGCATGCCTCGATCAGTGGATCTTATTTCTGTCTACTTGAGACTGTCTATATCTCTACCAGTTTCTCCACCTACCTGTCTGAGTCGATCCAGAGTCAGGATGTTCTCCAGACTGAGGACACTGCGGAGGTATTTCTCAATTGCAGCCTCGTCTTCACCTGACTGGTTGTTGTGTGCGCTGGCAGCGAGGTTGGCCAGCATCTCCCTGTCCTCTGAACCAGGGGCGTCCTGATGGGACAAAATATCATTAAAGATTTGTGTTTAATAATCCACCCCGCTGAAAGTTTCTCTTCAAAACACTAGACGCCTGATATTTCCCCCTGGTCTTACCCCGGGGATGTTGGAGACCACCTCAAAGGTGACCCCGCAGCCGGGTATGGTGCTGCGGGTGGACATCCTTCTGAGGAAGTTGTGTGCAAAACCCTGGCGGCCCGGGTTAACGTTGACGCAGATCCTCTTCCTCAGGACCAGCTGCATGTCGGCGGGATGGCTGAGCTGGACCACCACTCGAATCGTCAGGTACACCCGCTGCTCCGGCCACGCCCCCCCACGACTGAGCTGGGGACACTCGTGGACGGTAGAGTCCCATGATGCCTCTGCTTTCACCTGCAGGGTCGACAAACACAATTGGTTAATGGTACGGATTTTCCAAATGCACTTCCTCAGAAAAATACCTCATGCGGGTCCCGTCATCCTCACCTCTCCATCGTAGTGTTTGACGATCTGTAGGTCAAAAAAGTCATCCTCGTCCTCTCCACTCAGGGTGGCGTCCCAACCTCCGGCCTCAGGAACCTCAAACTGGTCTTGAGAGCTGAGGTCATCAGCTGGGAAAACCAGTAGAAAACATTGTAAATCAGCCTGCCAGTACAAAAACAAGGCATATATTATTAAGCAAAGAAGTGACATACGTTTGAGGTTCAGGAAGAGGACAGGAATATGAGTCTCCATGCCTGGCAGAGGAACCCTGTGAGCAAACATGCAATACACACTGGGATCAACATATATACACGTGTCTGGAAGTAAAGTGGAGACAATCACAAGGAAGTATTAAATAAATCATACTAGAGACACACATCCTGCTATGTGTCATACCATTCAGCTGGTGCTCCAGGAATGCCGCTGCCAGCAGAGGGCACCATGACGGCGTTTCTTTCCTCTGTCAGAGTCAAGCGCCACTCCAGCAGCTGGGCCTCCCTCTCCATATCATCCTCTGTCTTTTCTGTGCACACAACATCGCTCAAACATTTAACATATACTGTACTGAAAACCACCAAAATGTAACAAGCCAAATACGGAAGATATATAAAACAACCCCTAAGAGAGGGCAGTGTTTGTATTTTTGAATGTGTAAGCATGTTTTTATGAATGGGTGTTACCTGCTTTGCTGACTAGGCTCTGCAGGTGCTGGTCGAGGTATTCCTGTCTCTTGGTGAGAGCAGCTAACCACTGCCGCCGCAACCGTTCCAGATCTCCTTCCTGTACAACAAAGTTAGTTAACCATCTTTGGTTTCACTTCACTTGTGAGTTATTTTAAGACTTACTGAAAGAGGCAAACAGACAGTCGACAGAGCTGTGTTAAACTGATCTACCTGATAACTGTCCATCTCATCTCCTTCCTGGTCTGCTGTGGTGTTTCTCATCTCCACACATCCCACTGACACTGCGAGCAGTATTTCTGATATCAGAGGCATGGTGCCCGAGTCCTGAACTGAACGCACGTCCACCTGGATTCGCCTCGACTGACCCTGGAGATGTAGGAGGAGGAGGAGGGGGAGCAAGACAGAAAATATTTAGAAGTTGGCTTTTCAGTTGAAGTTTGCTGGTTCCACCCGCTGCGACCACGTTAACTGTGGTTGTGTTAGAGCTTATCCCTACCTGCCGAAGCTGGAAGATTCCCCCGGTCCGCACATCTCTAGCAGGAACCACTTCCACAGCGACAAAGTCTCCGGCCTCGTTTATCTCCAGGATTTGGATCCACAGCTCCAGGCGACGTGTCACCTCACTCCACCTACAAAAATGAACACTATCAGCACATCTGGGCAACACCGGTGGATTGTTTTTTCATCAATTACTGGAAAGCAAAGGGAAATGAAAAGGTGACTGAGGGTGTCTACCTGTCTCGTAGTGTGCGTGTCTTGGCCTGGATGATGCTGAGGTCCCACAGGGCGGGGTTTCTTCCTGCGTCAGCCTGTCTGTGTCCATACACCTCGATGGCAACTGCCCCTTCAGTCAGGTACTCGATGAAATCTTCTGTTACTGACACTGCCACCTCCTACAGCACCAAAGAAAGATCAGTTTTATACCAACAACTTATAACTGACCAGCCCCCCTCCCACCATTTATATCAATATTTGCTTTCCAACTCCCTACGTGTCAGTTTAACGCAATAACAATTATTGTCGTCCGCCTCCTCCCTCCCAGGCTTCACCTTGCAGCTGTCAAACACCACCATGCAGTGTGGGTCCTTGGTGCTGGGCGACGAGGACGATGGGTCTACTTCAGGAGCCACGATGATGGGCTCAGGCTGGTCCCAGAATGAATACTGACAGAAGACGAAGTTGGACAGGTACTGGGGAAGACCAGTGGCCTGCAGGATCTTAATCTGTAGAGGATACACAGGTCAAAGGTCAGTTAAACACAAAATGATCACACGGTTGAATCAACAACTCTCTGGAGGTAGAATTTATTGCAGGACTGTTGTATTAAAACTGCATTGGTTTTTAGAGAGGTGAACCTAATAAACTGAAAACTGAGTGTATACTGAGAATTAAGGTAATCTGAACACGCTCCTTGAACTAGAAAACAAAGCTCCTGGAATGATTTTAAACTACTGACTGACCCAGGTCTGAATACCAGAGATAATGTACTTCTCTCTGTCTTACCATGCAGACCAGTTTGCGATCCTGGATTTCAGAGTCTTGGTTGTTGTCGGGTTCATCTCCTCCAGCCATGTTGTCCTCTAATCCCCCTCCAACCCTCACCACCTCCACATGAAGACGCCCTGCAACCTGACCACAGGAAACGAGCGGTGAAAACATTTAGAAAAACGTTTACCTCAACTTTTCTAGTATTTTGCTATCATACTCTAGCAACATGATTATCATCTGAAGATCATGTGGCCTTTGACTCTGTAATCCAAGACAATCTAGGGATTGAAAGACTACTGATCTCACTGAAAGTCACTGGATGGGTGTCACAGAGATTACTAGAAAAATAGTAAAATCTCAATAGAAGTAGCTGCTGAAATTACAGAAACAGAAACTACATTAAAGAAATTCATAATACAGTCTAGAGACTCTCTCTCCCAATCTCTGATTCTTTATTGATTCATCTGTTAAGGGCACTTGTTCAGGACAAAGGGATGGAGATGTAGGAATTAAATTGATAACCATCATGTCTGTGACTGCCTACCTCCCCCTTCTGGTTGATGATGGGAATGGCGTACTGCATTTTGACATCGTAGAAGAGACAGGAAAGGAAGACGTTTGCAACGCCGATCAGACTGTGGTTTTCCTGCTCGTCAAAGAACGGGTCTGCTCGACGGAAATATGAGCGCATCACCTGAACAAGGAAAAAGGGAGAAAGTGGAATACAACACAGAAGTTTTAGCATGTTCTAACCACAAGGACTCATCAGTGCTCATCTTTTATGGTTCCATGATTTCGGTAGGCCCTCATTTCTCATTAAATAATTAACTCAGTCGTTTAATGTATTTGTGTACCCCTGCTTACTGACAGCGCTGTCCTCATGACCTGGCAGGGTTATTGTAAAAGCTCACATGGCAAATTTGCCATGGTAACTCACAGGGTTGTCTTGGTGATGGACATGGTAGTCCTGCCACTCTTGGTACAGCTCTCTCATGTCAACTAGACGGTTCTCCATCTTCTCTAGACTCCAGATCTGCTTCCCTCGACACCGACGTCGAATCTGAATTGCTGGTTCACTGAGCACTGCATCCCTCTATACACACACACACACACACAGACAGAGGTATTTTGAGAAATGACTGTGCTAAAAACAGATGAAGGGAAATCTGTGCATGAGCGTCTACATGCTTGTGTGTGTGTGTGTGTGTGTGTGTGTGTGTGTGAGACCTTGCGGTTTGCATTGAGGTTGTCTGATGGGATCTGCAGAGTGACTCTGTACTCTGTGTGTCGCTCCAGCTCCTCAGAGATGAAACAGGCTTCTTGCACCAGGAGGTTTGCCCTCACTATCTGCTCCCTCAAGCGCCGCAGACTCCTAACCAACACCGCCTCCCTGGAGGAGGAGAGGAGAAGGGGAGACAGAGGCGAGGAGGAGGAGGGAATACAAGGAGGAGGTGTTTAGTTTGCATTCATATCAAAATGAACATTACACAGATTTTAAAAATACTCACCTGTCCTCATTCCACTGCCTCAGTCTGCTCTGAGCGCTGGTTGAATGACTCATCCCTCCCATACTGAGTCTCTCCAGGCTGCGGTAGTGAGACTGCTGTCCTGGACCTGACTGGCCGGACGCCGGCCCTCCAGAGGGGCCGCTGGACAGACGGTCCGGGTTCAGCTTCTTGCGGAGCTGCTGGAGTTCCTGCTCGTACATTTGTCTCTGTCGCTCCAGAGCAGATTGCTTCTCCTCTTCATGCTGCCTCTCCAGAGATTGCAGGACTGCTTGCATGGGGTCTGACGGGACAAAACATAGAGGAGTCAGAAAACACAGGAGTCTAAACTAACTAACTAACTAACTAACTAACTAACACAGAACATAGATATTCAATTTCCTTAACACCTCCTTACCGTTATTGCCCAGAGCCTTCATCATGACCTCTGTCTGGGCGAACTCATAGGAGAAGCTGACTTCACTGGAGACTTCGCTGGCCGTGTCACCATCTGCATCCAGCTGCTCACTGCTGCCACTGTTCTTCATCACGCCACCCTCACCCTCCTCATCCTCAGCTCCCCGAGAGCGCCGCTTAGGCAGGTTGATCCTGCAGGTAGGATGTCCAGTTAATGACCGTAATCTTTGGTATCAGTTGGTTCATTTGCTATAACCCAGTGATATGTGATAAAACGTGCTATATCTTTAATCATTCCTGCGGGGAGCTAAAAAAATGTAGATACATAAGAAGAAATAGGTGTGTTTAAATGGGAACTAAAATAAATGAAGTAATAAATAGTAAAATAATATTATTTAAAAAAAGATATGTGTATTTAAAGGAGATGCAGCGTATGTAAAATGCATGTTTCTTAATTGTTCTTATGTGTGTACAGGTTGTGGAAACAAATTTCCTCTAACGAAGGACAGTACTTTATCTTTCTATCTACATAGTGATATTTTATCGTATGAAAAACATGACAATATATAAAATCGTAAACAACGTACAAATAACTTAAGTGTATAAAATTACCTGAAGAAGTGGTTGTTTCCCCAGAAGATTCGGTCTCCATGGTGAAGCTGCAGAGCGCTGGTCACTGGAGAACCATTAACACATGTCCTATAACACAATAAGACAGCGATGAGGATTTACTGTGAAAAACTGATACCTCCAGTGGTGAAAGAACTCTAAACCCTGGCACTGTAGGTGCTTTGATCTCTTGCTTTCTTTTTCTCTCAGACTTTGTGTCTGTGATGTCGGTGTTCCTTACCGAGCATTGCGGTAGGGGCTGAGGATGACTCCAGCCTCCGCTGTGATGTCGATGACACAGTGCTCTGCTTGGATACCCATCCCGCATAGCTGTATGTCCTGAGAGTCTGCCGAGCCCACCTTTGTGTGATCCTGAGACACAACATTTAAGATATGACTCAACTATATCAGCTGAGAGTCAGACAATAAAATAAATGTGACCAAGTCATGACTGCTGGAGAAAAGCCTACATACAACTTAGTAAAGTGCTTCAATTTTGAAATGTAATCAAAGACTGTCTTGATATGATATTCTGATCCAGCCCATCAAACACCAACTTGATTATTTTTTCCTGAAGGCTTTTTTGTGCTTCAAATTTGGTATAATTCCTGTCTTGAGGCTTCTCAACACACAAAACACTGTGTTCCACAAGCACCCACTGTCAGTCAGATGACAAACTGACTCCAGCTCAGCCGGTTTCATTATGAAAATGGAGCTTCAGTTTCTATAACCCAAATAGCGTGCATGTGTGAAGATTTGAATTGTGATGTAATGTTTACATGGCAGATGGACTGGAAACACTGTCAAACACAGATGGTGAACTCAATTATGGTGATAATATAATATTTAGTATTCTGTGTAAACAGGGAGAATACAGTAAGTAGCAAGGCATAAAGTAAAGCATGATGAGGAAAGTATGTGCATGTGTGTGTGTGTGTGTGTGTGTGTGTATGTGTGTGTGTGTGTGTGTGTACCTTCAGATAGTACACCAGCAGTTCATTGAGGGCCGGATCGGCGTTAAGGTTGACCAGAAAACTCTTATCATCTCCAACTTTAATCCCTGATGACTGGAGAGAGATGCCCAGACTCTCTAACTGTTTCTGGCGCTCCTACAAACACACAGAGACAAAGATCACATTCATACAGTGTAATAATCCAATATCTTAATTTCTAGCACTAGGAGGAGTTTTACCAAAAATCAAACAGGGAGTGATTATGTATTGCAGCTCAATATGTTTGGTTTAATAATCACATATTCACAACTCTTGTGTCTCACAGTACCTGTGCAATCTCTTCAGTTTTGCGAAGCTTCTCCTCCCAGGTGATGGTCATCTCTTGAATCAACTTTTCGGACTCTTCCAGACGGTCTTTCAGCTCGGGAGCCTTCAAAGACTGGAGGAAAAAAAAAAACAGCAGATGAGAGTATGGGGGAAAGAAGAGATTTCTACATGCCGATTTCTAACATTTTGATGATATCTCACCTCTGCCTGAGTCAGCTGTACTCGTAGTTTCTCTACTTCCTCTCGGAGTTCCCTGATGATGCGAGCATTGGGGTCTTCGTTGACAACCGCGTGGTTGACGATGCTCTTTGCTCGGTCCGCGTAGCGCAGCGTCGATAGCGTCTCCTCGTAGCTGTCTGCTGCTGGACTCACAGTTGCAACCATCGCTGTGCGACTGTTGCCACCCAGACAGTCCTGGAGACAGGCAAACATGCAAGACGGAGAGAGACACACACACACACACACAGAGAAATTATAAGAAAATGAAGAACATGCACTGGACAGTCAAACAGGGGGAAATGTATTTTCCTCTGTCTCTGGTGGACATCGTGTATGTACCTTCAGCAGCCATGTCAGAACAGAGTCTCTGTACGGAACAAACTTGTTCTTGTTCTTGGCTGTTCCCTGTTCAGCTAGCGCCGAGATCACCAGGCCCAGCGTAGTGAGAGACCTGACAAACACACAAAAACAATGGGGTCAGCTGCTTTCCATTTCAATTCCTGTATCTGTTCAAAGGTTGGTATCACTATGTCCCCGTCCCTTTGGCATGTGTACCTCTCACTATTTATGTGTTGGAATAACTTAACATCAAGCTTGTGTCAAGGGTTTTTCCAGACACATTCACTTAGTATTATATTATGATTTAAGTGAAAGTAAAGTTGCTATAGTGGGACACCAAATTCAAAAAATCACATTTACAGCTGTCTAAAGACTCATATGTCAACACATATGTCTTGCAAAAGAAAGACAATAAGAGTTTGGACTTGAATAAACAGCCTGATAGAGAAAACACCAATCATATGTGTGTGTGTGTGTGTGTGTGTGTGTTAAAACTGCTTTTACGTACTTGTTGATGTTGCTTCCCTCCTTGAGTCGCTCCCCTGCTGCTCCAGTCTTTGCTGCTCGCTCACTTCCAGCCAAGTCTACCAGACTCAACCGACTCACCTTCTCCCCACTCGTCTACAGAGAGAAAGAGAAAGAGACATAAAGAAAGTCTGATCATTCTCTCATTCTCTACAGTATATTCAGCTGCTACACCGGCAACTTGCATATTCTTTATTTAAACATTAATGTCCTCCTCTGAATGTTCCCCAGCTCTCTCAGATTCAGATTGGCCAGCCATAGGACAATAAGCACTGCAATATCGCGCCTGTACTAGGACCAGATCTGGATCTGCTGACTTTCCTGAAAGCAGTATCGTACATCGACATGAGGTCTGACAGGACTCTGATGGCTCATTATTCACCAAAGAGGCATTACATCAAGGCAATCCCTGCTAAGGTTTTCAGCAGCTTCCAACTGAGCTCTACTCTGATTTGCCAGCATGACAGCAACAACAAACCCAGAAATAGACAACAAGGTGTTTGGCTTTATCAGAAAGCTCCTCTCATCTATGTGCTCTTGCTTGGCTGGATGCTTTTGTCCACAGGACCTTCTCTATGCTTTCTCTGGTTCATGTGATTCTTCCAACCAGGCGACGCCAAAGTGCTCTGTTAGACTTTGGTTTCTCATCTTTCAGTCTCTCGTTGACAGGTTCCTTCTGTTGCTTCTCACGGGCTGCTGAAGGTGTGGATATCACATTGCCATCTATACTGGGACACATCCGCTCCTGGCCAAGCATGACAAGTCAGTAGCTGACGAGGCTGAATGTTAACACCTGATCTTCACCTGCCTCACAGCGAAAGCAGCGCATCAGCAGCTCAACGTCAGCAGATGCGGCCCTCTGTCTGTGTCTATAGTGGTGGACCTGCTCAGCGGAGCCGCAGTTGCGACACAAGCAAAGTGCAAGCTTTTGCATAGCCAGTGTAGACAGCTGCACTGAGAGTCGTTGGTAAAACATGTCTGGTGTTTCTAAATGGAAAGAGTTTCCCCATTGACATCATACAAACAATGAGGTGCTGGACACTTCCCAGATCCTGTGATATTTCCCTTCTTGTTGAGGAAACAGGTTTATTCCTACACACTCATACCTCCATTAAATCTATCGGGATTCCACACTGCTTCTGCTATTGTGTTCAGTTTGTCATGGTTGTAAAACACAAAACATACACGCTTCATTCTGTTGCATATAGAAACCTATTACATATTGTGTTTTAAAATCTAAAATTTTTACAGGTGGAGCTCTGTGTGATGGGAAGGAGACATCACATTTAAATCTCAGGCAAATCCAAAACCTGAATACTGAAAAGAGCGATACAAATCAGCCTCAGACAAATCCCCCAGAGTGCAACAAATTATTAAACAAACAAGAGAGTTCTATCTGGGACACTGAGCAAATAATATCCAAAAATAGACTAAATCCATTTTTCAACTGTAAATAACTACTGGAGAGCCAGATAGAGGGGAGCAAAGCTGGTGACTGAACACCAGTACATACAGGAGGGAGCTACAACTTTGTGTAAATTCAATAATTACAGCTCAATGACTAATGACTGGATTGTAACGTACAGAGCCAGCAGGTACAGGTCCTGTTACCTGGTGGTGTCAGACTTGCAAATAATTACCAGTAAAACCAACTCTGCTGCCTTTTTCAATTTTATTAACTGTGTAGAGCAGGCAGACATTCTTTTGTCCTATTCAATTCATAACATCTAGCCGGCTGATCAAATAGTGAAAAGGAGGAAATACCAGCCACTGCGGCATTTTCCTTTCTTAACAAGGGATTCTGTAACTCGGAGAGATGATATCTGAGTCAGTAACCAGATCAGCAGGCAGGACGTACAGCTCGTCACGCTACTTGGCAGCAGCTTTAAAGGTACCAGCACAGAACAAGGGTCGGGACATCAACCACAACGATCTTGTAGATGTCATCATGGAAAAAAAAAAGGAAAACAATTCATTTTTGAACTCTGCTGCACTATGCAAAAATAAGTCACCCAAGATTGACTAGCAAAATAGCAAACAACTGAGAGGTGGCGGCAAACAGGGCCAAAGTTCAAACTGACTGAACTTTGAGTGTTTGGCTGACAAGTCTGAACAGGCCACCTTAATGACAGGAAATCCTGTGATGAGCGTCAGAATGACTCCAAACTCATTTGAAACTCATTTCCGTCCATTTAATCTTTTGTATTTAGAATGAGGAGACAATAAAATAAAGCAACAAAGCCAATAAAGAACCGAATCATCCAGACAGGACGTGTCAGCTAAGTGATTCACTCTCTGACTACACCGTCTATGTTTGCCTGATGAAGCTACTGACTGACTGACTCTGGGTGTGCCTTGAAAACAGAGCAGGCTGTATCAGCTGACGAACTCAGAGTCATGCCAGTGAATTATTAACAGGATTCGCTGGTGGCAAGTTTGTCTTGAAATAAGAGCAAGGAGCAGGAGAGCCTAAGTGGGTCAGTGAGGATGGAGAGTGAGTCATTTAGGTCTTTTCTTGGAGTGCCTGGTCAGACAGCTGAGCTGACATCATCCCATTTAGTAACTACCTTTTCATCCGTCAGCTGCAGGAGGTGATTGATAGACACCAGACACGGTTTGCCCAGTCAAGTACCCACAATTACACATACACTTCTGTTCTGGTACAGACAAAAATATCTGGATTCTGTTTGCAGAGGGGATTCACCACTAGTATATCATATGCCAATTATATAAAAAATTCTGGCAATACTATAACAGAAAACCACATCCAAAATGAATTCAGCAGTCATTAGGATTAGGAAATGACCACAAGACGTAGCAGATGGATTCTGGGAGTACAGAAGGTGAGGGAGGAAAGGTATTTAATGTCTGATGATGTGCAAACTAGGATGAACTTGGAGTGCATTAGGGATGGATGGGACACATTGAAAAAGGACTGGCCTCTTCCGTAATACCAAAACAACTTCTGCACTAAAAAAGTATGCCAGTATGCCAGTGGCCACTGAGGTCTGGCCCAGCTCCCAGCAGCCACTCTGGCCCCGCACCCCCGCAACAAATGGCCCGACCCTGGCGCTGTCAGCAGGCCCCATCTCACTGACTGTCCTAAGCACACTCATTATCTGGTGGACTTTATCAATGATAGATGATTGACATGTTCAGTTTAAGGCAACACACGTCCAGAACTATCTAGATCAAGTTCATCACTTCTATATCTAGGATCAACACCAACTGTTTATATTTCTATTGAGATGCACACTCAGGGTGCTTTCACAAGTCAATGTTTAGTCCGTTTTAATCGAACTCTGGTGCGGTTCGTTTGGGCAGTAGTGAACGCAGTTATCATACTCTGGTGCGAACCAAAACAACTAGTCTGAGACTGCTTGCGAGAGGTGGTCTCGGACCGTTTCCAAGGGAACCTGCCTGTGCGAGCATTTGTTGAGATGGACGCAGGTAAACGACAGGTTAACATGAATGGGAGAGGACTGACCTGGACTTCTCCCGAAGTCCGATGTTTGCTTGACATCTGGGCCGAAGGGAACATACAGCATATGCTAAATAAAGTCCACAAATATAGTGACCTTTATAAAGTCATTCGAGATGAACTGGAGAAGGGATTTGTGCACACAGCAGATCAGTGCCGAGTCAAAGTGAAAATACTTCGACAGTAATATATCAAAGTCAGCAAAAACCTGTCAGCAAATTATTAACTATTAATTATTATCCGCTTTAATTCGTGCACAGTAAAAGCAAACCAGACTAAATAGAAAACAAACCAAACGGACTATGGCTTGTAAAAGCGCCCTAGGGTGATCTTTGTGTCATCTTAGAACATCTCAGAAATTAATTTCTGATCTTATCCATTATTTAAATTTCCCTTAAAAATGATAAAAAACTAAGTGTGTGTGTTAAAACTGTGCCATACCCCAGCCTGTGTGTGTGTGTGTGTGTGTGTGTGTGTGTGTGTGTGTCATATATTACCCCAGACTTCACGTCTTTCAGTGTGTGTGTGAGGATGATGTTGAAGACGGCGTGTGATCGGCTGCTCTCCTCGTTCATGTTGGTAGCAGCGACAGTCCGAGACTTATTCCCCTCTGACATCAGTACCTCAATGTCCTGTCAGAACAACAACAACAATAAATACATGAATAATGGTAATGGTATATTTTCCCATTTTGCTTCACCCTGCACAATAACCTTTAAGACTGCGAAGAATATTATACAGTAAACTTGGTGAGATTCTATGCATGTTTATGTATTTATTCACTGCTTCAATTGGCAAAGAGCTCGAGTCTCCTGGATAGCCCAATATATAAACTACAAGATGTAATTAAACCCTGACATTTTAATAACTAGCCTCTTTGTAGTGTGATTGGTGGGGCAGTTGCTAAGCAGACTGCTGCGATCACGTGAGCAACGCTGATGCAAATCCTCAAAGTTGAAACATCAAAGTGAGAAGGAATGCAAGTAAGAAGCGCTGCTTGTCTGCTGGACACTGACACACTGGTCAGAGTGGGGCAGAGCCAGGATGCAACACAGTAGTAGATGTGAACTAGCGTGTTTACAAACCATAAAAGCATTTTTTTAAATGCTTAAATTGAAGATAAATATTTTTACCTTGTAGCAGGCCACAGCTAGGCGAGACAGGCCATCCACGTAGGGACCTAAAACTTTATGTTCCCTCACCCTCAGAGCTTGTCGACCCCTGGACAGAAAAACAAAAACAGGTTTCAAACACAGACAAACAACATGATCACTCCTGGTAAATTACTATTCATCTGATGTACTACCAAAAGGGTGGCAATATTGGTTCAGCTGGTTCTGGCCACCACTACAACTTTCCCCAGTTCATAGGGACTTTGTTAGCACTTGGCTCTCTGACCCCCATTCAAACTTGCTCCAGGCCTGACAACTTCATCATTCAGCAAAGCCCATATGGCTGTCAGATGGTCTGCGTCTCTTTGGCCCGTTTTACTGAGGTGAAAGGTCACATAGTGAGCGAAGGTCACAGGTCATGCTGTCTGGGGCAGCAGACACAGGCCTGTGTTCCTGATTTACTGCTGACCTGCTGGACATGAACTGGACTCCATCAGTGACCGCAAGGTCAGAAGAGTGACCTTTTCATCCACTGACCACAGCAGCTGGTGGTACCACAATCCACCAGCAACTTTCTCCAGTTCTACCAACTAACTTGAGGTTAAAAGTACTTCAGATACTACTGGTTGTTCTCCTAAAAATAGCCCATCTTACCAAAGTCAGACAGCATTTACTTGTATTTAAGGTTGATGCCCCAGCCAATGACCGTTGTTTATTTGTATTTCAGCCCAAATATCAGTCGATCAATCTTATCTCTTCAGTGGAAGGATTTTAAAGTAAAGAAGCTACAAGAGGTGTATTCTATATCTCCCTATATATAGGGCCTCCAGAGAGAAAGAAGATGATCCTTCCTTTCAATAAAAGGGTTCGAAGATGAGGTCGAGGTCATACCCTTTGGGGTCGAGCAGATCTCGGACCTTCTCGTTGTAGATCTCCATGTAGGACACCTCCACAGTGAAGCACTCCTCCTCCCGCTGTTCCTTCTGGGTTCGGTCAAACAAAGCACTGCACAGCCGGGGAATCAGACCTGGCTGGTCCACTGAACCCATCATGGTGTACGACTTTCCCGAACCTGGTAACAAACACACACAGAGACAACGTCAATTGGAACAGGTAATTGGAAAGGTGAAAATGGCAGCTGAGGCAAAACTCCGAGAAACACAATCAAGTCAGTCATGCAATTTGAGTTATGAACTATTAAACAACAAGTGGCCACTTCATTGCGTACAACTACGCAATTCAATACAACAGGCTAGCAGTGCTACTGTGTGAAAATGACCTCGGCAGAACCAAACAGAAAAGAGCAAGAGGTGACTTTACAACAGTCATCTAGACGTATTTTGGGTTTAGACAAAACGGTGCTTGACAGAGTCAGGTATTGTGCAGAACGTGCCGCGCTACCGTAGCTACAACACAGGTACAAATCTGTTCCAGCATTTAAAAAAGCATCACAAGGCTGTGTATGACGATTGCATGGCCAAAAAAACAGAATTTACCGGTGTGTCAAGGAGTTTTTTAGATGTTTAGAGTGGCGAAGACATATTAGTCAGGTGTTGAGATTTGTTCTTTTTGATATGTCAGCTCTCTAGTTTGTGTGATTTTTTACTGTAACTGACTGGAGATCAGTAAGAATCATATCTACTTTTCATATATTAATGTTCACACACCAGGCCTGTGGTTTTGCAGTGCTTTGTTCTTCTTTTTTTCAGACTTTATGAAAAAGTTAAGTCATGAATGATGATTATATCACATGTTTACAAGGCTTGACGTTATAATAATATATATAATACAGAAGATAAGGAACTATAATAAAGTGGACTAACTCATTCTGGCGTTTGTGTAGACGCTGAAATGATTTATATCAGTTCTAACAAGTCTGTTGAAAGATTTGTAGTGTTGAGATTATGTGTAAACTGAGAGGAGAGAGATAATCTTTTTACACCGTGTCTACACTTGACATGTTCCAGCCCTGTTTTTTTTTCAGTCATCAGTCTGATGGAACAGAAACACTTGCATTTTAACCAGTGCCGATATCTACACCATCTGCACAGCATCGCTTAGGGTTTAGCAACATCGTGTAGGTCTATCATGCCTCTGATGTTCTGCTGTTGGTTGAAAACTGCAGTCAAGGTTTGGTATTTTGTTCATGCCAGAGAGAGGAGAGGCTGTCCAACCTTCCTGCTGCAACACATCCACACTGACACTCCTCTCTTAATCATTATATTAAAAAAAAGCTTTAGGGCACTAATGGGAGCAAAGAGAAATTGTTCATACATTGTGTCCTGTAGTTATTCAATAGGCTCCGTTATGAAACATATTCACATCTTATTGACCACACAACAGTGAGCTGTCTCATGGTTAAATACCAGTTTGTCCGTAGGCAAAGATACAGGCGTTGTAGCCCTGGAAGGCGTTGTGGAGAAGACTTTCCCCAAGGCACTGGAAGACCACCTCCTGACCTGGAGACACACACACATAGCATTTTATTCTATTTCATTGTGAACATTGAATCTTTCTAAACGATCTGTTTGAACGGTATTTTAGTGATGAAATGTTAAAACGTTTATCAGTTGATGAACTAACCAGCAAATCTCTCCTTATCCGTCTCATCCATGGACCAGAAACAGTAATCATAGGCAAAGACCTGGAGAGGGAAAACAGTAGAAGTATGAGAGACACAAATGACAGAAATCTATGGCTGAATGTAACGCAGCAATGTTAACATTTAATAACAATGTTCACCTTTTAATTGACATACATGTTTTGGAAAAAATCGCTTTCAAAAGTTATTTTTATATGACGGTCAACTGGGAAATATGATGTAGATATTATCCATCTTACCAGTTAATAAGGTTTGATTTAATGAGCTTTCAATTGAGAAACAAAGTTGGATACAAATGACTTCTTCTTTTTCAACTTTGTGCAACATAGTGTACGTTATGTGTAATGTGGTTTATGGGTTATGATTAGGGCACTACGGGAATTTTTCAGAAAAAAAGAAGAAATGCTGACACACATTAAAGTGTTAAAGCCAGAAACATGTTAAAAAAAGTTTCCCCAGCAACAAGTACTCCTTGAAGTTCTGGCAAAATATTGTTTTACAAATCATTACTTTGTATCACTGCCTGGACGGTTGCTCCCAGTTCATTAACTGAGTCGGAGAAATACAGCGGCTCCTTTGTTTAACACAGAGATGATTCACAACCACTGGAATTACCTCAGTGTTAAACTGTCTGTGCATGTTTTTGTGTGTGTGTGTGGGTGTGTGCTGTTACCTTGGACTGATTCCTGATTATGTTGGGAGGGTCAAGGTCCACAGCAGCATGTGGAGAGATAGGAAGATGACATTTAGTGCACACGTTACAGAGGATGCCGTATGTTAAGTCATTCAATAGGCTCTTCACACTGCAAAAGTTTACCCTGGGATAACTTAGCCTGTTTCCACACACACACACACACATTGTTGAACCAGAGTTAATCTAAGCCCAGGGCTACACAATTCATACTGCACTTCTACTAGCTCAAAATCATGACACACATTCCCTTGTTTACTTTCGCCCCGTTTCATACTAGAAACTTTTAGTCCTGTGTTTAGTCGTTTTTCAGGGGGATAACCCCACAAACTCAAGGCTAACCCTGCTCTAAAGCCCTAGGCTAAAGTCAGGGTTAGCCCACTTTGGAATGTGCCAGGATTGTGCCACTGTGAAAGCTTTCTTAGCCCCAGGCTAACAGTTCACTTAGCCTGGGGCTAAGTGCAGCGTGAAAAGCCCTTCAGAGCAAGCTGTAGTGAAGTCTTTCCAGACCGAGAATAAAAATGATTTATCTAGCTATCTGTCTATCAATATTTCCTATTGATAACATTTTTATGTAAACAAAATATTATTTTTAAAAATAACAAATACACAGAGCTTTTAGAAAGGGGCCAAATAAAAGTATGGTTTTTGCTGAAAAAAAATATATTTATTAATCATTTACAATAATTTGGTGGATCCAAATGAATGTTTTGTTTATCTCTGTGGAAGATATCTGACGTTTGGTTCGGACCTCTGACAAGGCTTGTGAGCCAATAGTAAAACTACGTTGGTATCACGTGATATCTCTGGGTCGTCAGCTAGTGTGGAAAAAATGGCTGAGATGGACAGTAAGTGCCTGGCAACGACTTGTTGTGAAGTGAATGCAATGGAACAGGGGAGCGACAATGTGGCATTTAGTGGCTGAATGTTATGAATGTTATCAATAGCACCTTTAATTAATCATCATGTGTCCCTCTAATTATAAAAGAGAGGGAGCGAGTCAGAAAGAGAAATAAAGACACGGGTGAATAGAGACAGATAGAAAGACAAAGGCAGAGCCAGAGCCACCGGCCTCAGGCTCACTTTAGCACACAGTGGATTCAAAATCAGCCTTGTGCGTGAGTAGCTTGTTTACATGTTGTTTGTTTGTCTCGCGTCAAACCAACTTCCCAGGGGATTTGGTAAGGGTGGGTGTATGTGGATATCAGGGTAGGGCCTGTATTCATCTCTGAGGGCTTGGGTAGACATAAAAAAAATCATCTCTGGGACTGGGTGAATTGTTGTGGGAATGTCTGTGTGTGGGCATGTGTGTGTGGGGCTGAGTGGTGGAGGGGGGTTGGTGCTGAAGTTGGCAGAGGGTTGAGGTAGTGTGTGGTGGAATCAGATGGTGGTGTAGAGGGGTTACTGGGTCGAGGTCATGCCCAGAAATGGACAGGCACATGTGGGAAAAATGTCTGTCTCTGAAAGAAAAAAAAAATCTGACATTTAAAAAGAGACCGGGATTGGCCCCAATATCTGTGTGATCTTTTACTGAAAAATACATGTGCGAGCGAGCAGGCATTTACACCACACACATGAACCCACAAACATGTCCTTTAGAACCGATCTTTGCATAAGGGGAATGTCAGAGCATCCAGACCAGGCAAATCAATTTTAAGAAGTTCGTTATGAAATAAAAAAGCAATCTAAACAATAAAACCACAACATAAAGTTACAGAAAGATAAAACTCTCTTTAACATCCTCTGCAGAATACAGAAAAATAAGCCACATGTAAATTACAAGAACATTCATTTTACCACCAATAAAAGCATCAGATACATTCCCAGACAGATCTGCCGATATGAGCACTATATATATCTTATTATGCTCATGGCTGGTATATAATCACAAACACACACACACACATACACTGTTAATGCATTAATAAGTATTTATCCGTATTTGTTCAGTACACGGATCCACTAAATGGTCTGCATGTTTATTAATGTGGGCATTTAATCAAAATGCTCTCATAGCATTAACAGCACAGCTGTCTGGGCATTTCAGAATTTTCACTTCATTAGATACAGTATCTGCTTTTGATCTATAATCGAGAGATGCAGTGACACAGATCTTGATATTACAGATCACACTGATCAGATCTAAAATTGCTGCCTGGTGCATTTAAAAAGCATGACTTGGCACTCTGAACCAATATTAATTACCATTAATTTATTTCAAAGCCCAAACTACCTGGCAGTCAGATCAGCAGTTGTCAACTTATTCTGCTGCCAAGCTCAGCATCAATCTGCTTTTAAACAGCATTAGTTTTAACCTACTGGGCATATAAGATGGGGGGCATTTATGATACAGGGACAATAAATAAAGAGGGATATTATTAGCACAATACAAACACTGATACATCTTAACTGCGCCTAAGAAATCTGTGTTAAACAGTGAAACTAGCTGGAGGTGCACTTTGTTATTTTCAAGCCACTGCGTCACATGAGCCAACAATTTAATGTCATGCCTAAGAAAATGTGAATAAAACTCACTGACGTGCTTTCTTGTGATTGAAGTCAAAATTGTCTTTAGAGTATTAACGTCAGCCATTTGGTCTGCGCTTTAATCAAACAGGCTTACTGCAATATAACAACGTCAGGACCCCCGAGGGAACAGAATCCAAAACAATAACAGTCTTGTTCTTCCCATTAACGCACACACAAAACCTGCAGTGCTCTCATGAACTTCTCTGATTTATAAAATCATCTCCTGTCGGGCGTTTCTATGAAAACATTCACTCCAAATTCTAAAAAGTTACGCACTTCTTCTCTTTTCTCTTTCTTCTGCTCTGATCTTCCTCACTACGGGCGACCCCCTAGTCATCTTCCTCCTCCATCTGTGCAGAGCTTGCCTCCGCCCACAGGGTGACGGCAGCTGTCAGTCAGAGAGCTGCATCAAGTCAGATGATGAGGCCAGAGGGAAGACACTACTAGTGGTTTACACACCCACACGCTTCTATCCTTATGAGGACCCTCAACGATATTCACTCTGTAACGCTCACCATCAGTGCTAAATGCCTGACCTGACACCGTGTCCAACCTTGACCCTGAACTGCATCACAAAAATGTCCTCAATCTCAATGGTTCAAACTAGCTCTCGTAAAGACAGATATAGAGGAACAAGCACAAACAAAGACAGTCGAACACCTGTTTCCTTTTACCCATGCACATTCTTTACAAAACGCCAAAGCCGCAGTTCTTGCACAAACCAGCCAGCATCCAGTCCAATCTGTAACACTTCATATTTCACTGACGTTCCATTGCTGACGTGCTGCATTCAGAAGGCGAATGCATGCAGAGTAATTCCTATCTGACGCCTAACTGATTCCAGCAGCTCTCTTCAAACTAGGATACTATTAGGACATCTTCTACACAGCGGCATTGACGTTTATCCAGAATACTGATTTTGGCAGTAAGAGAGAGAGGATTCTCAGAGTGTTTGAGGGGGTTTAATGCTGTTAAATGTGTTAAAAGCATCTTATTCTACAGAGAAAAGATATAACAGGGTACTACTGTGAGTCTGCAAAAACATTTCTATCAACACAAAACTTCACAGATGGGCTTGCTTAGAGTAAAATCTTAATGTATAAATTAAATTCTTGCTGATATTGTTTATGAATGCCTGACTCCCAAATATTTATGTTTCGCTGAATGCTCTTCTCGGGGGCTTTCAGAGCATCCTACATGCCTCCCATCTCCCCACAGTCACATCTCCAAACACTCTAGGGGTGAAATCGGTGTGGCAGGTTTTGACGTACGCAGTGATGACAGCTGTCATGGTTGCTACAAAGGCTGCGGGCGAGAAGGGTCGCCCATGTCTTGTGCTCAGACGCCCGTTAACGAAGCAAGGGGCCCCCTCTGACCAATGAGACGGGAGAATGAGGCAGTCAGGAGAGCCGTGAGCCCGCCTCCCTCGGTCCTCGAACACTTCTATTCGTCCCTCCTCCCTGCGTCCCGCTCCTCCGCTCTGATCACCGTCATTTAAAAAATAACTTAATGCATGGTTGCTCACCCCCCCCCCCCCCCGACCACCCCTCTCTTTCTCTACTGTTCTTGCATGCTTTTTTTCCCCTCTCTGGGACTGTACCATCCACGGCTGTGTAGGGAGGAACGGAGGATGGAAAGGAGGCTGAAGGTAGCCAGAGGGGTTAGGGAGGGAAGAGGCTGGGCCTGAGACTGGAATGTTAAGCTGAAGCAGAAACAGCATCAGCGTAACACAGTACATACTGATGGAACAGGATAACAGGACATGTAACAGGCTAATACTTCAGTTCAGCACATACTGAATAACATATAGGACAACAGTTCCCACACATACTGTGAAAAGGATTATACGGTAGACAGCCTACGCATATCCTCCTACACAAACCGTATGTTCAAGGGGACATGAAGTGGATTATACCAACCACTGTTCAGGTGATGCGTCGCTTTACAAATATACATTGAAAGTCCAGTATTCTAGCAGCCTATGGGTGGTATTGAAATGTTTGAATAAATTAAATTCACTGCCATATCAAGGAGGCCAGTCTGAGACAGGATTTATTCACACAGCCTCAAGAGATCTTCTCTGGCAGGAAATTAGATTTTACTTGCATTTGCAGTATGTCATTTATTTCAAATACATGGTATGTGTAGCTGTCGCCTTAAGACAGATTCGTCATATTCTTGATATCAATTCCATGTTTTATGGCTCCTATAATGCATGCCAAGAATTCAAGACAATAAAATTCAGGCAGTAAAATTCAGTAGTAGTTTGCTTTTACTTTCACTTCTCTTTGCCCACTAGTATCAAGAAGGAAACCTTTAAATAAATCCAACTATATGTATAAGATTATACGCTCTACTGCAAAATTGAAAGGCTAACATGTATATTTGAAATCTCGCTTGACTGTAAAACCCAAACTCAAAATAACTCTTCTGAAAAGGCCAGTAAAACAAACTGTGTATTTATTAATAATTCCTTCACTGATTAATTTCGACCATGCCAAGCTTATAGCGAGCGGAACGTGCAAGAACCATTTAAATCAACGCATGTGTTTTGACATTAAGCCCTTGCATCAAATAGAGAGCCTAATATACGCATTTTACTTTCTATCCATGTGATGCACATTAAATGGATCTCTGGATAGCTGGGCTTTCTCATGCTAGCTTTCATGCTCTTCACAGAAAGCTGACCTAGAAAATAGAAATAGTTTGCACGGTAAATGTTTAGCATTTTGCCATCGCCAACAGTGAACCAGTTCATACGTAAGTAAGACATTTTCTTGCTATTTAAATTCTTCAGCCACACCCTGACTCTGGATGTTCAGACGGGAGCCATACAGCACACGATGGTTTCCTGCTCCTTGCCAAACCTGAGCTTGATGCTAATTTCATACAATCATATCAGCTTATTTGGATACAATGCTGCTGTCTGACTAAGCATAGTTGGAGGGGCACACTACATGAGCAGTGGTGACTCTGGTAGCCTCCTCACATACTGTATTTGAGAGATGGACAAGTTCACTGTGTCTGCTCTCCTCCTTCTCCCCGGAGCAACGACGCAGCTAAAGAAAATCTGATTTATGGTTTCCTCTTCACTCATTTCAGTCTTTAACTCTTCAGGCTTAATACTGACTCATCAGGTCAGGAACCATATATTGATGGGTTTACATCTTAATTCAGTATCCTCTCACAACAGCCAAAACAACTCAGTATTTGCTCATCATGGTGATGTATTTATGGGAAAGACCAATATTCAAAGGGCTGCCGAACAACCTCTCTCCTTTGGCTCTGATTTTCTGACAAACAGCTTGTGAATGTGATGTTGTTTTGGCCCCTGACTGTAGTTTAAGATGTTTGAGATACCACAGCATGTGAACGCACCACCACACTGTTAAAAGCATATGCTGCAAAATGTTTGCTACACTTGTATACTTTTTTTATTCGGATTTCCTAAATTGATTTTGTCAACTAAGTAGCATTAACTGTCCAAAGCCTCTACCTGAGCCGGGCCAAGTGGTCTGAAACCGGAAAATTGTGGAGAAAATGAGCCAGTGTGGCCTGTGGATGAATGACACTCTCTTTCCTTAATTCCTAACCGTGTTATTATGTTAGCGGGCTGTTAGAAACTCCCACCGTCACATGGTTGGTTCAGGCTGGACTGTTTAAGCACTTTGCCTAACCCTGCATCAACATACTACATTTATGTTTTTCTACGTTAACAAATACACTGTAGATCCTTCACGTTCAAAAACAGATGTTAGCAAACACAATAAGACTAGACACACACAAAATGTCTAACATTCCGCTATATGCGCCCGCACAGACTCTTTTGTGTATCGCCTTGGAAACCAAGCCGCTTGCATTTGCCTCACTGATGTCTGACAGCAGACAGATCGTTGTCGGAGTGTGTCAACATCCAGCTTCACCAATCCAATGCAAACAGCCTCAGGTCATTATGCAAACTGCAGTGTCTGCTTATCAGACCGACCGGTACAAAGTGGCCTGGCCCTGCACTTCAAACTCTGGAGGTTAGGAAATCCCTGGTGGTTGCAAAGTGATTCATGGAGAGTAGGTGCAAAAGCAAACAGGACACAAAATAAAATGTGTTCAATATGCAACAAAAGATTGCCAGGACCAGACAGCAAAAAAAAAAAACTATGCTGTCAGAGCTTGTACATCATAGCGTTAAATGTTTCCTTGATGATCCTCTATAAGCAGTGCTTAAAGATAGCAAAATACTCAGACTACATAAAACAAGATTTATGTCGCCATCATCACCGCAGTGAGTCACTGAGAGTGGCAGAGTGAGGAACTTAAGTCTTACTGCCCAGTGAGCGCTGCTGGTGGAAAAACTGAATCAGACACACAAGCAGAACACACACAGCTGAGGAGTAAAAAAATAAAATAAACGACCTTCAAGTGAGGTCCTTTCAAATTATCCATAGAGGAGAATTCAAAAATAGTTCCTGGATGTTTTGAGAATGGTTTGTAGAAAAGTCACTGTTTGGCATCAAACTTTTTGTTAGAAACACTTATCTTTTTTTAGCTTGTGGAAGGAACTTTGTGTTTTAATTAAATAGTTGGGTGTTTAATTGAACTAATAATTTGAGTATAACAAATTAATAATTAAAATTCACTGATTAATTCTTGTCTTGCAGCTCTGGCCTTAATCTAATGTACCAGCGCGTAGTAGAGAGAGCAGGTCTACACACTGGGGTGTGTGAGAGTTGTTCAAGGCTCAGTGTTTACCAATCCTGCACATGGCCTTGTCTACTTTCTCTCCCATGCCTGAGTGGAAGAGGCGGTCATTTCTAAGTATAGTAAGAGAAGTTAAGTAGGCAGAAGAGCCACAAGAGACCTAAAACATTATGTGCACTCAATATACAGAACAACGTATTGAGTTATACCTTGATAGTAAATGCCTTTGAAAGTTCTCCTCCCCTACATTTTCTATCTGCTGACCCCTGTATCAGATTACACAAACCAATTAGGAAATGACCATACTCCACCAGGCAAACACTGGTCAATATTCATCTCTGTCTGTTAATGTAAATCTGGTAATTAACCATTGTTTTGCCCTCTGAGGATCATTTCCCAGACTGGTTGTAAGAACGAACACAAAAAAAGGGGAGGGAAAAAATGGAAAACAGTTTCACTATACGTCCAAAACTCAAAAAACAGGTTGATGCTAATGTATTAGCTGTAGGGCATGCAGCCAGAGTCCACTTACTAAACAGGAGTAAGACAGTTACAAATGAACGTTCTATTTCCCAGCTGCTGTGAGCCATTAGATGAATACAAGATGAGAACCCCAATGGGTTTTAACAATTTCATGGATGGAAAACTGTTTGACAGCCCTAGAGAAAGACTAAATCTTTCATCTATATTTAAACAGAACTAATACTGAGCTTCGGGAACAACCCCCACAAAAACACTGGCTCAGACAGTTTTTAAAAATCGCATGTCATACTGGAGAGATTAGGAGTCTATTGTTGAAGATGGTGAATATACATGTCACAGGTAAAGCCTCTATAGGAGATGATCAACAGAAAGGTTTCATTGCATCACAACAGACTTAGCGGGTGTCCAGACTGAAAACATCTCTGCGTTAAAACAATGCAATGTTTTGGTGGGGGTGTGTTGCTTCAGGTAGACATGAAATCAAATCCAGGATGTCCAGTTTAAGTGAATTTGATGTCTCATGGGAGGCCAAAATACTGCAAGGGGTTTGTTATTCTCACTGGAAAATTATCTTGGCTGTAATTAATCTTTTATCCCGACTATGACGAGCTAAACAGTACAAATATAACGTTCACAAACAAAGTAATCCACCAGGAATGTGCACTTAACATGTATTTGATTGGCCCCTGCAGCGCCTTGCCAGATGACATCGCGTTGGAGCAAAAGTTGAGCAACGCTCAACTTTTTGCCGAACGACACTCATTTTTTGACAGAATATTTGCTCCATCTATTTGGCAGGGTCACATGATGACCTCTGACCCAGGATATCCTTCCTAGAGCTTATTTGTATAGAGAGCCAATTTTAAGGCTTGCTTCTGTTCCGCATTGTGTTTTTGCCTCAGCTATAGTTCAGCGCTGTGGCGGTTTAATGCTAACAAAATAATTGCTTTTATGTCTTTGTAAACATTTCAAGGTGTTCAGATATGATTAGCAAGGATAGTAGTAAATATCCATTTACAGATGCATACCAATCAACGAAAGAAACGTAAAGTAGAAATACACTATGTAATGGAGTCTAATGGATCAGGGGGCTATCCTAGAAGTGGGGCAGGATGCAGCTCTCTGTTAATGGTAATCTAGGAAATGAAGATCATTTGAAGATACAGTAGAGTCCAACAAATGCCACAAAAATTAAGTGTATTTAAAATAGTACAGAATACTGGCAAATGGCAACAGATCATAATAGCACATACATGTAATATGGACTGAGCACCTATATGGGATTGAAAATTTAAATCTAACAACAGCCTTTTTCTTAGTTATATATTGATTAACTGGTTTTCTGTTGGGAGACTGTTGTTTTGAAGAACAGATTGCTGTCTTGGTGCTTATACAAGAACACGTCTCTTTCACATTTAATGATTTTGTTGGTTTAATAACGCGAGAATCCAAAACACATTGTGCTAATCAGTTTAATGTAGGCATCTTCTACTGCAACGTCTGTAGTTTTTTGCAGATAAGCCATAAAAGGGTTTGGATTCTGTCAGGAAGCTGCACTCTCTTTTTTTATGAGTTATCTTCTGCAGATATGTCTTCCAAGTTTTAAACAAAGGGCATCCTGGTGATACAGTCAGCTAAGCAAACACCATGCACCTGCAATATCCTAACTTTACAGCATACTGTACTTCCTTTACACACCCACTCCAGTCTTTCTCAACTATTAACAACAGCTCAGTAAAATGCTGAGTAAGAGATAGTACTCCAATGAAAACGGTATGAAAATGGAAAACAAACAAACAAAATGAAAATAGCATCTGCACGCTGAGGGCAGCCATCAGTCAGTCCATCCTCCCGCTGCTTCCTCGCTCCTTTGTCACCGAGAGACAGAGAGACAAACTACAGCTCTGCTCTTGTTTAGTCCTCCATAAAAGTCACTGGGGGAAGTTTATGGACGACAGATGCTCGAGTAAATGAGGGTTTTTTCCCCCTCTTCCATCGTCTCCACTCTCAAGGAAGGGGCTTCACGGTCACCGACAGCGACCCGGAGTTAACCTCCCCCTGTGTTGCCACGGAAACGGAAGAGCTGAGAAAAAAGGGAGGAAGCCAGGCGGTGGGAGTTACGACCCGACGGAGTGAGGGAAGAGAGGAGCGGAGTTGAGCCTGTCTTTTCATGTGTAATTGTCTCTGTCTGCCTGTGTCTCGCCGCTGCTGTCTTTCTTCCAGGCAGAGGCACCTCTGACACACACAGAAACACATGCTGCTGCTGTTGCTGCTGCTGCTGCACCTCAGCCCGAGGCCAGCCTTATTCACTACTTCTGATCCGGCAGTCTGCAGTCAGATCCGCCAGTCACAAGGAGAGCTTTCTTCCGACGCAGCTGGCTTCCTCCAAGATGGCGGGTCGGTAGTCAAGTAAGGCCAACAGGCTGATTTTGAATCATTACATAAATTAAACAGCTGTAATTACAGCTTTTTCATTACAGATGAGATGATTAACTTCACAGTTATATCTGCAACAGTATGCTGAGTCTGACCGTCTGACCACTACAGCAACATTCCCTCTCTCACAACAACACACACACACACACAGAGTACATGCAGTCACACATTTCTGTTCTGCCCAACGCTTACACGTTCTAATGCCTCAGAGACACTCAAGAGTCCAAATCAGTGTTACCCACAAACAGCAGCTGGTTCAACAGGATGGAAACAAGCCAAGAGAGGGGAAACAAGTGATTGGAGTTGAAATACACCTGCCTCGCGGAGGCCCAACAGCTGGTTAGTCAGCTTCCTGCCAAAAACTACGTCATGACGACAAAGGAACATTCCAGACAAATCTGAGACGAGACCAGCTTTTTAGAAGTAGCAATCAGGGAAAGGATACAAGAAAAATATCACTCAGAGTACAGTAAAGATAAAAGAAATGTAGCAGAGTCTGTGTGAGGGCGATAGAAAGGGGCTCGTGGTAGCTCATAAGAAGCTACAGAGTTCCATGGCTGAGAGAACTTACTGTATTGGCAACATTAAATGTATGCCAACGCTATTAGTAGTTCCTGTTTGTAATGTCCTCATGGATGTACAGACAACTATCACTGGATTACTCTGACATTCATGAAACTTTAAAGACGATTTCTCAGGCAAGTTCTTCATTCTTTGTTATAACATGCGTCTTTTTTCTATGATTTCGAAGCAGATTTATGGATGTTTATTCGTGATGGACATTTCATTAGATATTCATATCCTCGGAAAGGATTTGGAGTCATCTAGTGCTGTGGTTACAGACTGCAACTGAGTACCCCTTCGCTCACTCCTCCCTTTCCAAAACTACAGTAACGTGAGCCGCCGAATGCAAAAGCGTGGTAACGCCGTTCGCCTCGCTCAGAGGCCATCATTACCATAATAACTACTTTAGGAGCAACGGAAGTCGGACGACAACTGGTAATACAACGATTTTGCACTCGCAAAAGCGTGTTGGAGAACTACAGTGGCCTTCAGGTAACGTAAAAACGCGAAAGGCCCTCTCTAGAGCCAGTGTTTGGTTTGTCCGTTCTGGGCTACTGTAGAAACATTGCGGAGCAACATGGTGGACACCATGGAGGACCCGCTCCCTGCGTAGATATGAAGGGCTCATTCTAAGCTAACGAAACCACAATCAATCTTTTGTTTCAGGTGATTTTACACTAATGAAAACATAGTTATGAATATTATATTTCCATTTCTGCTAATAGATCCCCTGAAATGTTGCACACTGTTCCATTAAGTCATACAGAATCTAAAAATATGTCCATCATGTCTGTGTTTTCAGATTTGACTAAACTATGACTCAGCGAAGGAATTCAATTTTATGCAAATTGCAGCAATTACACGATAAGCGTTTTAAAGCACCACACCTGCATGCACCTATCCCTTTCACCTCACGCAGTATCTTTGCTTCACATCTCTCAGTATGCTTTCTCTTGGTCAGTTCTGCATAAAATGTATATTGTAATACACCATACCCCTTGTGAAATATAAAAATATAAAATCATTTATACATTTATAGGCACTGATTTGTTCAATTAGATATGTTTAAAGAGAATAAATCATTGCTGTGGATACAGATTGTTGTAAACGTACCTGGAGTCTGCTTTGCCCAGGTTCGCTCCGCCCGGATGGAGGATCGTTTGGTTCTTCTCCATCTCCACGATGCATTTAGTGTTTAGTTCTCTTTCTGTGGATCAGACAACACATTAAAGTGTTACAACCAAAGTAATAAAACCCACAACAACACGTTTCTACTGTGACCCTTGCTTGTTTTAACATTATTACACAATGTCAAGTTGTATGTCGCTTTGTCATCTCCAGCTCACTTTCATGACAAAATAGGATAGAAAGTGTAACAAAGGTATCATAGTATCACCATCATCCAGAAGTACACACATATTCCCTTAACATTCTTCCTCTGGTGGGAATATAACTGCAGAAACTTTCAAGCCACCTTGTAAACTTTGACTCTTTTACGAGCCAACTTGATATTTAGAAAAATGACTCTAAATGGTGTGTGTTAGGTAGATCGGCTTCATTTATAGAGTGCTGCAGGAATGAGTCTTAAAACTCATAAATGAGTTAGCATTTTTGCACTTCCGGTTCCCTCATCTGGGAGTCAATGGGTATTTAGTTAGATGCCTGAAATAAGGTCTGTGGTTAACACAAGCTGAAGAAATGTTAACCTTTTGTTCTACAATGTAAAATATGTCAATAAATACCTCACTAGTGAATTTTAAAGCTTTTACATACAAAAAAAGGCGGTTGCTAACAAGTGGCTAAATGAGACTACAAGACGTCATCACGCTGACTCGTCCACCTTTACAGCCTCATTTTGTATACTCGCGCTCATGCAACCGTGGTGTAGCTCGTTTACAGCCTAACGTTAACTTTTTACTTCTGCCGATTGCTTCAAAAATCACTTCAAAAATCATAAAAGTGGTGTTCATTTGTGGAGATTATTTTACGGAACAAAATGTGTAAGTATCATAAACGTGTGTTTGCCACAGAGCTTATTTTCTGCAATAATCCAAAACCCAATGGAGAAAATCCCTTTGGCTTTTTGTCGAGGGAATCAGGGCGATGCTAACTTCACACATGGGGTAAACAATAAGTTGTTCTATATACTACAAGTGTTGCTGGACTTTTGAGCTCTTCCGACTTTTACCCTTCTCCATGCTCCTTGGATGTAGGTGAAGCTGTTCCAGAAACCCCCACAAGTTAAATAGCACAATAGCACAATAATTCCCTGTGGAACATTAAGTTCAGACAATTGTGTGAGTGGGCCAGGAAACACCAACTCTGAAAATGACCTTTTACCTCGGAGAGAGCATTAAGCTAATCAATAAAACAGGACTTCTTTCCCTGCTTCTCACACACACACACACACACACACACACACACACACACACGCACACACGCACACATGTACACGATCAAGGGCCTCCCAGGCTGACCCTGGCCTGTTTGCGTCATGACGCAACACCAGCCACTTCCAACTCAGCATATGGAGTGGTCCTAATGCTTTGTCCACTCGGATATTTATGTCCATCGGCTGAACAAGTCAGCATATAACGCTGCACATTGAGGCTACTTGATCGAGGTTGAAGTTTTGCCAACTACAATTTCACATTCCATCAGAATTCTTTTCTCGAAATGCAAGGAATACATTAGTACAGAGTAATCTCTTTTTGTGGACTTTAAAATAGGTATCTTACATGTTCCTAGTCTAAAGCACTACATATTTGTTTTCATAGCCAAGTAAGTCTTAAATGCTTGTAACAGAAGCCTTGCTGTGAAAGTAACCAGCAGAAGTGTTGGAAAATAACAACATGAACCGCACTGGAAATTCACGAGGCTGGTAAGTCTCTCCATTCATTGGTCTCGCCAATGAGACCTAATGATGGTTGTCTACATACGGGCTAGGTGCTGCCAGCCTGTCCTGGGCATCCAGTTTTTGGCAGAACTGGTCGTGTATTTAAAAGAAAAAAGAAAAGAAAAAAGGCATTTGTCGGGTGGTTACTTGCAGAGCAGACTAATTTACCAGGATTAGAATAACTGTGTTTTACTGCTGGTGAATGTTTGGGCCACAGCCACTTTGTTTTTTTTAAGGCCAATTGCTGCCATTTATTACACTAATTACACCATTATACTAATAAAATAAAAAAGGGTCACCAAATACTGAATTAACATAATTATGATCATGCCTGTAGCCGTTTGTTTTTAATTAAAATAGTCTTTACCTTGGCCTGGAGGCAAATCAATAATACAGGATGAGGTCACGTCACCTTCACGATTTTCTCTGCAATCAGGAAGCTTGTTTGTCAAAGCAGGCCACAAAACCCAATGACAAATTCATGCTATTTAAGCTGATAAGATAAGGGTGGGACTCGGTATTTCTATCCCCCCTGGTGGGGATGTCCTTTTCCATTTTGCCCCCTTCCACAGGGAGGTCAGAGGTCAAGGCTAGGACAGCACTCCTTTATTTGCAAATCAGTGTTTGCTCAAGGACACTACAGCAGAGAGGAGACTTGCCGATAATGAATAATGTCCTTCAACTATAAGACCTGGTTCAAGCCTCCCATGTAAACAAGCATCCATCCTGATCAACTGCCCTTCAGAAGTAGTTTACTGGGTGTCTTATCACTGCATTGACCATCACCATTTGACCCAGGATTTACTGCTAGATTTTTAAGACACAATCATGTCCCAGATGACGGTAATCATCTCTCCATTATGTAGCAAGCATGCAAGAGCATGCACAGATTATGAACTTCAGCAAATGTGTTAGGACAGGAAACGTTCTGTGGTTTCAATTCCTTTCTTCGACAAGAGAACTCTCTAAAGCCGTATTATTACACTGTGTCACGTTATGGTTGTTCTGCCTTCGGTTGCTTTTTCTGACCAAGGCATGACTACTTTGAAGAAGGGATGAGCACATACAGTATAATGAATTAGTCAGCAGCAATGGAGCATGTGATGTTTTTTTTCTTGATGAAAGAAAATGGTACGAAATTCTCAACAGTCTTTGCACTACCCAGAGTTAATTACAGTGTATGGGAGGCAGAGCAATTTCAAATAAACCTTTCCTCCATGTGCGATGACTTCACCAGATGACAACTTATTGCTTAAACTAGTGATGGTTATGAATGCTGTTGCAAGAAGCTTAGCATCCTTGCCAAACAGTAGCTGGCTTTACCTGCCTACTCTGCTCTTGCCAAGAGTGTTTTCAACTGCTGTGTAAGTGTTCAGCAGGCACACCTAACTATTAGCGTGGTTTTGTTTCCCTAACAAATACATGCAAATGACCCGTTTATCAGGCTGTAATGGCAGGTAGAATAAAAGAAAATACACAAGTCACTTCACAAGTTTGTTACTTCTTCTAAAAGTGGCTGCTCAAGTACACAACTAGAACTTCTCAGCCACAGTCAAAATCTACCATCATTTCCCTCCCTGAGATACAAAAGGGGAATCTCAACCTGAGGAGCTCTACGACTGAGGAGAAGCTAGCTGTGTCTGTGCAAACCAGGCAGGGACATTAGGGATTTGAGGCTCAACACTGCTGTTCCTGGCAGGAACACAGGGGTAGAGCCATGGAAACTTGGTGTCAGAGGTCAGAGGACCTGAATTACCCACCTATTATTCTGCTGTCAAGGACACTGCAAAGCAAAAAAAGCAGGGTGAGCCAACAGAGACCGAGTGACAAAAGACAGTGAGAGCGAAAGAACACGATAAAGTTAAACAGGGAGACTGACACAGACAGAGAGAGGTGCTCTCTTCTTCTTCTGCTGCTGCTACTGCCTACATTACCCATGTGCCCCTACTGCTGCAGCTTTACTTCCTGCTTAGCAAGAGGGGAAAGTGTGATGCCGTGTGGGGATATGATGAGGATAAATGTACCCATTGTTATCTGCCTCTCCTTGCTCCATAACCAGCTCCCACTTTCCACTTGTCTCTGGTCCTTCCCTGGGCTACCGGTGCTGAGGTTTGGCACAACAGCCCTGACATCAGCCTGTGTTGCCGTTGCTACGCCTGGGGTTGCTCTGTTCTTCGAAGGCCACAGCCATGGGAACATGGAGCATTACGCAACGTTAGCAAATATTCATTCAGATTCACTCCCTTCCTGCCTTTGTCCAGCTAGGCTGTTACACCAACTCTCCTCCTCAACCTGGGATACACAGGGACAGTGCCCCCGAGGTTAAAGAAGCCTGCTTATAATTTCAGTGTCACAGGTCTGAATCACTGCACCAGCTGGGGAAATGCAAGTGAGGAAAGTGTCCTCCCTTAACTACTGCTGCTACTGTGTCCTGAAGCAAATGTCTGGCAGCAGAAGACAGGGAAAGAGCTGTACCTGAACTGAGCAGCTCAAAAGGTATGAGATAGAGGCCTGAATAGCAAATGATGGGGAGCTGGAAAAGAGCAAGGGTAGCATTTTTTCTAGGGGTGATTCATTTCTTCTGAACTGGCATGTGATAGATGAGTTCTGTGTCCACTCGGGGCTGATATGGTATTTGGGGGGGGCTATTTGAAATCATAAAAGTCTAACATTAACACTGGTAGATATGGACAGAAGCTCCATTCAGACAGGGACCAGAAAGGCAACACTGGAAACATGGCACTGCTGGTTCCAAACCCTTTCCAACTGCCTTTAGTGAGCCATCAATTTGCCTGCTTGTTCCCCTTCACCAAAAATCATAGTTGCTTTTTCTTGCTGAGCAGTGGAGGACACATGCAGGATTTTGTTTACAGTGTCAACAGAATCTTGCATGTTTGATCGCGCACCAGTGAAGCTGGATATACAGCTACTAGTGATGCAGGTTGCTTCTCTTTAAAAACCTGGCTGCAGCCAGGAAAAAATATCATACATTAAAGGACTATTTGGTAGACTTTGCTCCATTGAATTCATCTCCTTTTGAAAGTGGATTTTTGGTGCTTGAATCGTGGTTATTTCAAAATAAAAAAATAACTGAGGATTTTGTGTTCTATACTAAATTAACAATGGAAACACAAAAAAGGAGGCGGTGTTTCAATCAAGAAAATCTGGCAGACACTTGGCCATCACCTGCACCCGTCAGGTTAGTTAGAGAGAAACTTGAATGACTAAATGAGTCACACCTACAGTGGGCATACTGGGAACAAGTGGAGTTAAAAGAGGAGATGTCACACGTCATACCATTGGGGAAACACAGGCGCAGTTAAATCTGGTCCGCAATTGAGCCAATAGTAACGCATGACAGCATCTCCAGTTACACTGCGCATGTGTCATACCCCATAGCTCAAGACCGAGTCCCAGCCTCTTTCAATAAGCCTCGACTGGGAAGTGGTCAAGAACAGAACTCTCCCATTAGAAATGGATGAGATGTCGCCAGAGAAATGCATTACAGTAAATGCCTGCCTCTCTGAATCTAAATGCTCCTGATCTGAAGCTGAATTCCACCAGAGCTAACCTGTAACCTCTCCGTCTGTATCACCATCTACATAAACACAACCTTGGTGTGTCCAAAACAAATGTCCAACCTTGCAGAGTGCCATTACTGAAAAATCACCCTGATTGCTGAGTTTCTCTACTCTTGAGGTCACGGTAAATCCCTGCTTATGGGAACAGCGTTGCGATCCACTGCCTTGGTCTTGTGACCGACTTCTCCAGCTCACAGTGGGGTGAGAGAGAGAGGGAGAGAGAGAGAGAGAGAGAGAGAGAGAAGGGGATACACGTGATTCATTCTGCCAGTTGTTGGTCAACCACTCTGCCTCAGTAGCTCTCCTCCTCCTCCTCCTCCTTTCACAGCACACATGGTCTCCCACGGTAAAAACACAACTTGGCAATCGACCAGGAAAGCTCACCCATCCTTTACTGCACTGAAAATCTGTAATATAATTGACCGGAGTATTTGCACGCAGATTTGTGTAACACTGTGCCTTTGTTAGCCGGGCTTTTCTAAAATTAGGGATGAGGGTGTAACAATATCTAGACAGAATATGTAACAGGGGAAGGGAAGATTGGTGGACTAATGATACAAGCATGTTGGTCTAATATTAGAGAGGCAAAGATGACAGGCGTAGGAGAAAATATAGTATCAATGAGCAACTTAATTTCTAGTAAATGATACTTCATTACTGAGTGCACTGATCCCCCCCGAGGAGAGTTTTTCTGGCATATCACCGTTGCCCTCATTCAATTATACCAAACCCCAGCTCTCCTGTTAAACTACTGAATTGCCCCTCTGTTACAGCAAGTGACAGATAAAGTCAATTGGCATTTGTATCAGCCGGCGAAGAAGCCAAAGCGTCTAGACTTTTTAACAGTAGATCTCACACAGCATCTCGCTCAGCTTTAAATCTAGCTGGATGGCAGGCAGCCATGAGGGAAGCCCTATGGCAGCAGCAGCAGCAGCAGTGTACTAATATGTGCCACCCAGACCAGCCAGACCACAGCTTTTTTTTTTAATCTGCAAGAGCTCATTTCACTAATGGGTGGTGGTGATTTCTGACTGGCATCCCATTCCCAGGAAATTAAACGGAGGGAGCATTTAACTCAAGCCAGTCTCCTGGGGGAAAGCGTTATTGTTACTGCAGTGTGTTTACAGTGAACCCATGGTAGTCTATGCATCATGTCCAATAATGTTAATCTGATTTTGGTGCATTCATGATAATAATCTGACATTTAGCATTATATAACCTCAATGTATTCATCGTGTTAATAACCTGAAATTCAGACACATGCAGTTTCCATGTACAGCAATAACAATCCCCAGACAGAAGCCTTCTTCATGGGAAAGCCTTATTGTTACTGCAATGTGTTTACAGTAAACCTGTGGTAGACTATGCATCATATAAACCATAGATTGTCCAATAATGTTAATCTGGTTTTGGTGCATTCATGATAATAATGTATTCATTGTGTTAACATGAAATTCAGACAGATGCAGTTTCCATGTACAGCAATAACAATCCCAGACAGAAGCACCTCTCTCACCTCTCCTGTTCATGGGAAAGCGTTATTGTTACTGCAGTGTGTTTACAGTGAACCTGTGGTAGTCTATGCATCATATAAACCTTAGATTGACCAATAATGTTAATCTGGTTTTGGGGCATTCATGATAATAAAATCTGACATTTAGCATTACATAGCCTCAATGTATTCATCGTGTTAATAACCTGAAATTCAGAAAGATGCAGTTTCCATGTATAGCAATAACAATCCCAGACAGAAGCACCTCTCTCCCCTCTCCTGTTCATGGGAAAGCGTTATTGTTACTGCAGTGTGTTTACAGTGAACCTGTGGTAGTCTATGCATCATATAAACCTTAGATTGTCCAATAATGTTAATCTGATTTTGGTGCATTCATGATAATAAATGTGACATTTATTCATTGTGTTGTGTGATGCAGTTTCCATGTACAGCAATAACAATCCCAGACATAAACCCTCTCACCTCTCCTGTTCATGGGCCGTACACGAACAGCCACCTTGACATTGGCGTCGTCCAGGCTGGGCTCCCCCATGCTGACTCCTCTCCTGATCCAATATAAATCAGCTCTTCTTCAGCTAAACAATCATCCAAAAGCCTGGAAATGTTGCGCTAGCCTGGACTGGACTGTCAGCCAGCTAGCTTCGCTCAGCGTTGCTCCATAGACCAGGCATGGAAAAACACAAAAATCCTGCAGGAAGCCAGCTGCCAATGCTGCTTTATCTTCTTCTCCTGCTCATATTCCAGGCTGATTTAAATCCACAGAGGAGGCTGGTGGAGGCTGGAAGGGAAAGAAATGTAAATGAAGATATTACAGCAGCTGCATGGTGGATGTGACTGAGCAATGCTATCTGAGAGGCAAAAAAAAAAAACGGTGCTAGCCAGCTAATTTGCCAGGCAAACTGAAGGGGCAGGAAAGAGGAAAGTTTTTGGTCATTTCTAACCATTTTTACTACATAACATCCTCAAATACAACCCAATCTTTGAGCTACATACCTTGGTAGATTCATCCCTAAGCCTGACACCCGCTAACCTACTGAGAACAACCGAGAGAGATCCCCAGAGAACCGCTTGGTTGATGATCTACTTCTTCTTCCCAACAGGAATCCACTGTCCTCCCTCTCTCTCTGTGTGTGTCAAGCAACTGGCAGCAATCCGCCCTTCCGGTGACATATTATAGCCCTTCAAATTAAAAGCGCGTCGGTTAATTAAAGGTCCCATATTGTATAAAAGTGAGATTTCCATGTCTTTTATGTTATAAAGCAGGTTAAAGTGCTTTATAAATACTGTTAAACTATCAAAACACTCAATATATGGAGAAATACACACAGCCCCGTATTCAGATATTGCGCGTTTGAAACAAGCCGTTATAGGATTTCTGTCCATTTGTGATGTCACAAATATACAATATATATAGACCATTACACGACTCGTTTTCAGTAAAAGTGCCCATTAAAGCTTCAGTAGGCAGAATGTTTTTGGCATCATTGGGCAAAAAATTCCATAATAACCTTTCAGCATATTGTAATTCAAGTGTTCGGAGAGAAAACCAGACTTCTGCACCTCCTTATGGCTCTGTTTTCAGGCTTTAGAACATCTAGCCCGTAACGGGAGACTTTAACCAATCACAGGTCATTTCAGAGAGAGAGCATTCCTATTGGCTGTTCATTCAACAGAGGCAGCCGTCAATTACTCGCGAACTCTGATCAAACGGTCAAACTAGGCAGCGCCGATCAAATATGAATCAATATTCTGTTACTGTAATTCTTATTTCTCTCCTCAAATGTTGTCAGAATCATCTTGTAGTGCACGGTTTAGCTGTAAACAGCTGCTCAGAGACGGTAAGGCTCCAGCTCGGCTCTGACTGCTTGTTTTCCTCCGGTCTGTGAAATCTTGCAGATGCCATTAGGAGCACCGGAGGACACAGAGGCACATGATTTTTTTCAGATTACCTGTCTCATAGATATGTGTGCATGTGTACAGTATATGTGTTTAAGAGTAGATATATGTCATATATGACCATCTAGCCTCATTCAATGCCAAACACACACCCATTATCCACATCACACACACAACACACGCACACACACACACACACACAAACACACACACACACACACACACACACACACACACACACATTCTTCAACCTGCTTTTATCCCCTTGTGTTGTTTTTGTTTTGTTTTGTTTTGTTTTTGTACTTTGTTATTTGTCTTTCTCTGTATAATATATTTGGTCTTTTTTATATATGCCCCTGCACGTCTTCACTTGTTTTGTAATCACTTTATAACACAATAAAAACATAAAAATAAAAATAAAAAAATAAAAAAAGATTACCTGTCTCATGCACTACTCTCAGGATATAGTGACAGTTTTATGAAAATAACTTTTTTAATCATGTTTGCTCCAGTTTTACCTACTGCTGCTTTAACATTGACTTAGCTATTCGTTTAATTTGGCCAACAGCATCTGTTGAACAAGTTAAAATCACTCTACTATTGTTTTTATGGTTAAACTTTAGTCCTTTAGTGGTTGCTGCAACCCAGTTCCCACAGGGGGGAGGACATTATTAGTTACACCAGCCCAGCCTGGGGAGGACATTATTAGTTACACCAGCCCAGTTACCGTTAACCGTTAAGTTTTAGCGAGAACCGTTAGCTTTAAAGTACCGGTCAATCTCGGTTAGTCAGAGGTCAAGATTACACTTTTACACGCTAAACAGGAGAAACTGACTAAATAACAATTTACGCTAGCCTTCTTTAGGATGAAATATGGTAAAAAATGAGCTTGTTACCCAGATGTGTTGAAGACCCCAGTCAGTCAGTCACGCGACACTTTCGGTGCCCACTGGTCAAACTAAACAATAAACGTTTACACTTCCTGTTATGGTTTTCAAAATAAATCCTGCTAATGGAAAGTCACATTACTGGAGAAGGGAAGATTGGTGGACTAAAGATACATGCATGTTGGTCTAATATTAGTGAGAGAAAATATATTCTTAAAGTCACAAAATATATTCTTAAAGTCACAAAATATATTCTTAAAGTCACAAAATATATTCTTAAAGTCACAAAATATATTCTTAAAGTCACAAAATATATTCTTAAAGTTACAAAATATATTCTTAAAGTCACAAGATATATTCTTAAAGTCACAAAATTCTTAAAGTCACAAGATATATTCTTAAAGTTACAAAATATATTCTTAAAGTCACAAGATATATTCTTAAAGTCACAAAATATATTCTTAAAGTCACAAAATTCTTAAAGTCACAAAATATATTCTTAAAGTCACAAGATATATTCTTAAAGTCACAAAATATATTCTTAAAGTCACAAAATTCTTAAAGTCACAAAATATATTCTTAAAGTCACAAAATTCTTAAAGTCACAAAATATATTCTTAAAGTCACAAGATATATTCTTAAAGTCACAAAATATATTCTTAAAGTCACAAAATTCTTAAAGTCACAAAATATATTCTTAAAGTCACAAAATATATTCTTAAAGTCACAAAATTCTTAAAGTCACAAAATATATTCTTAAAGTTACAAAATATATTCTTAAAGTCACAAAATATATTCTTAAAGTCACAAAATATATTCTTAAAGTTACAAAATATATTCTTAAAGTCACAAGATATATTCTTAAAGTCACAACATTCTTAAAGTCACAAGATATATTCTTAAAGTTACAAAATATATTCTTAAAGTCACAAGATATATTCTTAAAGTCACAAAATATATTCTTAAAGTCACAAAATTCTTAAAGTCACAAAATATATTCTTAAAGTCACAAGATATATTCTTAAAGTTACAAAATATATTCTTAAAGTCACAAAATATATTCTTAAAGTCACAAAATATATTCTTAAAGTCACAAAATTCTTAAAGTCACAAGATATATTCTTAAAGTTACAAAATATATTCTTAAAGTCACAAAATTCTTAAAGTCACAAAATATATTCTTAAAGTCACAAAATTCTTAAAGTCACAAAATATATTCTTAAAGTCACAAGATATATTCTTAAAGTTACAAAATATATTCTTAAAGTCACAAAATATATTCTTAAAGTCACAAAATTCTTGAAGTCACAAAACATATTCTTAAAGTCACATTACAGTTCAATTCAGTCAGTCCACTTTAGTTTCATTGCATTCCACCGCACACAGGTGCACAGTAAAAACACATTAGAGCACAGTACAAAAAAAACACACTTAGGCCTACATATATAAAGCACTGAAATAAAAACATGCTGGTATTAACTACTGTGGTGGCAGTTTCTGTTAAAACAAGACACAAGCCAAGGTCACAACTTGTCTTTCAAGTCAATTTAATAAGAAAAGCATACATTAATAAGAAAAGCATCTGCAAATGGACTCACAAGCACAGCCACCTTAGTGGGCTGTGGCAAGTTAGCCCCGAACACAAAAATAGTCAGGCCTTTATACATACTAATAGAAAACACAGATAAGTGCTGAGTCATGAAAAAATAGTAAAGTGAATCATTATCCTTAAGTCAGCACAGAACAGACAACATACAAGACATAACAAGTACCTCAGCCCTCTATTGTTTACATACACAGAAGACAAAACTGTCGGCTCACATTTTTAATGCTTATGGTGACAAGGTCTGCTATGTGAGGCCCTGAGATTCTCTAAAGGTACATGGTTAACTTTGGCCAACTCAGATATGAAAATTTCAATTACACTACACAAAAATACAAATTTCCCAATTTCCCAATCTCCCAAATGCAGTTGTGACGGCCCCTCTGTGTTTGGATCTTGTACTGTGTTTGTTCTCTCATCAGGGCTGCAGACCAGATGAGGCTAATCAGCAGTATGGGACACACCTGGGCCCGGTGTGCTCCCTGCATATAAGCCAGAACATGCAGCAGTCTGGGGCTGGCAGACCTCTGCACATCTTACCTTTGTAACTTGGTTTTTGGTTCTTTTGTCTTTGCAGCAAAACATCCATGCAGCACATTTTCACACATCTACTCCCTACACTATTGACTCTACAGATTCCTCCCATGCATTCTTTTGAATTTTTACATAGTTTTTTTTAGTTAATAAATCACTTTATTTATTCAGTATACCCGTGTGTCTCCCGTTTTTATCACAGTTCTAGAGCCGGGCTGTGACACAGTCATTTAAAGGTACAATATGTAACATTTTACATGTATTAATTGCTTTGTATTATGTGTGAACAGATTGTAATGTAATTGATAAACTGAGATCTTCCCCGACTTTTTTGGTTGCCTATAACAGCCTGTGGACTGATTTCTATGTTAAGGACTCGGGACGGTTTTGCAGACTGCAGTTCACTTAACGGCAACCGGTGTCATTAATAACAAGGATTTTAGTTACATATAGTACCTTTTAAAGCAATCATATTTTAATATATGAATGTTGCCATATTGTATCTTTTACAATAAATAATAACAAAAAAAACATTTACCTGCTGTCAAGTCAGCTAGTAAAAGACTTGTGTAAGAGTCCATGTTCAGGTGACCCAAAGTGGCGAGGGCTGGAGACTCTGGACATTTAGAAATGGATGTGAGGCAACCAGAATCAGGGAGAGAGAGAGAGAGCCAGGACATTCCACCAAAGAATACTTTATTTCAGATGGGTTTACCCTTTAACCTCATCAAGTGGCATTAAATAAACAAACAAAGGATGCATGCAGGGTCTGAAATAAATTTTTTTCCTCACCTGCCACTGTGGCAAGTCACTGAACATTTTTAGCAGCCACTCACTTTTTTTTACCAGCCACTTCTGAAATCAATGTAGGACGCTTGTTGTAAACACTGAGTCAGTAGTACCAGACAGTAGAAATATGGAATATATCATGTAACCGTGATCTCAAACTATTTTTAACTTAGGAATTTCTTTAAAAATATAATATTTGTTAATATAAGGAAAACCTACCTGCCATGGTGACAGGTGTCCTGAAATTTGTACCTGCCACAGCCAACATTTACCCTGTATTTGACAGGTGGCAGGTGCTAATTTCATTCCCTGGATGCCTGACATAACAGCATTGCACATGCATTTACTCGTCTTAATATTATCCAAGCAAAGTCAAATAATACTTGAACACAAACATATTCCAGCTAAACCTATGAATCTAGTCATAACGTGAACAAAGGCATGGCATGATAAGAACAGGCTGACGGATGAAAGGGGATCAGGCATTGCTGGTAGCAGGGCGGAGAAATGTCCTCAGATTGGGCTAACCTGTGCTGTTCAGAGGCAACTATAGGCACAGGTGAGCCGGTGGCTGCTCTCAGAGCTCATTAGGGATGTAGGCAGACATGAAAGACTTTCCAACAGCCCATGGTCAATAGAATCAATAAATATTATCTGTGATTATATTCTGTACTTTGATGATGATAGATTCACACATATTAGTATTGACATGATCATCTGCACAACATACCACATGCAAAACTCCCAAGGATTCCTCAAGACGAGCAATTCATCAGCAGTATTGTTTATTACAGATAAATAGATGAACATGGATATTTATTTATTCATGATTGACAAATTCCTTTATTTATTTATTTTTTTAAATTTCTATAAATCTTATGACTCCTCCTAATCTAAAATTGCAGCAAATGCCATTCATTAAACATGTACTAATGACTAATCAGCTTTTTAAAAATGTTTTAATCAGCTTTTATCTTGAAAAACAAGTACCGGAAGTAGAGACACATCCTTCAATGAAACAAAGGATTCTTGTCACAAAAAAAAAAGAAAAAAAGACTGGAAGATTTCTGCCTCCTGCTGGACACTGGTGGTACTATGTGACAATATTATTACACAGCAAAATAGTATGAGACATTGCCTAATATTAGACATTATCTGGTGAGGGAGTGGTTCCATTTCTGTGCTGAGAACTTAAAGCCATGAGTGACTAAACATTTATATAGGGGGCTGGGGGGGTCAAAGGTCACTTATTCCCCACCTTATGTGATCTGCTTCCACTGTGAATGTGAGGAAGTGTATGGACGTGAAGCCAGATGGAGGTGTTTAAATATTAAGTTTGAAAAATGAGGAAAAGGACGATGAGGGCCTTCATCAGCTATAGTCAGGACTTTCAATGGATTGTTGAATACACTTCTGGATTTGAGCCCACCTGAGAAGCGCTTGAGTACAGCAAAAAGGTCTTTATAATAAAGATTATGGGCTACTTTAGTATCAGTGTAATTACACATAATAAATGACCTGCTGAGCATTAAAAAACTTCATTAATTTTCTCTGCCCGCTTGTTCCTATTTGAAGCCTTACCCCTGCATGAACAGAATGAAAGATGTATAGATGTATATATAGATGTCTATGTAAAGATGTATACCATGTAACACCTATTTCTTCACGTTTGAGAGTAACAAGACGAGAATCTTCCACTTTTTTATGGGGGGGGGGGGCGAGTCTATATAAGGGACATTTAAAATAACTTCCATAGATCGCAAAGAGGAATTGGTCTTTTCACTCATCTCTTTTTCAAAGGAAATGGGAAGTTCAAATATTCCTGTCTCAAGCAAAATGTCTCAGATTCTCTTATCGGAAGAACCAAGAATAACCATGAGAGATACTATGTTTACTGTTGAATGCAGTTAAAGAGTCTTCTAGGAGCAGGAAACAGCATTTATTTGATGCGTGGAAACACGGAGTAAAACCCTGTTTAAAGCAATCTGCTTTTTGGGGGAAAAATCTGTGAAAATCTGAATATTCTGTCTTAAAGAGCACTTCACAATCATATCTCAGCAGAGGGGTCAGAGGTCAAAGGGACAGCATTTGGTGTCTTGTTTATGTCTTAAACAAGCAGCACTGGCTGTTGCTGGAATCTGATCAGTGGTGCAGCTGAAACCCCTAGAGGGCACTCTGCTGCAAGATTTGGCAGCATTGGAGTATAATGTGGTGGACATGATGGAGAACAACTGTCTGTTTAACAACACACTCCTTGCAGCGTAGAGTTAACGCTTGTTTAACTGTTACATACTGTAATTCTTTATGGCATGAATTTAAAGTTTATTTAATTGGAAATCATATCAGAGTAAGAACACCAGTTAAAGGTTTTCTTAAAATATGATCATATTCGTTGGTGGTGTACCAAATGAGGTTGTTAGAAAGTGTCTCATGTCTGCCATGATGACCCTGATGGCTCGACTGTGCTGTTCAGAGGCAGGTAAAGGTGAGTTAAATCTGCACACAATCAGTGCTCCTATAACTAGGAGGGGAGGAGAAAGTATTAGTGTTTGCCCTGCTGAACCAGACCTGGTACCTTAGCCAATGTGTCTAAAGTGAGTTATTCTTTAATAGGTTCACTTTGAAATTATGATTACAATGAGTAAATGCATGTACAATGCTGATTATGTCATGCATCTCCCTCTGTTTTGTGTATTTAATGCAGATACACCACTTGATGAGATAAAGGGGGAACTTCATTACAATAAAGTCCTTTTTTGGTGGAATTTTCTGGCTAATTCTGGTTACCTAATGTCTGATACTTCACTGTCCCATAGAGTCCAGCCTTTGCCAATTAGGTCACCTAAACAGAGGTCATAACTTACTTTTTTTTTTTTAAATATAACCATCAGTAACATCATTACTTGAACCAATGCCTTTCCCCCAGGTGAACTGCAACTATGGGAGATGGTGACGGGAAGGACAGAGCGTATTCAACTCATGTCGCCACAGTGTTGAGCGTAGGCAGAGGGGAGAAAACCGCAGACAATACCCCACCTCTTTTTCCCAGGAACCAACGTACACACCAGCGTCCGCTGTCATTGCTTACGTCTGAAGGATTTATGTCCTGTTTTATAATTTTTCTACTGGCTGACTCCCAGTATTAATGTACTGTGGTACTATATGAAAGTCTTGTTGGTCAGCTTTAGTATTCCCTCAAAAGATTGAGATTTAGGAAATGAAAATTGTGGAAAAGTAAATGTATATTTGAAAATAAAATATACAGCATCAAGACTACTCTTATTTTATTATGTAAAATGTCAATGTATTCGGTATCCAAAGAGTTTGCATTACCCAATATAAAGAGAAAAAGCACTTTAGGATGTGAATGTAATCTCATTGAGATGCTCTTAAGCAGCAAAACAGTGAGATGGCTGTTTGTCAAGAATACTCTACTTGATAGATAGACACAGAATCCTAACATACTATAGGCTACACACTCATTCATAATATAGAGAATATGCACCGGGCCCAGGTGTTCCCAGTTGGCATAAACGATCACCTGGTATCTGGAAAACAGGTGGACGAAGAAGGCAGGGAAGGGCAGGGGTCGTCTCAATATATAGTCGCTACAGAAAGTATTCAGATTTCATTTTGTAAAGATAAAATTGGCATTCCCCCCCAATCAATAACCCTTAATGTCAAAGTGAAAACATGTTTTCATTCATTTTTGTAAATTTATTAAAAATCAAACACTGAAATCTTTCATTTACAAAAGTATTCAGACCCTAATTCAGTGTTTTGTAGAAGACCCTTTGCTTCCAGTCTTCCTGAGTAAGTCTCTACAGGCTTTGCACAACTGGATTTGGGCAGTTCATCCCATTCTTCCTGGCAGATCCTCTCAAGCTCCGTCATATTGGATAGGAAGAGTCTGTGTCACCTGTCTGACCCAGGACCTTCTTGTTCGGTTTCTCAATTTGTCTGGATGGCCAACTCTGTGAACAGTCTTGGACTGGTGGTTTCAAACTTTTTCCATTACACGTTGAGTCCACTGTGCTCCTGGGAACGCTCAAAGCTTTAGAAATGGTTTTATACCATTGTCCTGATTTATATACCTCATCACAATTTTATCACAGAGGTCTACAGAGAGTTCCTTGGACTTCATAGTTTGTTTTTTGTCCTGACAAGCAGTGTGAATTATGGGATCCTATATACCGTATGCAGGTGTGTGCTTTTCTAAACTGTGTCCAATCTATTCAATTTTCCATAGGTGCACTCCAATCAACTTCTAGACATCTCAAGGATAATTAAAGCTAACAGGATAAACCTGACCAGAATTTGGAGCCACAGCAAACACTCATTTTATAAATGAGATATTTCAGTTTTTGATTTTATTTGCAAAAAATCTAAAAACACTTTTTCACTTGTCATTATGGGTTATTGATATTGATTTTATTACAGTAGCTGTGGGTGCTCCCCTACCCCTCTCGTTGCCAGTGGCCACATGCATGACGTATAGTGCTACGTAAGTGCTCAGAGGAAGTCAATAATGGGATGTCAAACGATTACCGAATCACACCACTCCTCTTAGACGTATAGGAGAACTGGAAATAGCAGAAGAAGAGGGGGGCAAAGTGCGGAGGAGAGAAAGATGTCACAGCTGTCACCATGACACATTATAAGTGACTAGAAAAAAAAAATCAAGTTATGCCCCACAGGTCTGTTTACTTTCTTTCAAGCTGGTTAATTCAAAGTCAATGTTTGCACCCCACAACCGACGGAAACCTGGAGGGTTTAGAGTGATTACGACTCCCAAGGGGTTTTCCTACGCAAAGGGCAGGGGCTTTGAAGAATATTAAAGAACACTCCTACTGTTTATATTATTAAATTTCAATCAGCATCTTCAACTCAGGGTAATGAGGAAATAGCCTCCTGTTATCTCCCTCACACAGATACATACAGTAAATACATGTCAAATGAGAGGTCAGAGGTCACCCAGGAAGGGAACACATCGAACAGCTAAAGGGTAGCTACACCCTTAAACTACACCCTATACCTCTCTATATATGTACCTCTATAAAAAAATGCAACAGAGTGAGGGAGCGAAGACTGTAGGAGGTGTGGCCTGTTGGCTACATTGCGTGTGACCTTTGGTGAATTAACCTAGTGAGGAAAATGTTACTATCAGTGGAATAAATACTTATAAACTACAAAAACTTAGATCCAAGTTGTAAAAACAAGAGCAACAATCTACAGCCATGCTAGGCACAGTGGAAGAAAACAAGATTATGGGTAACACGGGAGTAACAATTGGATATTTTAGAGGGAAGGAGAAATAAATTAGGCTACAATTAGACTATTTTTGTAAATACTGGGTAGCCTATCTACAGTATGGGGTACAGTACTGGGAAACAAAAGTTTGGGGAAAATGGTGTTAACAACACTGATATTCTGCATAACCTATAAAATATGTTTCACTTGTTACAATATGCTACAAAAACTGCTGGGGTAACAAAAGGGGCATTGGGAAACTTAATTATAAGATGTATGGTTAGGTTAACCTGAGGTACAGATATGGTGTTGTGTGTGTGTTTTGAGGTAAGAAAATCAATGAAAAGGGGTACAAATCTTGGAATAATGAGGGACTTGTCAATCATCTATGGAGTACAGCAACATACTTACATGTATATGGATTTAACAGGTAGCCCACTGTATAAGCCATTTAGCCTGCATGCTTTTGTTCTTTGGATTGATTACAGTGTAAGTGCTGTTCCTTTTAATGGATGAAGTAACAGCAAAAAAAAATGCCTTTTCCCTTTGCTCATGGCAGTTATTAGGTAAGATGTCCCCAACAGAAAATTTGTTATAGAGGAGAACCCTGGGCAGCTTTTATGTCCGGTGACATTACAGCCACAATAAACGAAAAAAAGAACACTATAAATACATGCTGTGGTTTCAAACATTATGGCAGCGTGTAGGAGAAAATACGGACGAAAGTAAGGAAGTCCAGCAATGGGTCTATAAAATAAAATTAGCACCCAGCAGGAGTGTTCGTCCAGCACTACAGCAGCTCATAATTGGAAGGATAACAAATACTTACCTCAAAAGGCTTGTATTATAACATAATAAAGTCATGTAATAATATAACACATATAGGAATAATTGTTGAAATTACTTTAATTACACAGTAAGAATAAAGTATGCAGACAGTAATATATAATCTTGACTGTGAAATTATGGTTCTCTGTATATTTATTTTGCACTGTGTGTGTGTGTCTCTCTCTCTGTGTGTGTGTGGTGATGTTAGTGATAAGGGCGGAGGGGCGGAGGGGTGGAGGGGAAGGTCTGACTCCTTATCTTCGCTGAGATGACTCGATTACAGTAATTGTTCCGGCCACTAATCAGACCAAAGCAGGAGATGGTGGATGTGTGTGTGTGTGTTTGTGTGTGTGTGTGTGTGTGTGTGTGTGTGTGTGTGTGTGTGTGTGTGTGATGATTATCTGAAGGATGGTGTTGGAGGATGGTGGATTCTCAACATTATCTAAGCTTTGGGTCTTCAGAGCCCGGCATACATAACAGGTATCATCTTCAAGTTTCATCTGGACAACCTGATTGGTTACAGTGATGATTTCCAGTTGTATGCACAAGTGCGTGTGCGCTTTTTGTGTGTTTGTGTGTAATATCACACTTGTGGAGTTGTCGATAATCCCTCTTACAGATGCACAGTTATGATCCACTGCTTCTCATTAAAGGCCGATAGTGTATTGTATTGTATTGTATTTGTGTTTTCTAGTATTCTCCATCGATTGGGGTACTTGGGTGCATAGGTCAAGAGCATGCAGACAGTTGTTACTGAGTATCAGGAGGATGCTACACGTTCTTCCTCCCCGTACAGGTGGTGATAATGTGATATATTAAATATATTGATTGACATTCTTGTTTCCCCGGTCTGTCTGCAGCAGACAGCAGTCGCAACAGGTTAAAGGAGCCGGCTGCTTATTGGAGGGCTGCTCAGTTGAATTCCCAACGGGCTTGGGGAAATCCAGACGGGATGAAGACATAATTGAGTGATGTTGCCCTCCAGCAGTGTACAGTGCACACACAAACACACTGTTTCAGTGCTTCTTTTGATAATGATGTCTGGCTACTGAACACCAGGTTATACCCTCTCCCTGTCTATCCTCACCCAATCAGGGTTAAAAACAAGGCTGTGTGAGACTGACAGTAGTCTTGAGAAACTATCATTGTCAATCAGACAGACTTTGTTTAATCCCAAAACTTAAAGTCGTCCTCTCAATACAAATAACAGAAATCTAAACTTGTAAGACACAGACCAGTTTCGATTGTCCTACCCAAGCTGGAGAACACCCTTCAGTGACGTTTAACATCTGAACATGACCTCCACCTCAGGACATAGTCACGACCTGAGCGACGTGATGTCATCCCGTCCATTAGAAGAAGCAAAGCAATGCATCAAACCTCCCACATCTCCCAAACCTGAAGCTCCAGCCAACCACACCCTAATGGGATCTCAAATGGTTGCTTAATATAATTGTCTTTATTGCCTATTACCTCGGTACAGGGCATGGCGGGGGTTAGGGGTGCAGTTAGTGTTGAGTGCGTGCACGGGGGGGAGGGCGCCGAGGTATGCGGCTAAAAGCAGAGCCCAGTTCTGGAGACAGTGGAGATTGCTCTTTATGGCCATGGCGGCGGAGATCCATGCCAGAATATGGCCGTCCATTACAGTGGGCTATATAAGGTTAATGACTTTAGCAGCTTTATGGCCATGAGCTCATTACTTAGACAGGCCAATCTAATCAGAAGCCGCATCGGTGACCACCAACAAAGCAAACTGGTTTGTGAGTAAAAGCGGGCCCAAGGGTTTTCCCTCTGCAGCCTGGGAGATACTCTGTCGTGCGTAGAGAGAAACCACACAGACACAGTGTACATGAAGAAGAGGCTTTCCATGAGTTTTGATGGTTGCAGTGGTAGACTTTATTTAAAACTCACGCTTACAGGCTATGATGTTCATACACTGACAAAATTATAAAGGTTGTTAAAATGTCTGGAATAATGTGTGTGTGTGTCTGTGCATGTGTGTTTTTTGCAGATACAGAATCTTTAAGCCTCCGACAGACGTGATGAACCACAGCAGCATCATTGACTGTACCTGCATCGACTCATCGGCCTGCTGCTTCCTGGATCTGCAGTGGTCAATAGGGAGCTGCAGGAGTTTATTTGATTCATCTCACACCTCTAACAGAGTTATTTTAAACCCAGAGTTTGAAGGTACACAGCAGTCTAGAAGCTGTGGCTTGTGATGGCCAGGGTGAAATGTAATTTAACATTTGTTTGTGTTCAACACACTTTACTTTGTGCTTTTCTTGTGTCACTTTCCACCCTGCCTTCACCTCAGACAGTTGCTGATTTAGTTTAGTATGGATGTTTTCCAACATGTATGTTGAGCCCCCAGATAACGTGATAATGTGCTTACTAGGTGGTCAATGTGATGGACAGAAGAAAGACAGAGAAACAAAACCCGATCACCAGACAGAATACTAATACTAAATACATTTGATAATACTTTTAAATATTCAATGCCAGATTTTTTTTTTTTAAATTAACATTAATTTGATTAATATTAGAGAACAAGTTAAACCAGCTGAAATATGTGATATAGGAGTGTATTCCAGGGTGTGTGGTCAGTACATTACATGAAGTTACAGGTGCAACAGACTTGAAACTTTCAACTATAGTGAAACACAGCTTTTCAGTCTCATATTAAGTTACTGTTTAACTATTATTCATTTCTGCAATATCTGTCCATGTCAACAACAGGAATTTGGCAAAAATAATTTTAATTCAATATCCAATGCAGGCAAGGCAAAACTGAAACTCTAATAACAAAATCAAGGACCCAACAAAGACTTAACTGAAAACCAGGACTTAAGTACAAACTGATCTGACGAGAGGATGAAGCGCAGGTCGAGAGAGATGGGCGGAGAAGCTCAGGTGAGGGGAATGAGGTGATTAGGCTGAGAAAATGGGCAGCGAGCTGATTGGCAGAGGAAAAACACTGGGAACAAGAAAGGAGCTGATTGGTTGCGAAGAACTAACGAGGCTGATTCAGAGCAGGTGTGTAGATGATGGACAAAGGTAGGAAAGCCAATACAGAACCAGTACTTCTCCTGAGTCTTGTTTTTCACCTATACACCCAAAACACAGAAAACGACTCAGTCCGGTCTACGGAAAGTCTGAGGGCGTCTGGACACAGTGCCAGACTGTGACACATGCAGCCGTGTATACTCCAATTAATGTAACTGTCAGTGAAGTTGTTGGACCATGCAAACACAGCCTCCCTCTACTGACCTCCTCCTCCCTTACACACCAAATCGTGCTCTTGGATCTTCTGACCAAAAACTTCTGGCGGTCCCCCAAACCCACTATAAAACCCTAGGTGACCGTGTCTTTCAAACCCAATCTATGGAATGCCATCCCCCTATCGCTGCGATCCCTAGACTCCTGTGACATTTTTATGAAGCAGCTGAAAACGTTTTTAATTAGACAGGCTTTTGTTAATCTGTCTGAATAACTGATCCATTTTACTTATTGCTTTTATTGGCCTTTCATCGACTGTATTCTGAACTTGTAACTTGTTTGTGTCTCTGTCCTCATTTGTTTGTTTTGCTGTGATTTTAGTCTGACAGCCCTTCGCTTGTTATCGCTACTTTTAATATTGACTTGATGTATTCTTTTTATTAATGTAAAGCACTTTGTGAGTTTGTATCTGTGAAAGGTGCTATACAAATAAACTTGACTTACTTACTTACTTTTATTCCTTCAACCACCTTCTTGAAAAGGTTGGCTTTACGATATTTGCTCATATCCAAAAACCTGTTAAAATCCAGGTCTTTCATAATGTTTAAAAGTAGGTGTGTTTCTCCATTCCTTTTGGGCATGCATCTCTGCAAACTGTCGGCTATAGTTGGTTTGTGTTCAACGCACAGAGCTGGCCGTAAACAGGCAAGAGGCTGTGTGTCCCAAACTGCCGTAAAACCCCCGATTGAGATGCATATTCCGAATGCGCTGTGTACGTGTCCAAAGAATTCATCAAAAACCTTAATAATATCGGCATATCTCACATGTCCCAATCTGAAAATGCTCCATTCAGAATAAGGCCTAATTTTGAATATCCAAACAGAATATTACATGACCCGTATCAAATTCACACTATTGCCGTATTCGGAATAATAGTGGAATATTAATGTGCATGTAAACATAGTCATTGATTTTTGCCTGTGAACTCCTCCACTGTGTAGCTCCATGAAATGTAAAGCTTTGCTGCTGCTGTATGGGTCTGTGCATGATTGTGAGTCAGTGAGTGTATTGTGTGTGTGTGTGTGTGTGTGTGTGAGAGACAGAGACATGACGGCAGAAGTGAAGCATCCAGGGAACACTGGTAGATAACAGTGTGTTTCTGTTCTCTGCTCTGCTGAACACCAATCACTTCCTCTTTCAGATAAAACCCAGAGGAATGAAAACAGACTACCGAGTGTGTGAGTGTGTTTTTAAGTCCATGCAGGGATGTGTGACAATGAACATTTACTGTTTTAAGAAGTCCTGTATTAAATGTTTCTGCAGTTTTGCTGATCCAGCTCTCCTTGAGTCACTTTTCTCATCTCGGCATGGACTGACCCTGCAGGCGATAAACCTTCCACAAACCACTGGGTCGGTATTCTCTCAGTCCCTGATGCTGTGGCCTGCTGTCCACATCCAGATTTCTTAGCTAATGGTTCTGACCTCTATTAGTGCCCCTTTTCCATCACAGACTCACCTCTTCTGTCCTCCTGCACGTATCGGCCTCCTCCTGTTCTGCTCCCGACTCCTCCTGTTTCTTTTCTTTTCCTTTCAGCTATCCTCACCTCCTCTAAATGCAAGAAGGATCCCTCAGGTTGGCCGCATCAGCACTGGATCAAGACATTATCACACTCTAGTGGGGTCAAACCATTAAAGAACATTAGGTTTGGTAAAGATAACCTAAAAAATGAACCACTAAAAATCTACTGCATTCTATGAAGTGTTAAATCATGTCTTTATAGTGAGGATGTGACCTGAAAGGAGGCATAAGCTTCACTTTTAGGTTTGTAAAGTGCACCAGTGACGTAGTCTAAGACATGAAAATAAAAACATTTTATGTTTTTCAGCTCTATCAGTTTTATGGTACCTGTGTTCTGGAGCTTTGTCACACGGGAGAGCTGTAAATGCACATATCTGAAAAGAATTGATGAGTCTTTTGACGACCTCTTAAAGCAGCAGTGGGTAGAATTGGAGCAAATGTGATTAAAAAAAGTTATTTTTATAAAATGGTCACTATATCCTGACAGTATAGTGCATGAGACAGGTAATCTGAAAGAAATCATGTGCCTCTGTGTCCTCCGGTGCTCCTAATGGCATCTGCAAGATTTCACAGACTGGAGGAAAACAACCAATCAGAGTTGGGGGGAAAAGAGAGCTTTTTATCCTTTGATGTTGCAATGACTAATTTAAATGAACTGTTTTCTCACGAGATAACTTATCCTGCTGTTCCCTGGCCAAATCAGCCTTGTGACTCTTTTTGGAGTTGGTTGAGAACTGTTGATGCTGGTCAACATGCCACCCCAAACCTCCACCTCCAGCCTGTTATAATAGAGACCTTCAGCTCTAGCACTGATCAGTCACCTTCCAGATAAGGAGCTCTGTGGGCTGGGGAGGGAACACATCTGTCCATGTGACGTAGAAATCCCAGATGTGTCAGTGCGGCCCTGTTTATCTTGGAATTGAGGAGGTTGTTAAATTCCTTTCCTTTCTCCGTCTGCACCTCCTCCATCTTGTTTCCCTCATCTCTCCAACACCATTCTATTGAGCAACCGATGGCTAGATTATTGACGCTCTCGCCATTGACCAGCTGATGACTCCCCGCTATGAATGATGGGTATTGCATTGAATTTTACAGCGCCATACCAGCTCTCTGTCATCATTAAAGTCTTTGGATGCAACAGGCCATCACAGGACAGTGATGGAGAAATATGTTTACTCAATCATTTGCTTATGACTTCCAGCTGATGTGGCCATAACGGTGTGGCTTTTAGAGGCTGATAAATCAGCCATGGTGGTGGAAGTGCGATTAAAGCCTAATTGGCTCCAGCCAAGGAGCAACAAAAGCTAGCTGTGAACCCCACTGTCGTCAACGCAATCATCAGTCACGGCCATGGCGATGAGGTACAAAGCTTCCTTTCAAGTGATGCCTGCTCTGACGTCACTGACTGATTCAATCAGGATCACTAAAGAATTATACTTTTTGAAATGTATATGGAAATAAAAGAGAAGAAAATCCAAAGAAAAAATCCAAAATGAACTCCTAACACCAGATTTAAAAAAAAGGCCATTTAAAATGGTTAAAATGTATCCCTATAGAGAATGAAGGCATTTTCGTGCAACACATTTTGTCTAAAACTTTGCATAATAGAGCTGTGTCATAGGTCATAGTCTAACCTTCACTGTGGACAAGAGAAAGAGATTTATGGATGTAGAGAATGACGTATTAGACTTGCTCAATGCATTGAATGAAGAAGAGTGTGATGGTGAGGAGGTTTTAGGACTGAGCAATGTGTCCTGGGTTTATTGTGACTGTTGTTCCATAAAGGGACTAAAACTATAGCATTTTGTGTTGTAGAATTAAACATAAACAAACCTTTTACTTTGAAAATCAATGCATTCTGATAGTGGGTAAAGTTTACCCGTTGACGGTGTTAGGTATACAGCGACAGCTGGCGGTTCTAGTATTAATTTGTGTCATTTAATTTAATTTAATGTAAATAATTTAAATAATAAGTTATCCAATCTTAGCTTAGCAACTGTAACTATTCCTTTTCATTGTTTTGCTGATGACATACAAATCTATTTGCCTATAAAAACAACTAAAGATTCATTGCAGCCTTTGTTTAACGGTTTACATGCTATCAGAACTTGAATGGACCTAAATTTCCTCAATCTTAACGAAAAAAAGACTGAGATCATTATGTTTCGACAACCTGAGCTAATAGATGACTCAGTTGATATTCTTGGCCCTTTGGCCTCTCAAAAACGACCTTTTGTTAAAAATCTTGAAAGTAATTTTTGACATCTCATTCAAATTTGATAAACAAATAAGCTCAGTCGTAAAAAACAGCTTTTTCCAGTTAAAACTTTTGACTGTGGTAAAGGCTCAGGGATCTCCAGAGAGTAACTCATGCTTTTGTTACCTCTCGGTTAGACTACTGTAATTCTTTGTATGTGGGTTTAGAAGAGTCGTCTCTTCGCCGTCTGCAGTTAGAACAAAATGCAGCAGCTCGCCGTCTCACCGGAAAAAGAAAACGTGGTTCCCAAATTGTGGGTTACCCTCTAGACACGACCGACTTTGGATTTTTCCTCATGCTGAAACGATGTGCATAGAGCTGTAACAAGCATTGTGCATTTAAAGAGTTTGGTGGGTGGTTTTATTTTTTTTTTACCTTTTTTTTTCTCACCAAAACCAGTTAGTTAATGTGTAAGGAATGACTCTGCTCTAACATAAGCTGCAATCGGTTGCATGTCTGGCTAACTAGCTTACTACCTTACCTCCCAGGCCAAGGATCACATCATCAGCTAACTACATGAGTTTGTGGGGTTACAGGTTATGTAAAAAAAAAAAGGCCTCATTCACAGCTAGCACAATCAGTCCGTAGTATTTCCGCACTGAGAAAACAGAAGCTTGACAAGCATAGCAACAGTAACCTAGCAAACAATTTACAGATTGACTTCAGCTGGGAATGTTATTTTCTAATAAGTATGCTATAAATAATGTAGAGAGAAGCTGTACCGTCTCTGCAGCGAACATCAGATATGATGATGGTGGTGGTAGCAGGAGGATGACCATTAACCTTAATAGACAGCGGCTCAATTATATAGGAAAGAATGGCAGCTGTCGGCAGCGGAGAGGAAGGGGGCAGTCACAGTAACCTTTTTGGCTTCTTGGCAGGTAAGAAAATGACAAGGTCTGACGCCTTCTGAATGAATCACATCTGTGACATTTTGTCCATTGAGAAACAACAACCGCGTGGCTCGGAGAAGAAAAGTTCAAGATTGTTGAGTATGAAAAAGTTGCTGGAGCACTTAGGAACAACAGCTGCACACTGTACGTTGCTTATTCTATGCTTTATTTGATCAGTTTGTACGGTTTGAATCTCTTTTGACATCAGTCTCAAAACTTTTCTCACTCTATGTTAATGTCCAACCTCTTCTAGATACATCTCTTCACTTAAATCACTGCAACGCTCCTTCTGGAAGACATGGAATTTAACAAAACGAACCCCCACCCCACCCCTCCATCAGCACCTTTATTTTCCCCTGAACCTACTTCATATTGAGGCTTGGCTGTAAAAGTCGATGAATTCTTTTAACCAGGTCTTGATTGGATCAGGTCTCTCAGCGTCTGGCGGGGAGAAGATAAGACCTGTTATCTCTTTCCGACAAATCTGCAACCTCCCTCCGTCCTCCCCATGACTGGACCAGAGGAAAGGGGGAAAGAGAAGGAAGGAGAGAAAAGATAAAAATACATCAGCAGAGATATAATTAGCAATAGTGGTAATGATGTTACAAAGTGTATAAATAAAAATGAAAATGTTGATACTGAAAGGAATTTGTACAAATGCCAAAAGAAGAAAGGTTCTGTGAATTAAAGCTTGGTAATCTTGAGAGACTATCAAGAATATGCTAGATTTTAAAAATTATCATAGCATTTGATTTATTGATTTCTGTCGGAATGTAATGAGAATTTCAACAAATATAACAAAAACGTTTTTGAAGAAGATTCAACTCTCGCTTTAAGTAATTCAACAAGAATATAACAGAATGCAAACCGACATGTATTCTTTATATTTGTACCATTTCTTCGGCATGTGTTTTTCTATGTTGACCTTTTGCACAGTGCAGGCTACTAGTGTGCAATGAATAAAGACTCTATGAAATTGAATGAGGAAAATTGGCTGGATGCAGCAGCAAATAGAGCACAGCGGGTGGCGTACTGAACTAATAATTATCTATAGGTTGGTCTATAGGATTTGATATCTCACGGTGCAGAATTTAGCACATACCAGCTCTGAAGGAAACTTGTTTGCTCAGTGTCACATACAGTCTCCCTCCAGATTTACGGCATTAACTGATTTTTTGGCCTCTTGGAGTCAGATGAAACAAGCTATAAACTCAAAACTGATCAACCTGTTAAGTTGTTAGCAAAACGTAGCAAAAAGACGGTAGCAAAAAGATTTTACAATGGCGGCCGCGTCACAAACTTTCTCATTTTACAGCTAAACCATGCACTACAAGATGATTCTGAAAACATTTGAGGCGAGAAATAGGCATTAGAGTAACATAATATTGATTCATATTTGATCAGCGCTGCCTAGTTTGACTGTTTGGTCAGAGTTCGCGAGTAGTAGACAGCCGGCTCTCATAGACGGCCGCTGGACAGGAGACCTCAGATCAGCTCTTACTGCTTGTTTTCCTCCGGTCTGTAAAATCTTGCAGATGCCGTTAGGAGCACCAGAGGACACCGAGGCACATGATTTTTGTTCAGGTTTAACCGTTTCATGTACTACTGTCATGATACAGCAACCGTTTTATAAAAAAATAGTTTTTTTAATCATATTTGCTCTAATCTCGCCTACTTCAGCTTTAAGCCACAACAATATAAAAACAGTAAGACATAATATCTGTGGTTAAACTTTGGTGGCACAAGCTCAAATGTAAATCCCATTGGTGTATCTTTAAATAATATTGTGTTTTTTCTTCTGGTTGTTTTGAAGCAGGCTAAAATTAGCATCTGTTGTGGTTCTGTCTAATTTACTGTTGAGCTAATAGCCATTTCCCACAGGAAAAGTCTTAACGAGTATTTCATTAATGACATTGATTCATTTTGGTGGGGGATAAATCTGCTTCACTGATCAGACACTGAGATCAGACAAAGTGATGTCTCTCATTGTTAGTCCTTGTCTCAGTCGCTCACTTTGTGTTTTACACATCACACTCTACATCTCTTTAAATGTCTTCATGCTGCTGTCAGATGGTCCTGCGTGTTTGCCTTTGTAGAAACCCAACATGTCTCTGTGGTGCCGTTTGGCTCAATTAGCGATCAACTAGCTGCAGTCGGCTCCACAATACAACCTAATTGCTCATTTAGCATTTTGTGTCTCTTTTCAGATTGCCAAAACACCAGAATGTGTAATCAGGGGTGGGCACGCAATGAGGCGAGGCAAATAAGTCAGCATCGCAGTCAGACCATCATTACTGTGTGGGTGATTGTCTGATGCCACTGAGGTTTATTTCCTCTTGTCTGGTCTCTGAAGATGGAGGAGAGTGTAACTTTGAACTGAAGGAGATACGCATCTGATGACTCTGTCTCTGCTCTCATTATTACGCACTATCTGCTCTCTGTTAATTTGATTTGTGTGTGAGTTCAGTCCATATTATTTGATCTGAGCTGAGTTGGGCTGAGATGAGTCGACTCAAATTATTTAATTCTTTCTAGCCCCATTTTTCTGACAACCAAGCTACCACCACTGCCCATCAGTGTTAATTACAACCAGCTAGGGAAGATTTATCATGCACTCCACTGTTCAAAAAGTAATTATGTGAGCACTGACGAGGCATTAAAAAGTGTGGTCTTCACAGTGAAGTCGTGTCCTTAAAACCACGAGGAACTTTAGGCGATCACGATTCATACGGCTGCTCTGCACGAACAGTTTCATTTCCTTTCAGCAATGAGAGAAAATTTAAAGTTTGGATGCTGCTGACATTTTACTGATGTTTGTGAAGTGCTGAAGTGGATCACGATATGACACGCTGCGTGATTAGTGGGGCTGAGACAGAGATGAGTGGGCACTGAAGCTGTGACGTCTTGATTACGGGACACTTTCCTGGATTACTTGACCAAGCTGCCGTCTCTCCTGCGATGCCTATCTACTAATGAACCACTGACTAGAAGAGACAAACACAATAATAGCCTATTGAACTCCAGAGGGCTGTCTTAACTGCTGCAACAACCAGTCTGTCCCAACAACAGTCTGTTGGTTTGTTGGCAGTGAGGTAGCATTTTTGACGACACTTCATAGAGACTTCAGCAGTGACTCATCATTTATAAGATGCTCCCAGTCTAAATAAAATGGATCTCGGTCTGTCTGTCTGTCTGTCTGTCTGTCCTTCGATTTTATCGACAACCGATGATCCGATCAACTTCCCGCTTCTCGGGTGCATTGCTGAGGACCCAAGGAAGTGCAGTGTCGAGTGCGAGCTCTTGAGATCTATGGGACAGCTTTATTAGAAGTGAATTATGTACCCACTATGTAGTGTATTAAGGGAGGACCCCTATTGCAAGTATTAATATTGGGTACAGCTCGCTCTCTGTTGATGCTCGTGTGAGCTTTTGCACCTCTAGCATTGTTAGGGGACGCAACTATGTAATGTCAGGTGTATTTCTCAGTGTGAAGTTGTTTGGATGAGCGGTTCTCGAGAAAGTTGCAAGCAGCAACACCAGAGTCGACCCGTTCTGAACAGGCACGTTTTGTTTTGAATGGCCACTGGACTAGTAAGAACTAGGGGTGTCAATCTAATAAAATATTTAATCGTGATTAATCGCAAATTATCTGTTATGTATCTGTTTAAAATGTACCTTAAAGGGATATTTTTCAAGTATTTAATACACTCATCAACATGGGAGTGGGCAAATATGCTGTTTTATGCAAATGTATGTATATATTTATTTTTGGAAATCAATTAACAACACAAAACAATGACAGATATTGTCCAGAAACCCTCACAGGTACTGCATTTAGCATAAAAAATATACTGTCGTGGCTGACCTCCTTGTGTGTCTTGTGTTTCCAGCACCTCCGGTCTATGTCAGTGTGTGGGCGTGGCTCCGCTCTGCTCTTCTACACACCTGCAATCAATCAGCTCATCACCTCTTCCAGTCTGCACACCTGCCTCTCATCAGTTCATCAGCCTTGCAGTGTTTGACACATCCAGAGCCAGATCATTGTGTCAGCTACCGTGGTAGTTACTCGCTTCAGGAGAACTTTTCCCCCAGTTGTTTTGGAGCATTAGCTGTTCTTTTGCACTGGTATGCAGATTTCTGTATGCTCAGACTGAGCCAGGCTAGCTGTTTCCCAGTCTTTGTGCTAAGCTAAGCTAACGATGTCCTGGCTGTCCTGTCAAACTTTGCCTTTAAAAACAATAAGAAATGTTGGTAACACTTAATTTTACAGGTCTGCAAATTTCATTGTAATAAAGTAATTTTTGATACATTTTGAGGCAAATATTTGGGTAATTTGGCAGTAATTCCAAATAAATTTCAAATAGGTTACTTGCTAATTATCACCTAATTACCATGAAATTTGCAGACCTGTACATTAAGTGTTACCGAAATGTCCACTGGCCTGTCTATCAGAAAAGCAGATTGTGGGTGGGTGTGTGCATAGACTGACGAAGCAGAGCCCATGCAGTTTTTAGATCCCATCTCACAAAACCTCTGTTGACTTTAAGGAAACCAAACATGATGCACTCAAACTGAGACAGGAAATACTCCAGAAATAGTAAACTAACCCACCAGGTTGTCATGAATCCTCATGAGGAAAGACCCCTTGGCAAAACCTATTCTAAATTGCTTCAGCTCCTCTAAAATTGAATAATCCCCAAAGACTTTTACTTATCCTACAAAACACACAGTAGAATCAGAAGAGATAAGGACTGGCGTTAAGACCCAGCCGAGAGTACGGAACTTGATATCTTTAAAATGCAGATTGATGGATAGGGAACACCTGAATAAATGAGTGGAGAGATATAATGTATGATTCTATATGGTGCATCAGGGGTCACTGAATGGTTTGATGAGCATGAAAATAATCATTTTCTATGGCCTTCACAGTCACCAGCTCTCCAATGACACCAAAAAAAGCAAAAAGGGCAGATAGTCTGACATATTTATGCTCAGCACACACACACACAGCTATCCATGCACTTTCACCAGGTTCAAATACTATAGACAATCTATAGACAATACTATCAAGATCAAGATTCCTCTTTACACTTGACTGTTAGACCATTATTTCTCAGTGTCTTGATGGATTTAAATGCTTTATTGATTAGATTATCTGGCTAGTTCATGAGAAAACCAAATATCTGATTGATGAAAATAACCTGAAATATGAGAAATTGCCTGTTTTGTCATTTAGGTACAAGGACTTGTTCCAAATCTTAGTCCTGTTTTCAACCTCGGTGTAGGCTCCAACTTTATAGAGGGAAACATATTTTCTACACTCCTCTCTTATGCAAAGATATGCCACACTTTACTGTAAGCATAATGAGATTGATTGACTCATTATATTACAGCCACACATCCCTGCTTTCAGTACACATTGTGTCTCCTGTTTCCTCAAAGGATTTGTTGTTACAGAAACTTGCGTGTTAGATTTTGAGTTTCATCCTGCATCGTAGCGAACGCATGGCCAAAGCAAAGTAGCCCTAATCAGAGAGAAACAGAGCGCATCCTCCTGATAATGAAGGCCGGTCTGATGCATAATAAGAAACTCACGCTCGTCATGGTTCTTTTGTTTCCAGCGCTGATTTTAGTTTGTGAGCAGAATGACAGTAATACAGTCCTGCCAGTGCCTGAGGCGAGGTTGGAGGACATCTGACTGTCACACCCACAACATGGTGTGGGAGTGACAGCCAGATGTCCTCCAACCTCTCCTCAAAACAACGCTGCACATAAATACAACATGTTCTTTGTTTTTCAACAATATATGCAGTCTGAGAATATTAACGAGGGGAGTAACAACTGATAGGTGCTAGGAATAATCCGCTTAAAGCCACAGCTGAGTGAAAAATAGGACTTAGTGACCTTGTTTGCCAATTTAATTTTAAGCTTATGACTTCAGAGTGTAAAACAGACAGAAAAAACGTAACTGTGGCAAATACATGTGAACGTTCAGACTCTCACATACTGTGAATATGTTAAGATAATGGCCAGTACAATGAGGGGATTTAAAAAAGTCATTTTACAGATGTTTTCACCTAGCTGGGGAATATTGTATATAGATAAGAAACACTGCAGTGACTAGATGAAAATGGAAATGCAGTAAAATGCAAGAAAACAAAGATGTAGAATCAGTACAAAACATTTAAGTCCCCCTTCATTTAAAAAAAGTGTTTCATTTATTGCTACTTTAGATGGATGTTTGAGCTGCGCTGTGCAGAATGATGTATGAGCAGAGTTTGAAGGTTGTTTTCAAGTTCATCTGGTGTAGGAGGAAAGTTTCTCTGTGCTCATTCTTTAAAGCTGCAGTTGGTAACTTTGTGCAAAAATGATAAAAAGTTATTCCACTCAAACATGAATTGAGATTCTGTTACTGTAATGCCTATTTCTCATCTCAATTGTTTTCATAAACACCTTGTAGTGTACTGTTTAGCTGTAAAATGAGAAGGTTTGTGACCCGGCCGCCACGTTAAAAACAGTCGAACCAAAACCAAGTAAAAATAGGCATTACAGTAGCAGAACGTTTGCAAGCAGTGATTGACAGCTGCAGTAGGGACCGCTCAGCTCTGATTGGTTATTTTCCTTTGTTGAAATCTTGCAGATGCCATTAGGAGTACCGGAGGACACAGAGGAACATGATATTTTATATAAAAATAACTTTTTAATCATATTTGCTCGAAGTTACTGACTGCAGCTTTAATACATATACGCACAAGCAGGAATTTGTGACATCACAACATGGTCCAGGATGCAACTTTCACAAGTGTGATGTGGAAGCTTGAAACCTCCGCACACACACACACACACACACACACACACACACACACACACACACACACACACACACACACACACACACATTGAGAACTGGACTTTTCAGTGAAGTAGGATACATCTTGTTTCCATCACCTTTGAAATTAACAATACTTGCATTTTCATACACTTTTGTAATTGTATTCAGAGTATTTCTATGTCTCAAAACATGCCTGAAAGGGATCTTTAAATTATACACCAAAATATTTTAGGGGATATCTTTATGTCTGCAAGTTAGGTACTTGATTTGTACTTTGTGTTTTTTTTTGTTCTGTGTTAAATTTATTAATGTTGTTTTCATCATGTAACTCAACCAGAAGAAGTTAAAAATATAAATATCTTGTAGCAAAGCATAAGCCCCCCATTAAAGATTGATAGATAGAAACCTTTCTTCATCCCTCCTTTTTCTCCGTTATCTTCCCTTCTCCTTTCCTCTCCTCCCTCTTCCTCTCCCATCACCTTCCTCTTTTCTCCTTCCAGCTCCCTCTCTCTTTCAATTAATTTGCCTCCTGCCATTATCTCTCTCTTCTCTCCCTCTTTTTCTCTTCCCTCCTTCCCTCTGATTTCCCTCCCTCCCTCCCTCTCTGTCTCTCTGTGATGAAAGAGGGAGTTTTGAAAGCGAGAGAGAGAATCAGAGGAGGAGGTTGAAGGGGAGGGGTGGGCCCCTATAAGAGCAGCTGCCTCCAGCCTCCATGTAGCCAGAGAAACCACGCTGAGACCGAGGGAAGGAAACGTACACGCTGACGCACCTCAACCTGCACCCGAGGGACCCCTACAGGCACCCACAATCTCACCCCAACACAGGTAAGAGGAGACCCTGTGGAGACGGAGGAGGAGAAGAATGGGCTTGACCTCTGACCTTTGATTATAGAACCTTTTACGTTTTGCATATTTGTCGTAGAAGTAAAGACATTTTTGTTGTATTTGTTAACAGATTGACAGGCAGGAATTTGCATTGTACAAAAAGCCCTCTCAGAGTCACACTTTACAGGAAGTGAGGATGTCATTTTACATCACTTTATCTCCTCACTAGTTGCTTCTAATGTTGGTAACGTAGCAGATTTACAGAGCACAATAAATGGCTATGATTCAAATGTGAATTTTAATTAAATTTAAATTCAACTCAACACAAGGGAGGAATAAGGACGTTTTTGTAAGCTTTTTTTTCATCCGTGTTAAGAATTGTATTTTATTTTCCTCAATCATTCTGCTGACTCCCAGGTCAACTTCTGTTGTTGTGACCTTTTAACCTTTGAGGGCTCGTAATGACGCTGATCAAAGAATTTACACTTTATTTATTGTTGACAGTCAGGGTAGGTTAGGATAATGCCTCAGGTCGCTCTAGTTAACAAACCACTGATCCTGTGTTTCACAGCATCAATGCATCACCTCTAAAGGAGCAACTATTACATCCTATAACTACTCCCCAAAGGTTAAATACTACGTGTCTGAGTGGCTTAAAAGCATAATGCAGCAGGGACGTACACACTACAGAGTGCACAAGGTGCAGATGCTCCATCTGAGGGCTTTCACACACGCCGTTTGTCTCAAGAGGGTAAGGTCAAACAGTTCGTCCCCGATTAGTCATTAATCGTTAAGGCCTGATTTACTGCCGCGCTCGGCTGGGTTTCATGAATGAAAGGAAAGGAAAGGGGAGTCTTCGCCGCAGAAAGCTGCTGCGTGTTTGTGTTTACGCTGTATTCTTAAGACACAGAGTAATGGAAGGTAATTTGGGTGAGTGCACGTTGATTAATCAGGGGTCAGATTTTCTCGGGCTCACTTCATTAGAAGGTTATTTTTAGGTTTTTGAAGACATTCGCCTGAACTGAGTCAATATTTTGATATACTTTGTTTTTAAAGGCAATAACCTGCCAAATGATAAAAAAAATAACTATATTCTAAAGGTTGAATTCATGACAAAAAATCTGAAATATTAAAGAGCAATGGGTACTTATAGACTGATTCCACTTTGTGGTTGTAATGTGAAATGGAGTCTATTTGTAAATGCAGTGGTGTGGAAATAAATATGACAATAAATATGAAAAATCTCAGGACGCTCAGTGCATGAAGGGAGGTAAAAGGTTAAAGACAGTAATGTAAATGGGTTTTATTGATCACATATTAGGCATCTGGCCACATCTGGCCCATGTGACATTGCAGCCCCCCCTTACTCTTTATGAGCCATAACCCCTGTTATTCCTCCCAGGTTGGATTGATGGATTAATAACAGGCTAAATGTGATGGATTCAGATAGTCATCTTTAATGAAAAGTATATTAAATCACATTAATATAAAACCTTCAGATGAACGGTATAAATAGCTTCTATGCAATGATTTTGAGATGTTAACTAGATTTATTATTTTATCTTGTCATTATTATTATTACTACTACAGTACTACTACTAGTAGTATTAGTAGTAGTACTGTAGTAGTAATAATAATAACTACTACTACTACTACTACTACTACTAGTAGTAGTAGTAGTAGTAGTAGCATTTTATTTCTGTAGTGATACTACCTGATAATATTATTTCCCTTATGCCTTCAGGTGTTTATATGTAAAACTCATTATTTAGCTGTCAGCAAACGATTACGAAGTTAATAAACTTTAAGATTGGGTGTCACCTCTTTCCATGTTTAATAATGAACATGGTGTTTTCGTTCAGCCCGGGGCTCACTTTTCATCTGACCTTGAAAGAAACTCTATAAACAAAGGCGCCGTTCAAAAGTAAGCTATCACATTAAAAGGCTCTTTCAACAACCACTGATGATAACAGATTTGAAAAGTGCATGTATCTTCCTTCTGATTATCTGAGTAACAGCTTCTTGTGTATCAGAGAGAAGCTGATGCAGATCTACAGATAGCGCTCGGGCTGAAACAACGCTGTTTTGAACTGATTATCATACCTCAGGGCAGATACTCAGAGCTTTCCTGTGACTGCCGTGAAATGTGTTCATTTTCTGATTAGCTTTGCGTTGTGTTCTAGCAGTTCTGCTTTGGTTGAAAAGAGGCAAATAATGTCTTCGGTGAGGCCGTAGGGATCAGAACCCAGAGTAAATAAGTCTGAGTAGATCCGATATAGTATGTTATATGAAAGTTTAATGTTTGAAATTTGATAGCCATAATTTCTTCTGAAATTAATGAAGTGATATGTAGCTAATTTTAGGTAAATACACATCAGTATTCAGAGATAGAGATGTCACACTCCAGCTGTTGGTGATGAACGTTCTTTGTGTTTCTGTGGATAGATTGCCAAACATAGATGAGGTGACGATGACATATGGGACTGCAGAGAGAGAGAGAGAGATGAGAGAGAGAGAGGGAGAGATGAGAGATGAGAGATGATATTTCAACACCTACTATAATAGAATTTCAAACATAAAATGTTTAAAATATCTAACACAACATTTTATCGCAAGTCCCTCAGAGACAAAGAGCAAGGTCGTTTTTCTATTTCACCATCAGACTTGGAGACGACTATCGGAAGCCTCGATAAAGCGACAATTTCTATGGACTTTAAAGATGTCGTGCAACAATGATAACAGTTTGTTAGGAGTAAATTGATGAAGAGCTGGTAGTCAGTGTGTAGATAGTGAGACATAAGAGCAAAATGAAAAAAGAAATTCCACTTGCGACCAAGAATAAAGACGAATCCATAGAGTAAGTAGTGGTTAATTAACCTTAAGCCTTACTAGAGAACACACAAAACATTAGGAACTTCCACAGCCACGTGTCTCATCTCCTCAGTATCAGTGAGTTTGCTGGTTTCCTCCACAACGCAGTATATAAACTTCAGGACACCATTCTGAATCGAAGGCTGGATAAGGGATCACAGGTCACACGGTATTGTGCGGTGGTTGTGTACAGCTCTGGTGGCTGCACTCAACTGACTGTGAATGTGGAGCGGAGTTAATCTAAGATACAATGTTCCTACCACAGCAGGGTCTCCGTCCATCCTTTTGTGTGCTGGGAGGATTTCATCCTCGCGACCCTCAGTGAGCTCCTCTCTCTCCATGTCTCCTTTGTTAGGTGCACTCATTTTAATTGTGGCGGCAGAGAAATACATTTTCTTTTGATGTTGGCCTTTCTTCAGGCTCATCGATTTGTTTTCTTATAGTCTTGGTAATCTAGGAATTGAAGCTTGTATTTGGAGGCCAAACTGGAAGTTGAGATACATACTTCATCTTTTTGTTTGACGCGAGGACTAATAAGAAAGCTGGATACGTTTGCTGCCAAATGTCTCACCGCTGTACACATACATACAAAACATAACAAAACTACTACTGCCATTGGCATAAAAGTTCACAAGGGACATCACTATTCTCCACTATTCATACCACAAAAACTGAATCTAAATTCTATTTCATGGAAACATAAAAAGCTGTTTTACACCAATTCATTTACCTGTTTCTTCATACAAACATCTGCCTTATTTGTGTATCAAGATGTTTAGTGTATTGAACAGATTTATTGTAAAAAAGCATAAAAAAAATCTGCCCAGGCAGTAACTGCACTTCCACTTCTACTGTCAAAAGACATTATTTCTTATGATCCTGGTCTTTGTCTCCCTGTCAGAGTTCATGTCAGCTCACAGATGTGTCTGTAGAGGTGTTTTAACACATCTCCAGCCAGAAGAAACCTTTATAAGAAACCTTTATAAGAAACCTTTAGTGCGTTCACAAGGTGTCCCCTGTCAGTTAGATTGTGTGTGACGTGACGTGGCAGTAGATTACACGCTGAAGCCATTACAGGCAGACACGCTAAGCTAAATCAATTTCCCTTCTCAATGCACCTAATCACTTAAGGTCGATTAATGGTTGGGAGGTGTGCTCACACACACTTACACAGGGGTCACATCAAATACATTTCATATTGATTTTTTTGTTTTTGTTTTGAGATGAGGTGATGCCCTGTACTTTTTTTTTGCTTTTCTATCACACCTGCACAAATTGGCTATTTATTTGTTTGCCCTCTTTTTTGCCCCCGTCTGTAATATGAGTTATGACTATGTAGCTAGACTAAATCAAACAAGTAATGTTAGGATATTTAGAAAAATCTGGCTCAAACCAGTGGGCTACCTCCAGGTCTGAGAAGTGAAGCCAATGCTGAAGTGCCTTAAACTTGCATTCTTTCTAACAGCCAGCAGGGGGCGACTCCTCTGATTGCAAAAATAAGTCAGATTGTATAGAAGTTTATGAGAAAATGATCCTACTTCTCACTTGATTTATTACCTCGGTAAACATTGTAAACATGAGTTTATGGTCTCAATCGCTAGTTTCAAGTCTTCTTCAATACAGCATGATGTTCATTTAGTAAATTATGGTCCCATTTAGAGTCAAATAGACCATAAAGCAGGTTATGCTTTAAGGCGTGGCTACCTTGTGATTGACAGGTCGCTACCACGGCGTTGTCCAGTCTGGGTGTTGTCCGACTTTAACCCTTTCACAGTGTGTTTTCAGTTCAGGAGAGTTAATTGTAACATTTTGGTCACCAAAAAATTCCTTATTCAGCGTTCGGTTGTACTTATCTCCACCCTCTCGTGTCACTTCTGGTTGCAAAAAAAACAACACATTTTGCAGTATGCATGCAAATCAGCATACTTTTCTGGCTATTCTGACCAACAATCCTCTGCGCAGCGAGAATATGAGCAAAGGGTCAAAGTTGAAGGTGCAATGTTATGACAAAGTAGTATGTCCCAATTGTATGCATACTGCATGCAACAATACGTACTGTAAGAGCATCTGTAGTATGCACTAAAAGTAAAAAGAAAAACTCTGGAAGCGGCGTCACTTAAGTATGGAAGTTACGCGACAAATAAATCAACGTTGACTTCTGATTTCACACGGGATGCGAACAGCGGTGGGCAAAAGTCTGGTGTTTTTGGACCCACCCGTCCACCCCAACGTCTTCCCTATGTGGCGTTTGTAGCTCTTTATACTTCCTGGTTCACGATTACGTGGATTATATATAAAATCATTTTGTGGGATGTATACAAATTACAGCGCACTACTTTTTTTGTAGGTATAGCTATGAACGGTGTATGAGAACCGCCTGTTGTGAAAGACAAAGAGTTTATGATGGAGGAAGGGGGAGAGGAAGAGGAAGAGCATGCGTGGGTGAGAATGAGACTTAAAGAGGCAGAAGGCAAATAGATAGAGGAAGAGAAAGGTAAAGACGGATAAACCAATAGGTAGAGAGCGTATGTCGGTAGTGACAGAAACGATTTATATATAGATTGGATATTTTTAATCAACCTGATTGGTAATATAGATCTACTGTCCTGAAATGTGTCACATCAATGACCACTCTGCCAGATAGCTATCAATATGAAAACAAAGAGCACAATGTATTTTGAGTGGGCCTGAGACAAGCTGCCAATCAAAGTGACTTTTCTGACAGTTAAAGTAGTCTCCCATCTCTTCTTTAGGCAGAAGACTAAATAACATTTAATTACCTGTCAAACCGACTCATCAACCAACAAAGCCAACATCACGAATACACTCTAATTATTCAATATTTCATTTGTTTCATTAATATGCTGCTACTCTTTCCTTTAAGGGTTTGAAGTTATTGTTCTTCAGTTTAATTATTAAAGCTAAACCTGCTGTTTATTAAGCCAGTTTATTAGGCCAGTTATGCAGTTGTGCACAACAATTTCAGTGTAAGTACTTAAGAAAATCTTTAAATCATTAATCATATCAGTTGCTATTTCATCGCCATCATTTTCAGATTTTTATATATGAAAAGTCAATAAAGGAACACTTCATTTGCATATTAATATAGACTGGGTTTGAACTACATTAAACTTTTAAATTAGATTTAACTTGAGTCATAAAAAGACCTCAACCCCGATTTAATGCAAACACCATACACCAGAATACAAATTAGGTCCATTAAAGCAGGCAATTTAAATTTGATTGCAGTTCATAACTACAGTGTGTCCAACATTACACAGAAAGCACACACAAAGTAAAGAGAAGTTACAGCCGAGGTGAATTTGACAATGTTGTGCTTATTACGTAATAATCTGCAGTCCGGCTTTTAAAAAATAAAGAGCTGCAAGGTGGATGCCCGCTGCTCCTCTGTTCAACCACGCGTGAATAATCCGGCTTTAAGTCGCTCTTCGGGCTCAGAGTAATTTATTTTGTACTTCCTGTTCTTGATGAGAAAATGGCAATAATGGAGAAAAATAATGGTGGAAACAGCTGATAACACAGTGTGAGACGGTTGTGAGTTGTCAGACTTGAACTTACATTTGAATGTTTCTGTAATTTTAACAGTACTTATCCATGGTTGACTACACTTTTTAATCAACAACTTGAAGACGGTCATGTTAGTATTTTTTCCATTTAACAACTTACATACAGTTACACAAACTTTCCAAGAAGACGGACTACACACTGTATGCTGATGTTCCCACTAAGTGAAGTGTCATTTCACGTATTATGTGTCTGAATTATGTTTTACAAAACATGGATACTATAGCTGCTCTTTTGGTAACCTTGAATTGCAACTTGGATCAGATGTTTTTCAGGTAAAACAGCTCAAATGGCACAACATCAGCAGGTACCAGGCTGAGCCTGGATGAGAGATATTCTATAGACGAGGGTTCCTTTCATCTGAAAGATGATCTTTATATCATCTACTGGACTGTGAGACCTCCATCAGCAGTGCATCAGCGCAGCACCAGACACTAATGACTTAATTAACTGGTTTATTTAGTGGTTAATCAGTTAATTAAAAGTAGAGTAATTGGGTTTTAAGGGCTCGAGAGAGAACCCTGGCAGACGTCAGAATAGAAGGCCACAGAAAAGATCAGTTGTTGAGAAGTCCAATTCATTTTTACAGAGCTTTTAATAGCACAGAGAAGTTCACAGACAAGAGCTGCATGGCTCTGGAGACGTCTGTCCACCGCTTTGGTCCAGGCTGAAATATCTCAGCTATTGGATGGATTACTATGACATTCGGTACACACATTTATGCTTCCCACATGATGAATCCTAATACTTTTAGTGATGCCTTAACTTTTAGTATACAGCCCATGGGCCAGACCAGATATCGGTACCATCTGAGTGGGCAAAACTTTACCTATACTAAACTGTTTATAGGGTCAGTATAAGTTAATTAATATATGACAGCCTTTCCACAGGAGAAGCTTTTCATATTTTTTGGACATTTTTTGTTATTTTCCCCATCTTTGTATAATGTCCAAAAAGCACAAAAACAGCCAATATCATATTAACTAAAAGGTTGTTCATTGTAATAAATGTGTCTGAATCTGCATATGCATTTTGTTGTTTTGAAATGAAAAAATGTTGTTAAAGTGAAGTTTATATAATATTGGCAAGTGAAAAATGTGTTTGCCCTCAAATCAGTATTCAAATTTCTATATAATATTATTTGAATATATTCTGGAAACACTCTATATGAAGGTCGTGATTATAATTCATTATAAGCACATTCATAAGACATTATAATGTATTTTTAAGGCTTTATAAAACTCTTTATAAATGTTTATAATCATGCATGACAACTAATAACAAGATTTATAAAGTATTATAAGTGGCGGACAATATGTATCATCAAGTTCAGCATTCATAATGCTTTATATCTCCATGCCAAGTTGCCAACAGCGTGAGTCCTGGGTTACACTGCTTATCATAACTACCAGAACTTTAGCCAGTTATAAAGACACATTGAAAACGGCTCTAATATATCGGTTTCCCACGTGGTAGTATAGTCTAACTAAACTAAGATGGTGAAGTACTTTTAGTCTTTAGTCTCATGTATTTGACGTTAACTGTTCTTACTCATTTCTAAATGAAGGATACGTCATCTGTAAGTGTCTGCATCCTCTAGCCACATCTCAAGATGTGAAGTCTCCTTCATGCTTTATCCTTAATCTTATTTTTGGAAGCCAAGTCAGCACGAAGTCAGCGACAGGAGGTTGGAGAACGAGATGCATTTGATCCAAATGAACACGCCCAAGCTGCTTGTCTAAATCAACTGCCATCTGCCAATCTCGTCCTGCCCTTAGCCGTCCTCCAATATTCCTGCCTAAAATGGCTGCGCTGCTCTTTTGTCCTTCACTGACAAACCCGTCCTCTTTTCCTATCGGACTGAAGACAGACTCGGCACACACTTTTTATTGTTTGCACTCTACAGAACACTGATTAATTTTGATTAATTTTGCAGAGCTGCCATTTTTATGGGTGGTAAGAGATTAGAATGAAGTGTAGTGCAATTACACTTTTATCAGTTTTTAATTACTCCAAATTTCTTAGACATAATAAAGTAGTGTTTGATTGAAGACAAATTAGTTTTACTTTCAGCCACGTCAGTTTAATAGATAACGTTAACCTACAGCTAAAAGAGCAGTGTGTGCGTGTGCGTGTGTGTGTGTGTCTACCAATGCACTGTATAGTGGGTCATACACAGTGTGCACATCAGGCTTGTGCTTGTATGAATGTGTGTTTGTGTGCTGCATACGTTTGTGTGTCTTAATGTTGTGTATGTTTAGTGCACGTGAGTTTGAGTATGCGCGTTTGTCTGCAACAAACAATGACTCAGTCTGTTGCCAGAGGCATTAATTGAGGCATCAATTAAAGGAGTTAATGAGTTTGTTTAATGAGATGAAAACTCCGGTTGTGTTTCTGATGTCAGACTCGCCAGACTTGGCTGTTCCAACCAGAATAATGTCAAACTATTTTTCTTTTGCTCTTTTTTCCTTAACTTCAGGTCTTTATTTGTCACATTTTGTCTTTTGTCTGTCCTTTAATCTCACCTCCTGTCCAATATGACGCTTTTACTCATAGCAGGGTAAACACAGGTGTAATTAATAACACTAATTATGGCCCTGTTCCATTTAGGTGTGCCAAGGCCCTGGTATGGTGCATGCTGGCTCACTGGAATGGCTGTAACACTAAATAGAACAGGACCGTATACTTTTATCAATTACACCTGTGTTTACCTGCAATTACATGTCAAAATGGCTGCTAAAAAAAAGGCCTATTGCCATGTCAGAGGCAACAAAACTTAAAAGAATACTCCACCATTTAGGGAAATGTGCTTGTTTACTTTCTTCTGAGGTAATACATGAAGTGAGAAGTAGGCTCATTTTCTCATAGACTTCTATACAATCAGACTTCTTTTTGCAACCAGAGGAGTCGCCCCCTGCTGGCTATTAGAGAGAATGCATGTTTAAGGCACTTCAGCATTGGCTTCACTTTTCAGACCCCAGAGTTGGCCACTGATTAAACAACGTAAAGAGGAATTGTATGAGTAGAATGTGTGAGATCGTCGGACTGAACTTGTACATTTGCTCTGTCCTGTGTTGTAAAGCAGACGGCGGGACCATGAAGACTGTGGTGGCTCTGCTGCTGCTCTGTCTGTGTGATCCTGGACAGAGTGACTGCCAGGCTGAATGCATGTCCTGCAGCAACATCCTGCCCAAACAGCTCAGTTTCAACACCATGGTGAGGATGCCACACACACACACACACACACACACACACACACACACACACACAAACTGCTGATTGCAAGAGTGGAGCTCCTGCCCAAAACAGGGGGAGAAGTCCATTGTGTCCGCTGAAATAAGTGGAAAACAAATTCCGCTCTGAAATATTTGTTAGCCAATCCTCCATCCAGACAAAACCATACCACGCTCTCACACACAACTCACGTAAATAATGATATCCCTCCAGGGCTCTTTTAATTTGGTGATAAAATAAGTGTAAACCCCTCACCCCCACCTTCCTTTATTCCTCCCGTCCTCCCGTCCTGACTCAACAAATTATCCCTTTGGCATTTGAGTTTTTAATTTGTTGTTGATTCCTGGGGATAGATGTGCATTTCTCCTCTCAGCGCTAATGCCTGGTGGTTGTTTCTCTCTGATAATGACATGTCTGCGTCTCAGATGTTTTGGCAGGAGGAGAAAACAAGAAGACATTTAAGAGTGCATGGCTTAAAACATAAAACGTGGAACTGTTGGGGACTTTGGTCACAGTCCTATTCAAAAGCCTATTGAATTGTAAATAAATTGCTTTCTACGATGACTTACTGCTCTTTTTAGAATCCCTCTCTTCTTCTGCTTATTCTAATTTTCTCCTCTCCTTCATCTCCATCCCTCCTTCCTGGCTGAAAGGCATTTTATTGTAAAGGAATGAGCAGATAGATTCCTTTCAAACAGTAGATGATGCTCAAAGCAATGTTATTTTCAAAGCAAAGGTATTTCATGCATCCCAGTATTATTCTGATAGGCCTAAGATACATTCCCTCACATAATAACAGACAGACCCACACACACATGCGCCCATTGAACCATTAAAGTGGACGATATAAGTGATAGACGAGCTAGAAATCCAATCGATCTTCATCTGTCACATTGAATTTTGTATTCTCTTAGACTGAGTTGAGGACTTTCCACTCAAACAACCCCGGCAAATCAGATGCTTTGAGGGAGATACATACTGTTTAATACATAATCTAGATATTTTTCTTCATGACAGACATATTTGAACAAAGGTGTAACTGATAACACTAATAAATGCAGAAAATGAAGATCTCTTGTCTTTGTCTCTATCAGGTGTGTCTCACTGAGTGCGAAGCCAACGTCTCCCCAGCCTTCTCCTGGGACTTCTGTCGTAAGGTGCTGTCATCGCCAATTTCCTCCCTCACTGGTATGATGCGGAAAAGATCTCAGGAGGAGGTGGAGGCCTTGTTTCCTGAAGAGGATGAGCAGCTGGATGGAGGTCTGTTGCTGCCCTTTGCATTGCAGAGGTACGATCACATGACCCGGGCACTCGGAGTGGACGAGAGGGATCTGGGCGGCAGGGGCAGCCAGCTGAAAACTGCCTACAATTCCCAGAACGACCTGTCTCTTGAGGATGAGTATGAGGAGGAGGCGGGGCAGGAAGAAGGGGCTGCTGACATGGCAGTGAGAGGACAGGGTGACGCGGGGCTGAGCGTCTCCAAGAGGTTCGGCGGCTTCGTCAAAGGGAGGCACGGCTACAGGAAGCTGATGTCTCCGGGAAGATCGTACCAGAAGAGGTACGGCGGCTTCATCGGCATTCGGAAGTCAGCCCGCAAGTGGAACAACCAAAAACGTTTCAGCGAGTTCCTGAAGCAGTATCTGGGGATGAGCACGAAGGCCACCGAGTTCAACAGCGTGTCAGAGGACCTCACCCAACAGAACGAAGTGTAAACAGAGTGCACCTTTAAGCCGCTGACATAAAACAATTTCCTGATGTATTTTCACTGATCTTGTTTTGTATTTCACCGACATGTAAAACTTTAAACTGGTGTCACCAAAGTTGACCTATTGAATTACCAAAAAGTGAAAACTAAGGCCGTAATCTAAGACTCCAGTTGGAGTCTCAAGACATAAGAATTGCTTTTTCTGTTTTCCGTCCCTTTTAATTATGACAAATTATAAACAATTTGCCTTTAATTATCAGACCTTTTGTACATTATTAAGTAGCTGGACACTGCAGCAGAAATTGTGGACCCCCTCAAAACGTCTCCTTCTGAGCTGTGACACTATATAATCCCTGGCATCTTCAAGGCCCCTTGTGTCATTCGGACCTCCCATTCGGTGCCCCTTGTGGGACGTAACAGTCGATTGCTCATGTTTCATTTGTTTAGCTGGCCAAGCCCTCATCCTCCTGAGCTTTGAAGGAAACTCTTACTTTGGGAATTCCTGGTAGTCCTGCAGTGGTATGCAGTAAAATAAAGGCCATATTTTACTGTTTGATGTAATCTGCTGGATTAACGTTGGCATAATTATTGCTTTTCCGACTACCTGTATTATAAAGTATATTTTACCAACTAATTACTGCGCTGGGTCATCTGTAAATCTTCTCACATGGAGGCCTCTGGCTTTGGGGGGTCATTACTGTTGAAAGTGTGTAAGAAGACTAGCAGGACCGCTCTCTTTATTATACTACCATCTTGTGGCAAAAACGCATAACTCAGTCTCTTATAATAAAGGACAATACCAGTGTTTTTTTTCATGTTTATGGCATTATGGTTAGGGTAATGTCAGCAGTAATGTAAAGTATATTGTATGTGATTTGTGGTAAATAAATGAAAACATGCAAAAACACAGCTACAAGTCATTGATTTATCACTGTGCCAAAACACACCGGAGAGAGGGCTGACTGGCTCTCGTGTCCAGATGTCAGATTCCTGTATGTAAAAATAATATTTGTTTTTCTTCTTCTTGTAATGGTGTGAAATGTTGCCCACTATGAGAACTTGTAAATAGCTGAATTTAAACATGTCAATAAAAATAGTTTACTCTTTCCTTCGTGGCTTGTTATGCAGCAACTGATTCTGTGTCTTGAGGTGTTTTGTTCTTTATAGTACGGCCAGTAACGGGGATGTTAATCTCTTTACTTCCTTTATTTACATCAGATTTTTTTGGAACTAATATGCTTTTTTATATCAGTTATAAGCCATTGATAAGAGCAACATTAGGGTTCATTTAGTCTGCATTTATATTAAAACCTTGCTCTTTTCCAGTAGGTCACAGGTTAAATGATCCGTTGGGGTATATTACCTGATGAACTGATGAGCTGAAAAGACATTTTTTTCACCACCCGGTAACACTAAAATGTGTTCTTATCAACAGATTTTAACTGCATCTACAAAGCACCAGCACATTATACATCAATAAATCCACCAGCTACAATTTATAATCCCATTTATAAAGACTTAAGGATTTATTGGAAAATGGTACAGATTTGTGGAATTATATAAATAACCACTGAAAATGTGTTACTGCCTTACTTAAATTACAAATTGTATGCAGGTTAAATCCAGCTGTGCTCCAGCGGTCTTTTGGCGCCCCGTAGTGGTCTGTCCTGTACGTGCCCAGCTGCACATACTATATGTTATGTCGACTATATTGTGTGCTATCCCCAACCTAATGTTAGGACACTGTTATTTATTTATTTATTAGTTTATTTGACAGCGACAATACATAGGCATTGTTACACTTAATTAAAATGCAACTGATGCAACGTATATAGGACTTCTAGCCATAGCAAATTTGCAGACCTTGTCCATGGTTAGGCTTTTCAGAAAAATAAAATAAAATAAAAAAATACAGAATAGCACACCATACATAAAATCACATTATGCAACATCGTAATATTATCGTTATATTTAAGTATGTTGATTCTTCTTTGATAGTATCCTTCAGTGGTGGAAGAAGTACTCAGATCTGTTACTTATAAGTACATTAAGTAAGTTATCCCTACTGACTTTAGTAGTGTCAGGTCAGTTCAAAGGAAAGTGGGAGAAATGAGGTGTGTAGGAGGGAACAGGAGAGATGAGACAATGATATCAAGACTTAGATTTGGACACACTGGACTAAACAGCACACTATTTAAAATAGGTAAACATGATACAGGTAGATGTAATTACTGTGGACAAGAAAGAAGGCATTTGATTCAAGGCCTTACAGAGATTAAAGTACACTTTGATTTAATAGATATTCTACAAAAGAGCTCACTAAATGAGTGTTATAAAATATTATTTCAGTATCTTAGACAAATTAATATGATTGAAAAAATATGAGTTTTTCTGTAGTTATATCACATGCATTGAAATTCATGGATTTGGTCAAATTTAAAACTGCAATAATTATGTTCAAAGCAAGACATAATTCACTTCTGGGCAATATTCAAAAAATGTTTTGTGACAGGGAGGTAGGGGTTATAATTTAAGAGGAAAATAGAATTTTAAAAAAGCATTGTGTTTGTACAACAAAGAAGAGTACGTGTATTTCAGTCTGTGGGGTGGATTTGTGGAATGGGTTAAGTGATGGATTGAAGCGGAGCACAAATATAAATCACTTTAAAAAGCTATACAAAAAATATATTTTTGGGAGGTATATGGTTGAGGAAGAGTTGTGATAAGGGTTACGTTAAGGGTTGGTTTATATCTACTTTCTAACTCCGGATGGATATGCGGGTTGTAAATAAACTTGGGATGCTGTTCATTTATTTAATTTGGGATGTAAATAAATCTGGGATAGTTTATATATTATATTATATTATATTATCATTCTATGATGAGTTATTAGAGGAGAAGTGAGAAAGGGGTAGGGAAATATAAGTTTTACTTCTACCTACTCCTTTCGGACACTATTACTCTTGTTTTGTTTGTTATTATTTTGTATCTGTTTTTATTTATTTTTATGTTCGAAATAAAGTCATTCATTCATATATTATTTTTGAATATTGTAAACACTAGCCAGTCTGATCCACACTCCACCAGTTGATGGCCAATAAACCTCAAAAGAAGAAGAAGAAAAAGGAAACCGGAAACTGTCAAGCATGTTCTTATAGAGGGCAACAAATATGACAAAGAAAGAAGGGAATTGATATCAGGAGTAAATGATGGAAATATTACAATGGGGAATCTGCTAGGAAAGATATCTAAGAAAATACACAATCTTCTAATTAATTACGTAAGGGGCAACAGGAATAATGGAGAGAATTTAATTAATATTATTATGATTGTTATTATTATTAATAATTATTAATAATTATTTTATTGTTTTTCTTTATTTTCTTTTCTTTATTTCTTTTCTTTTTTTTCCTGCCAATCTGCTGCTCCACACTCCAGTCCAATTGGTGGCAGTAATGCACCAAATCGTTGTTCGTCAACAAACCTCATAAAAGAAGAAGGAGTGTATTTTATTTTGAAGGTTCATACAGGAAGTGCTGGTAGTGATTGATGCCAGCTGACATTGACTGACTGCTGCTGGTGCTGCTGAACCCAAACAACACTTTCTCTCTTATCAATCACTAGTATTCACTTCTTCTGTCTTTAGTATATCACAACCTCTGGGCTCGGCTGACTCGGTGAGTTATAAACAGTGAAGGAAGCTGCAGAGGAAATGTGTCTCCTCAGCTCGTTTTGACGTTTAGCTAGTAAATAATCAACACTAGCTAGCTACAAGTAGCTCTAATGCTAACTGTAACGCAAACCAGAGCAGCTAAAACAACACACTTAATGTCAACAAACTTTAACCAAACTTACAGACTCTTTAAAGTTAACCTTTAACATAACGTTATATAACTGTGTGACAGCTGAAGGACTGTTGTTAGTTAGTTCACCTTGCTGGCTTCACAGGCCTCATTTTCGATGCAAAGTGTTGAATAATGTTAATGTTACTGTATTTAATGTCAACATGCGTTAGTCAGTGAGCTAATGTTAAATATAGCTTCATAAATAGCAACGTTAGTCTGCAAAATACTAAGAACAGCACTAACTAGTGATGGGAATTCAGGCTCTTTTTAGTGAGCCGGATCATTTGGCTCAGCTCACCAAGAAAGAGCCGGCACTTTCGGCTCCCAAACGGCTCTTCATTTTACCACTTCTGCCTTTTATAATTCAGCCAAATTTAGCGGTGTATTGACCTATGATTAGTATGTGTGCACATATATTATTCAATATAATTATACTAAACCTTATAATTTCCAGAATACCATAATTTTACATGCTGCTTCGTTTCCGACTGTCACTCATCTTGTCTGCTATTCGCGCACCGCACTGCACCGCAACGCACCGCACCGCACCTTAGCGCACCGCACCGCACCGCACCGCACCGCAACGCACTCCTCTCTCTTTATCTCCTCCTCTCCCTCCTGCTCTGTACCTGTAGACCGTCAGCGCGCCGCGCACCCCCGCCCCTTCCTCATTACCTGATTGGTCGCACTGACGTCATTAACACAACATTCAGTCACAGTCAGTGCATGGAGTGCCCGTGGCGCGGAGAAGATCATCCTATCATTCTGCCTTGGATTAATTAAAGAAAAAAACGTCTCTCGGATGGGAGCCGGCTCTTATCGTTCACTTAAAAGAGCCGGCTCTTTGAACCGGCTCGTTCGTGACCGACACATCACTAGCACTAACTTACATCCTCATTAAACTTGTAGAAATTACATAGAGACGTTTGCAGTGTCCACAATGTAACTTTGAATTATTATGACCAGTCTTTGTGTGTCTGCTTGTTTGTGTTTGTGATTTCAGAAAGCACAGCTATGTGCAGCTGTGTGCGGAGCTCCAGGGCTCTGTCCCCTGTGCTGCTCCCCAGGCTGCTGCTGCTTCCTCAGACGGGGTACAGATTGGCCGGCAGAGGACTCTGGACCTCCCCGCACTGTATGGCTGTCAGTGGAGACTCCCCGCTCCCACTGCCCAGCCAGGCCCGTGTGGTGATCTGTGGAGGAGGTATTGTGGGAACATCAGTAGCCTTCCACCTTGCCAAACTGGGCTGGACTGATATAGTGCTGCTGGAGCAGGGCAGGTGAGATAAATGTCTGCAATTGTAGTTGTTGGGAATGTTAGAAGTTTTAGTGGTTGTGGTGGGGGTCAGTTGCGTGTTCAGACTTTTTTTGGCTGGAGTGGCCCAAGAGGGGCACTGACTTATGCAGGGGTGGCATTAAGTATGTGCTTGTGCCCCATAGACTGTATATAAAGATGGCCAACACACCTCCACTTCCTCCTGCTGTACACACGACATCTATTGCACGTCTGTCCATCCTGGAAAGGGGATCCCTCCTCTCTTGCTCTTCCTGAGGTTTCTTCCATTTTTTGGAAATGGTGATGGAGCCCTGGTATCAAGGTCACCTGCCCAAACCAATCAGGAGCCGTGCTCGGCCACAGCTTGTCAGCGAGAGAGACTCAAAGCTGTCAATCATGACACATCTCAGCCCCTTTTTATAGCATCAGATAACTAATAAAAAGCAAACTTATAAGAAAAATGAACACTTGAACATACATCAGCGTGATAAGAACTACCTGCAATGACAGAAAATGTATTTGACCTGTACTTTGACTTTTTAGTTTGGCCCATGTCCCAACCGCTAACATGGAGGGGTCGGGATTTATAACCTACAATGCAGCCAGCCACCAGGGGGCGATCCAGATGTTTTGGCTTCACATTTGGGGAGCTGTCATGTTGTCCATCTTTATATACAGTCTATGGTGTGCACACACACACACACACTTTAGGATAGCATTAATTTACAGTTTCTCATATCTACTTTAATAACTTACATTACAGTATCTTACAGTTTCTTATCTTCCTATGTTTACCATTTTAATTTAAAAGATAGGGGAGGTACTGTATATAGAATATAGACAGGTTCTTGGTAGGAGGCAATAGATGATCAGTAAAAGAGTCGTCGATTTGATAATGTTCTGCTGATGCTGTGTTCCCTGTCCTCTCTCTTGGCAGACTTGGTGCAGGAACAACCAGACTGTGTGCTGGCATCGTCAGCGTGGCAAAGCCTATTTCCATTGAGTGTCAAATGGCGAACTACTCCAATAGTCTTTATCAGCAGCTGGAGGAACAGACGGGGGTTAAAACAGGTCAGCTACTTTGACATGTTTTTCTTTCACTCATATTTAACTTATTCTGATATAGATAGCCTATAGAAGTTCAAGACATTGTTTAATGTGTGTCGCCATAACACTTCCTGTATGTTTTGGCCTTTTAAAGCTAGAATGATAATACCCTTCAGTTTTGAGTTGTATTACCATTTTGGCTTCACTTTGTTTGTGTAGAGTTTTTGAGTGGGGAATAGCTTTGAGTAGTTTGAGACCTGCTGAGTCACACTATTTGGTTTGGTGTGTTTGTTTGTGTGTTTCAGGTTATGTGAAGACAGGGTCTCTGTGTCTGGCCCAAAATCAGGATCGTTTCCTCTCTCTGAAGCGCCTGGCATCCCGACTAAAGTAAGGCCCCTAAAACCTCAAGTCAATATTTAGTAGAGACCTTTGGCAGCATCTACTCCTTCTAGTTAATGAGGCAGCTTTGCACATGGGGACAAAGAAACTTTTCTCATACTTATTTACCAAACTGCTCGGGCTCTGTCAAGTTGCACAAGGACTTTGAGTGAATTTTCAAGTCTAACCACCAAATTCTTGATTAAATTGCGGTCTTGACTCTGACTTGGTCACTCCAGGACATTAACTTTCTGCCTGGTGGTGGCATAATGCTGTAAGATTACTTTTATTCTTTAGACTCGACTGAATTTTATTACTGGTAGAAAACCACATCTACATTCAGCTCCCATATCGTCCACCTCCACTTGAGCTGAATGTGATCTTCACATCAAAAGGTGAAATAATGACAGCTGTGATGCAGATGTTACACTGCCCACATCTTCGATTTGATCCAATATTTGAATGATTCAGAGTTCTGAAACCAGGTTAGATATGCAGGGCCTTTTAAAGTATAAAATCTATATTATTATTATTAGGCCTTCATCTTTATCTTTTTCACTTTATCCTTAGGGTAATGGGGATCAGCTGTAACATCATTAAGCCTAAAGAGGTGGCCAAACTCCACCCTCTTATTAACATTCATGACCTGGTGGGGGCGCTCCACCTCCCTGCAGACGCTGTGGTGTCTCCACCTGATGTTAACCACGCCCTGGCTGTGGCGGCTGCTGGACAAGGTAAGAGACTCAAACTCACAACTTACCTTTTGATTTAGCATTGATGAACAATTACACCAAATGTTTCACAAAACAGTACTTGTTTTCTACCTTTTAATTCTAACCCGTTTACTGTTTCCTCGTCTGATTCTCCTCCTCTTCATTGGCACCTCCTCCTCCCTGTTCCCTTCCTCCTAAACCTCCTTGTCTTTCTCATCCGGTCCAGGGGTTAAGATCCTGGATAGAACAACTGTTCAGCAGGTTCTGGTAGAGAAGGGTCAGGTGACGGCGGTGGAGACTGATCGTGGCTCCATCGAGTGTGAATATTTTGTCAACTGTGCTGGACAGGTAAACCTCAGAGTGGGCGATGGGATACAAATGTGGGAACATCAACAAGTCCCAGGGGAATTAATGAGGGAAAATCTTTGTAAGCATTTAGGAAATTATTCTTTATTTCTGTCTTAATTCCACATAAATCTTGGTCTGTTTCTCACCAACATTATGCTAATAGATAAATGCAGTATGACTAAACAAATTGGCTGACATGACAGATTGCAGTGTCTCCAATATGGGTCACGATGTACCTGTGGTCAGAGCAGCAGATAGATTTATTTGTTCTGTCTTTCTCTGCTCTAGTGGGCTTACGAGCTGGGCCAGGCTAGTGAGACGAAGGTGTCGATTCCTCTTCATGGCTGTGAACACTTCTACCTCCTCACCAAACCTCTCCAGGAGTCACTTCCACCGAGCACGCCAGGTCTCAAACAGGAAAATTTACTTTTTCTTTCAGCAGGCACAGCTGCTAATGGATTTTAAGTTCCAATCACGTTTACTGTTTTGCCAGCTAAATATGATGTCTGTAATAGAGAAGAACCTCTGCATTTTGATAATTGGTTTCTTGGTTAATTGGCTGGTAGGGTAACTCATTGCATAGTATATTACTGCAACAAGCATCTCCCAGTCTATTCCTAGTTAACACCCAGTGACACAAAGTGAGGTCTGCTCTGTGATTGCATGCCATTATACTTTGAACACTAATTTTGTAGCCTACACCTCAATTTAATGAGTAGTTTCACCATCATTACAGTGGAGCGTGTATCAGTGTTCTGCTGGTTGTGTGAAAGAGAGAGGATAGAAGGCTGACATAATTTAGCCACTTGGCCCCTTGTATTGATTTGATAATATACTCTAAACATGGAAAGCCAAAATCATTATTTACCATCAAAGTTAATTTTTCTGCATGTTCATGCTTGTTGCAGTACATGAGGTTAGGCGATCTCACTGAGTCTGTGTCTTGTCTCCAGTGGTGCTCGATATGGACGGCAGGATATATGTACGGCCGTGGCAGGGAGGCCTTCTGTCGGGGGGATTTGAGAAGAACCCCAAACCCATCTTCACTGAGGGCCGCAACCAGCTGGAGATTCAGAACATGCAGGAGGACTGGGACCACTTTGGTAAGGGAGGGAGGAAGATGGCTTTAAAGGAACATTGTTTAAAAGAAAATAAACGTTTGCTATGCATCAGCATTCCTGGGCAGGATTCACACATTGAATATGAGATACAAATCTTGTGATCAATTAATTTTAAATATTAGGTTTTGGTGTCAGCCCCTCTGAATGAAATGGCAATCCTCTGTGTTGGCTCACCATTTTTAACTACTTGTTGTACTTCAAAAATCTTTGTGAAGGATCATAGTAAGACTGAAGATCTCTATTTTAGGCTGCTCTATTTTAGGAAACATGTTTAGCCCCATATAATCCCTGTCCTGATGACCTGATCTTTCCATTGCATTTTGATATTTTTTTGGTGACGTTAAAGGTTTGGTGTTTAGTTTATTTTCCTTTATTTTTTATTTAAAGTGTCCTTCATTGCAGGTGGGCTTTTGAAATCTAATTTCATGCTGTCAGTTTAACTGTAAGCAATGCCAGTTCAAAGTACACGTCACACATGTAAACACACACACCTGTTTTTTGGCCTTGGCCTTAAACTAGTAATCTGAGATTCCTCATGCAGCTTGACGGATTGTCGTAAAGACAGCCGTAAATCACCAGTCGGCCCTGAAGGGGAGCAAGGCATAGAGTCAAACTAATCTGTCACCGAGCATTCTGCAGTTGTGATTATAGATATTTTTTACATTACCTAACATATGCATATTATACTTTACATAATATACAGTATATTGGACTGAACACTAGCAAGTTTAAGATCTTATTTGTTGCATTTAGGTATCAAGTGATTACCAACAAGAGTCCATCTCATCTTACAGTTTCTACTGGCAATACATTTTTACATCGTACAGCCACATTTGAGCCACTGGGTCAGCTTTCATGTTGGAAAACCTGCTGGATTGTTTATAGAACAACATGAGGGAAAGGGTGCATTTCGTGCTGCGCAGCGGGAGCTTTATCTTGTTGAGTCTTTGCAATAGTAGATGGTTTTGTTCATTTTTGTTTTTCAGTTATTTGAAAAACCATATAGAGGGCCAGGAAGACAAGTTGCAACCTCATTTTTGTGGCAGGAAGCAGTTGGGTTCATGGGAAATGTGGCTTTAAATGCTGAGAAATCCTAAGACTGACGGTACAGCTGGCATAGCTTCAGGCCAACAGTTGGTCTAGTTTGTTTATGCTAATTATATGGAAGCAATACTGATTTCAAAATGTAATATATTGATGCATACTTTTTTAGAGAATGTCTTAATAGAGATTGTACAGAAACCTTATTGTCTTCTACTGTACCTCCAGAGCCGATGCTCAGTGCCTTGCTGAGGAGAATGCCGAGTCTTGAATCAGCTGAGATCCATCAGCTGGTCAACTGTCCGGAGTCCTTCACCCCTGATATGCGCTGCCTGATGGGGGAGACGCCGGGTGTCTCTGGCTACTACGTGCTGGCCGGGATGAACTCCTCTGGCCTGGCTTTTGCTGGAGGAGCTGGCAAGTAAGCATGGGTACAAGTGTATTTGCTGGAGGATAGCCTACGGTATTTGTAAGGGCAAACATTATCAAATGGTTTTGAAGACTTGACTGCGCTTTATTCTACATTATTCAGGAGGTGGACTGAAATATCTTTTACTCAAAATAATTCAGCCTCTGTTTATTAATTTCACTGATCAACTTTTTGATCTGGCTATGCTTTGTTTGAATTACAATGAAGCACAAATGGCATGCTGTGTGGTTTTGTATCCAGGTACCTGGCAGAGTGGATGACCTACGGCTACCCCAGTGCCAACGTCTGGCCACTGGACATCAAACGCTTTGGCAACCTGCAGAGCAGCCGGACCTTCCTGCGACACAGAGTAATGGAGGTCATGCGTGAGTAGTGAACTCTTGTTACAGTTTATATGTTTGGTGTGTCTTAAAAACTATACTCACATGCCCATTATGTACATTTCATCCATAATGGTAATGAAGAGATTTTGTACTTCAAATTGGAAAATACCCACGTGATCGCAGAAGCCTCATATTATCTTGCGTCAAATGTTGGAATGCATTTTAATATGAAAAGGAGGATTGTGGATTTTGAGAAGTGGAGAGATTACAGCAACTAATAAATATTTCAATGTACATACAGTGTGTGATTCGAGAAATCTTTTAACCAAAGAGACTTACAAAAAAACACAGCCTACATTTCTACTGTGAGTGGTTAACAACAGCATACAGGGGTAAAGGTAAAAGTTACACACTGTACGATTGAGCTGTTCTCTCGAGACGAGCAGCACCACCAGCACAATTAACACCTGACAAGTCATAAATTCATAATGTAGAATTTCCAACTAGGGTTTTCCAACCGGCCACCGTCAGCCCAACAGCTAGAGATTGCCGATATATTCTCCTCCCCGCTGCCGTAGTTCCTGCTGGGTGATCAGCTGATCTAGCGGCGGAGCATCGTAAAAAACACGGCAGAAACAAAATTAAACTCACCAAAACCACCTTGGGTTAGTCTTTCCAACAATCACCAACTGTGGTTTGATCAAAATAAACTCTTACTGTATATCATCCCCCGCTGTCTCTCTCTCTGCCTGCAGAACAGCAGCTGTGCGGTTCTCGTTCTTCGGAGGACGACCATTAAATTAGAAAAATAAAATGACAAACGAGCCCAAAAAAAACAACCAGCAATGTAATTGCCGATATATTTGTCAAATTGCCAAACCCTTAAAGGTAGTTGACTATCCTGATGATGTCAAATGTTTTTTAGCTTTGCTTTGGTATGATTATGTCTGCGCTTCCAATGTGTCTGTGTTTGTTTGTGTTTCCAGCCCTGATCTATGAACTAAAGGTTCCTCGCTGGGACTTTCAGACTGGGCGCCAGCTGCGGACCAGCCCTCTGTATGACCGCCTGGACACCCAGGGAGCTCGCTGGATGGAGAAACACGGTTTTGAAAGGCCCAAATACTTTGTTCCTCATGGAAAAGGTACAGATCACTCACCAACAACATTCTCTTTATCCTGAAGTCTTTAGGAAATTTCAGAGAATCCAAGTGATTTTTGGAAAAAAACTGATTGTGTGTGTAGATTTGCTGTCTCTGGACCAGAGTAAGACCTTCTACAAGCCGGACTGGTTTGACATCGTTGGAGAAGAAGTGAAATGCTGCAAAGAGGCCGTCTGTGTCATCGACATGTCCTCCTTCACCAAGTTTGAACTGACTGTAAGTCACAATGCACTATGGACATCTTGTAGTAGTTAGTTAGCACAATCACATAATAGGGCAGGACACTGCTGCTGCACTTCCCTCTTTGTGGGTTCGGACTTCTAACTGTACATTGCTCATCTGGCCACACCCAGTGAGTGATGTCAGCATGTGTTTAACATCAGTGTTCATCTGTCCTAAAACATAGAAAAATGATTTAAAAAAATGGCAGAGTATGCAATTCTTTGTCAACCGGGAGCCTTTGATGCAACAGTTACTGTATGTATTCAGTCCTTGACTAATGCATCCACTGGGTGAAGTCATTTAAGTTGAACCTTGTGGTCTGTCCTGATGTCCCAGTCAACGAACGACCAGGCCCTGGACTTGCTGCAACATCTGTGTGCCAACGACCTGGATGTTCCCGTCGGACATATCGTCCACACCGGCATGCTGAATGAGAGGGGAGGCTACGAGAACGACTGCAGCGTGGTCCGCACCAGCAAGAACAGGTTGATAACACCAAAGCAATATTACCATAGACATGCAGTTGACCATTAAAATAACTCCCATTCTTGTCCCCTCTCCAGCTTCTTCATTGTCTCTCCAACAGACCAGCAGGTCCACTGTTGGTCCTGGATAAAGAAACACATGCCCAATGACCCACACCTCCACCTAGAGGATGTCAGCTGGAAGTACACCGGTAAGCACACAGCACTGTTGTTGAGGTCCTGCATTGACGTCGCCATCTAGTGGCCTCACAATGTTAAAGGGTGGAAGCAATGCACCAGCATCCCACATCCACTCTCTGCTCTTAACCCAGCTATTAAAGTGGCCTGATTTTGGGTTTGGTGTTGAAATCAGACACTCAGGGGACCGAGAGGGCGGTTAATTACATGTCCAAAATCTGATTTGTATAGTTGTAATGTAATTACCTTAACTCTTCGAAATGTGAGCAACACTAGATCTACATTCTATTTTTATATGCAAGATAAAAAACACCAACTGAGGAGCTCTATCCTGAAATGTACCCATGTACTTGTACAATATGTTTCTACAGTAATAATCAAAATATTCATTGATAGTGATATTAATTTCCTAAAAAGTTCCAAATAGAATTAGCTCATGTTTTGTAAAAATAATGAAACACTCATAACACACTGTGCGTTCCACCACCCAAACACTGCTCCTGAACTGTATTTCTAAAGTGTATATAACTCTGATTCTTTACCCACAGCTTTAAATCTGATTGGACCTCGAGCAATGGATGTTCTGGCCGAGCTGTCATATGTTTCCATGACACCTGACCATTTCCCCTCCATGTTCTGTAAGGTAGGAAACACTAAATCTAGTTTCAATGACATTAATAGAGTGATCATAACAATAGTGGTGATAGCTGTAGGAAGAGTGGTAATATGAATTGTTGTAGCTGAAATAGTTGCAGCTGCAGTACTTTAGGTTGCACCTGTGGTTGTATTAGTAACTGCTTCTACTCAGTTATTAACCCCACATTGACAAGAACTCTATTGTGTGTATGTGTGTTTACAGGAGATGAGTGTCGGCTATGCCAATGGGATCAGAGTGATGAGTATGACTCACACTGGAGAACCGGGTTTCATGCTCTACATACCTATAGAGGTGCGTCCTGCTCACATCTGCACACACAAAACAATATGTATCCAGTCAACTCTCCACAGAATGGTTGGTAAAGTTTAGGAAAGTGATGTCTAACATTAGTAATCTCCTCTGCTCTCCACAGTATGCACTGCACGTGTACAACGAGGTGATTTCAGTGGGTCAGAAGTACGGGATTCGTAACGCAGGCTACTACGCACTTCGCAGCCTCCGCATCGAGAAATTCTTTGCCTTCTGGGGTCAGGACCTCGACACCTTCACCACCCCGCTGGAGTGTGGACGAGAGTTTAGGGTCAAGTTTGACAAGGTCAGTTGACAGTTCAGCTGTGTAAGCACAGCAAACTGTTTGATGTCAGCCAGTGAGGATTCTGACTGATGCTCTTTGGTTTTGGGTTACAAAAGGGCTTTTATTTGGCATTATGGTGGTTCAGTCAACAGCAACTCCTTGCTGTGTTACACGGTAATTTTAGTAGGGTTGTCAAAGTTTACGCATAATAATGTGAACGCAAATTTGTTTTAACGCCACTCATTTCATTAATGAACAACATGCAATTTTTAGGTGATAGGCTCAGTTTCAAAGCTAGAGTGAAGATACTGGTATCATATGAAACCAGAAAACCTGACCTCCCTTGACCTCTGACCTCAAGATATGTGAATGACAACGGGTTCTATGGGTACCCGCGAGTCTCCCCTTTACAGACACTTTCTGAAAATCACGTGCAGTTTTGGGCAAGTCATAGTCAAGTCAGCACACTGACACACTGACAGCTGTTGTTGCCTGTTGGGCTGCAGTTTGCCATGTTATGATTTGAGAATATTTTGTATGCTAAATGCAGTACCTGTGAGGGTTTCTGGACAATATTTGTAATTATTTTGTTTTGTTAATTGATTTCCAATAATAAATATATACATAGATCTGCATAAAGCAGCATATTTGTCCACTCCCATGTTGACAAGAGTATTAAATACCTTACAAATCTCCCTTTAAGGTACATTTTGAACAGATAAAAAATGTCTGATTTAATTTGCGATTAATCATGATTTAATATTTCAATCGATTGACAGCCCTACATTTTAGTGAAGGGATACAACAATGAGTGTTGATGCATTGATTTTCGTCTATTACATTATGACACTGACTTTGCCAACCTGATTTACAATTGAAGTTATCGCTTGAATTTTACTCTTGTTTTTAACTTTAAAGAACTTTGAAGAATAATAAAAGGTACTATACCATCTGCATTGCTATATTGTTATAGTCTTTGCTAGGATGTAGAGATAAAACTGTCACCAAGCTGCACCTGCAGGCACACAACAGGTGGCACTTTACACCAGCAGTGGTAAAGTTTGTTATCACCCTCATTTTGAAAATAGTACAACATCAGGTGTGCTGCTGTCTGCTGTATTAATGTCAGCACGGTATTAATGACTGGACCTCACAGAGTACAGTTGGTTTCACAGATGAGCATCAGCAGAATCAATGTCTTTACCGTAAAGTTTATCGAAGAAATGTTTGAAAAGAAAAGTTGTTTCTTGTTGCTCCTAACAGAACTGTGCAGTGTTTGTAGATTAATTGTTTGTAGACCATGACCCATAACACCTAACAGTGCTCCTTCCTTTATCTTCCCACTTTCTCCTCTCCTCCACTCCGCCGTTTCCTCTCTTTGACTCTTACTTTCTTCTACATCTTTCTGCCACATCTTCCTTCTCGTCTGTCTTCTCTATATGCTTCCATCAGGACACAGACTTCCTCGGTCGCGAGGCCTTGCTGCAGCAGCGTCAGGACGGCGCGTCTCGGCGTTTCGTCATGCTGGTTCTAGAGGACCACGACACCGAGCTGGACCTGTGGCCGTGGTGGGGCGAGCCCGTCTACCGCAACGGCCAGCTAGCCGGGACGACCACCAGCAGCGCCTACAGCTACACTCTGGAGCGCCACGTCTGCCTCGGCTTTGTATCCCCGCCGCCAGGCCCAGAGGGGCTTCCCACGCCCATCACCCCGGACTTCATCAACCGCGGGGACTACGAGGTGGACATTGCCGGCCAGCGCTACCCAGCCAAAGCCAAACTCTACCCCTTCAGCTCCCTCTTCACCCAACAGAAACGTCGCAAGGAAGACATGGAGTTGAGCAACCTCCAGGGGAAGTGATGCAGAGTAGTAGACGCTCCTTCAGTCCTTCAGTCCACTCCTGCACTTACCTGGCAGTGCCAACCTGTCGTCCCTTTCCTAGCTCCTTAACCGAGGGCTGATGCACAATCACTCCTCGTCTCTCTAGTATTTAACTTCCACGCTGCATCTCCCTCTCTAAAAGTGCAATATTTAAGAGGCACCAAATGCTCGAGCTGTATCAAATGCAGCAACACAACAATACTCCTGTGTCGTCAAAGTCTGCAGTTGTTCTCCAGCCCTGCTCTGCTTCGCACTCAAACACGGTCCACGGTTTACTGGCAAAGTCTGCAGCCGCCGGTTAAGTGCCTTTGTCAAGGCAACATCAACAATATGTGTTGAGGACTCTGTCACTTTGTTCACTTTAACCCATCCAGAAGGGATTTAGACCGACAATCCTCTCCAGTAGTTTTTTCCAGTCACTGTGACGTTTCAACACGGCGCAATCTGGAAGAGTCTGAAAGAAACGTCACTCGATGCTGACGTGCACACGCCTACACAGTCGATGCAGTTGTTGTCATTTTACAAATCGTAAATTTGCTGCTGTAAAGAATATGAGTGATGTGATGTGGCCTAATTCAGATACTTTATACTGTCCACTACTATATCATCCCCATTACATTATCCTTCTCAGTCAGGGGAAAGAATCAGGAAGCCTGATAATAATCATTAGTAAACCATTGTTTACTCCTCTTCCAGTCCTGTTTGAAAGGCTTCCAAGGCTCCTGAAAGCTTAGAAAGTAAAACAAAATGAGCTTTTCCTCCCTGATTTTGTCGTTTAGTCTTCCAGCTGTCCTGGTGTTCTTCTGCTGTCTGTGTGTCGAGCTTGTGGTAATGTATTTACGGTAATATAATCCGCCCTGTTATTTATGTTTTGTGGTCGTTTTAAAGCGGCGTTGCTCTTTTGATGTTTCATTGAGGTGTTGTTGAATGTGTGGCTGAGGTTCGGTGACCCAGATGAGGGAAAGCAGAATGGGGAAAGCTGCGACTGGAGCTGTAATCCCAGACATGTTGGTTGGAATCCACAATATCTTACATTGGTGATTTGATGTTTGCCTGATCCAGAGTTAACAATGTCTGTGTAAAGGAAGGTCTTCATTGCGATTTGAAATAAAGCAATGTATTTTTGTATAGCTAGGGTGTATAAAATCTCTATTTTCAGCACCGCACCTTTTTTCTAGCCAATCAGCTTTAAGTCATATCAGCCGTATGGATCATCTATCAGTTGTTTCATTCTTGCAGTTGTCTCTTTTGTTATTTCAAATGCTTTACAGAATTATTCTGTACATGTACATGTCATTTGTCAGCAACAGCTTGATGTTTTCCTCCATGTGCACACCTTCAAAGTAATTTGGTCCCTTTGCCCCCTTCAGAGGTCAAAAGTCAGGGAGAGCTACAGATCAGCCAGCCTGGAGCTGGTAGGGATTCACTTCAGCCAATCACATCATACTGGGCAAATAGTCGACACTGGAGTGTTGGATCAGTGTGTGAGTACTGTGTGTTCCTTTTGGATGTCAAAAGGCCCCGAACTGTATGTTCCCCTGCTGGGAATCTGAAAGCTAGCCTGACTGGCTAAATAGTTGAGCTAAAACCAGCACGGGTGCTTCTGAGCTCCGATATGCTGCTTCCTGATATCGTCATATTTAAATTTGGATGCAGATTGTTTTTCTCGAACTTATTTCCAGCATTTAGTATTCAAGTGTGCTTGAGGAGGGTAACACATGCTAAAATGAAAGGGAATATGTAAACAGAATGATAACTCCCAACAAAATCTGTTATTAATGTTTTACAATGTTGTTAAAGAGTTGTTTTTGTTTGTGAATCAAAAAAGGCCCCTTTTTACAATCATGATCAGTTGAGTAACAAACGGCTTATTTACAGTGTAACTCCAACTCTTGGTTTATACCTGTAATTTATATGGTTGGAAAGTTACAGATTGGTACTTTAAATATTTGCTCAGTATGACTACAAGATTTTTTTTAATTTCCTTTTTCCTTCAAAATCCTCCTGATCTCAATTTAAGGAGGATCCTCAGCAGCACCAGTTAAATTAGTTTGGTGTCCATCTCAAGCACTTTTACCTCTGAAAGGGGGAAAAAATTGCAGTATGTTTTAGTTTGGATATCTGAAGATCCGATGCTGTGTTGAAAAAAACAGGAATATGGAAAGCCTCACCAAACCATCATACTTGTTTTAATCTGACTTGCTTTTCTGTTACTTTGCTAACATCTCAGGCTTTTCCACTACAACGGACGTACTATGTGAGAATGTATACAGAAGGTCAACTGATGCATTAGTTGCTGGTATGAACTCCGAGATCAGAGTCAGACGTCACTTTTAAGGGCTAATTTCTTTTAATGTGCGTCATGTTTATAAATAGGCGTTAATATGAAATGAAGCATTTTTTCATGTGAGAGTGCAGTCTATCATCAACAGTCTGGATTCAGTTTCAGAGCTGTGACCCGACCTCGTGGTACTGTAGTAGCAACATGCCTCTACATCAGTGGTACTCTGCTTCGGCTTTATGCGATATACTTTTGGGTCCTCAGTTATACAAGAATCTAACATGTTTTAGACTCAGCATTTCTAAAAAACAATCGTATCTAATCATATTCGTCACAGTTTAACTACAGGAGCTTGTGATTAATGGAGTCCCTGTTTTGAATCTTCACTGAGGCTTCATATGGAGTCCAGCAGCCGTGAGCACACGTCTGTATTCTGTGTGAAGGTGTCTGAAACGCATTGCTGCTGACACTGATCACTTGACCCATTAGGTCATATCAGCTGTTATGATTTGCTTCTCCAACTGTCCGACCACATTGTCGAGTGTATGATTTGAAGGGAAATGGCCCCGAGCGTTTGCACTAAACAAGAGCAGCCTGCTGTTTTTTGTTCTTGTACAGTATGTGGTCAGAGGCTTGTTATGGTATTCTAAGGATCAGAAAACTGTACAAACACTATAGCACTTGGTGCAAAGAGCGCTATAGCTGAATATTACGTATAACGTATACCATCCAAAAAATTGAAGGCAAAAAATTTAACTTCAGTTGAGGTCTGGAAAAGCATGTAAGGAAAAATCTGTTAATGATTACTAATATCGGCGAAGTGGTTGTTGTCTTTTTCAGTGCTGAAACACAGCGACACTCTACACCTCTGGATGAGTTTGATGCATGTTTGTCTCATTTAATGTTTCCATCATAACATAATGTGTGTGTGTGTGTACTGGACTGATCTGTAAATGCCAGCGTTTTCTTCAGAGCTTTACTATAATGTATTTATATCATGTTAAAAGAGATGTTTGGCTGTCTAATGTACTTCAACTATAATATAAAGAGAACTTTGTTGAATTTGCTTCTTGTGTGTTCACTTCAGTGATGTGTGTGGTCCAGTGGTGTAGTATGGCTCTCTAATAACACGGTCGGGTTCAAGGGTCCAGTCCCCATGGCGACCAGCTGTGTCCAAACAGAAGACGTGTGCAGCATTGATGCCGTGTGCAGCATTGATGCCGTTTCTCTTCCCACACAGAGCCATCAGTCTGTTTCTGCTAATGAACATCAGCAGTGAGACTGAAGGTTTATTTGTGTGTCAACAGTCGCAGCAGAGGACTGCGACACCTGCGCTCCGCTCATTAATAACACCATCTGCAATTATTTCCACTAATGAATTATGTAAGTTCCGCTCGGGGGCCGGGGAAAGTTGTACAAGAAAAACACTTTATTAGCATATTACAACACAACCCGCTTCCTCTCGTTTGCAGCGCGTTCTGGTTCGGAGATCACGTCCTTCTGGCTTTGCGTGGGCGGCATCCGTTGTGCGGCACGGGGGTGTTGTCGGTGATCGATACCACCTCCAGGCCTCCCATCGTCAAGCCTTTGATCGCAGACTGCACAACGGAGGAAAAGTGCATTCGTTCGTTAATGAAGCTAATGGGAAGAGATCAAGATGTCTGAGGCTCCTCAAACAAGCCTTAAATTACCCTCATTATAAAAAAGACTCATTAATTAGAGGTCTACTTTCTTCGTGCAGTGACAGCTTTATTTGAGTTGCACTCCCACTATTACATCAACACAGCATCTTATGATCCTGTGATCCTATTGTGCCTCTTTAAACTTTTATGTGCCATCCTGTAACTTATAATGAAATAACCATGAATAAAAGAGTAGACCGGTAGTTATAAATATATAGACACATTAAGCAGAGTTGAGGTTAGTTTAATTGATTAATAGATTAACAGAAAATGTATGGCTAATAATTTTTTGCGACTGAATAACCGTTTAAGTCATTCTGGTTCCAGCTTTTCAACTTGCTGCTTTAATCTGTTTTATACCATTGCTAATTGAAAACCGTCACTATTTTATAGACTAAACAATTAAATAATCAATTATGAAAATTATCTACTTGTACCAGCGACAACATTCAAGATTTCTAAAGGTTGAATAATATGATTTACAATAATTTAAAGGGGACATATGCTCATCTCCAGGTTCATACTTGCATTTTGTGTTCCTAGTAGAACATGTTTACATGCTTTAATGTTAAAAAAACACATTATTGTCCTCATACTGTCTGTCCAAATATACCTGTATTCACCCTCCGAGGGAACCAAATCTGAATGGATTGATGAATCGCATGTTTTCTGATCTAAACAGCCCACAAAAAACTGACAGACAGGGTTGTCTTATGATGAGCACAAGCAATGAAAAGGTGAGTTTTTCATGATATGTCCCCTTTAAGACGTTTTGGGGGCCTGCAGATATACTGTAATAGGATTGCAAGGCAAACTGGTTTTCTTCTTCTACTCACTTGACGTCCAGGGCCGATACCTTTGACCATAACACGGACAAACGTCACTCCCTTCGCCGTGGCTTTCTGTTCAGAGGCAGAGACACACGAAAGATTGATGTTTACATGTGCAGCCGTCCAGGACAGCTAGATAAGTTTCATTTGGTATATTTCCAGCATTAGGAGAAATTAACTTCACTCCATTGTAGAAATACTGTTAAGACATCACCTTTAAATGACAAAAACAGTAAAAAAAAAAAAAAAAAAAGTCATTAGTAAAAAGTTACTAAAGAAATCTTATTTCGACTAAGACCAAAACAACCGAAAGGAGGGAGCAGCCCAATTTTGATTAACATTTGATCAATATTGTCTGACCAGCATGACAGGTCAACCTCTAATCTATTTGCCGATTTTGGTCATTTTCCATCTGGGCTTCCAATCACTAACAACAAGAGATAAAACTCCTATTAAATGCAGTTTCCATATTCTCATTTTCATCTCTCCAACATCTAAAAACAGCAGATCAGAGGTCAGAATAATCTCACATCTCTGCCTGTGTGATAAAAGACTATTATAGCAGCACTATGATAAAACACTTCATTTCTCCAGTGTGTTTACTGTGAATCAGTGTGACCTTAACCCCGTCAGCCAGCAGTCTCCATAAATCAAGCTAATATAAGGTCTAAATGAGCACTTAACACCTACCGCTGTACTCTGTCACAGTCTTCATAGAGGGCAGCTTATTTGCAACAAACATCTAACGTTCATAAATTATAGTTATAATGAAGGCAGAGGCACTGATTATGCTCTAAACAACTCACTTTATTATAAAGCACCTTGAAGATCCTACAGCTTATTCAGCTCAACTAATGTTTATATTTTAGCTCAGCATTTAATACCGGATCCTGTTAAACAAGCTGAAACAGATGGAGGTGGTGAACCCCTATATGATCAGATGGTATCATGCATTTCTCATAGGGAGACAACAGCAGGTGAGAGTTAACTCAGCTCTCTCTGACATCCAGGTTAGAAGTACTGGAGCTTCCCTTCTTTTCACATTATATACACATGATTGTAGAAACCAGTTTTCTGATGATACACTCACTTTACTGACAAAAGAATCAGATGTTGCTGTGTAAGTCAGAGATAGAAGACGTTGAACATGTATAAATGAGCAATATCTTAGTGTAGGGCATAAGATATAATGTTGTGTATATGGAGAGGCTGGGTGCTGCTACAAACAAACTTCCCCTAAGGGGGACTATAAAGGCTAATCTAATCTACTTTACGAGTTACATAGAGTGGAAAAGCACGATTTGGTCTTAACTAATATTCATTTCTTTTAAAGAGGACCTATTAAGCTATTTTTCAGGTTCATACTTGTACTTTGGGTTTCTACTAGAACATGTTTACATGCTTTAATGTTCAAAAAAACGCTTTATTTTTCTCATACCGGCTGTGCTGCAGCACCACTTTTCACCCTCTGTCCCTGAAAAGCCCGGTCTGCTCTGATTGGTCAGCTGGCACGCTCTGTTTTGATTGCTCAACCGAACCAAACTCTTTGGACTCAGCTCCAGCTACGCTCTAACTAGCTTCGTTTGAGGGCGTGCCAAACTAGCTGTTATGCAAATGTGTTACTTGGTGACATCATCACGTTACGGAAGAAAAGGTGGGATACCATTCAAGGCGTTTCAGGCAGTTCAGGAGCAGAGTTTCTGTGGGGGAGAGTAACTCCCTTTGGACTTTGTAACTTTGCAGACCTTTTACATGCACAAAAAAATATATAACACACTGAAGGAAAGAGAAAAGGCACAAAATCATAATAGGTCCCCTTTAAACAAATGCAAGTCCGAACGTACCACAGCAGCAGAGATGCCTGCAGTCTGAGCAGCGATGGGCGTCGACTTCTTGATATTCTTGAAGCCTTCCGTTCCGCAGGACGTCCTGACCAGCGACTCTCCCGTGCTCTCCGTCAGCTGGATGTGTGTGCTGGTACAGGACAGGACAGGACAGTTTAATGGCTCACTGACTCACAACTGATTCTTTTGAATAGTCAGAAATATGTATATCATAACACGGTTGCACTGAAGTTATATGTTCCCCATAAGTGGTTTGACTGCATCACATAGCAGCTAATAAATAAATAGTTAAAGAAAAAAAATCATCAAATTAGGACTAAAGACCTTTTCTGAGGCATGAAGGTACAAAACGTATTTTGTTATTCACTCAGCCCAACAGGAAGCACTAAGAAAGCTGAACTCTTCGTTTGCAGAAATGTGAAGGTGGCAAAATAAAAATGCCAGTTTGAAAACTGCAAAAAAAAAATGTGAGTTTGTTTTCTTTACAGAAAAAAAATGGTGTGGCTTGTCATACCAGAAAAAACAGGTGGAACTAACAACATGAATGATGTCTCTGTTCCAGCATTTATTGTAATGCATCAATCTGATGTTGATAATTGCACTTTTGTCTGACAGGTCAGTATGTCTACTGTAAAAAAAGGTCTACTTTTATTTTCACATTTTCCTACTAGTCCCATTTGGGATCCAGTAACCTAATCTAACCTAAATAATTTGAAGATGAAAATGGTCTTTCCACTTACTTGTTGTATGTGGCTTTAATGTGAGCGATTGGTAACTCCTCAAACTTCTTTCCAGCCCATCTCAGTGAACTCTCCTGGCCAGGCAGTGGAGGGAAATGACTGAAGGATTAAAACTGATGTTAACATCTCATCAACATTAAGATAAGATAAGATAAGATATTCCTTTATTAGTCCCGCAGTGGGGATATTTGCAGAGTACAGCAGCAAAGGGGATAGTGGAAAAAACAAGAAGCATCAGCTAACACAGTAAACACCATTTAAATAGAAGGACGTATAAAAATAGGAGCAGTATATACAGTATTGACAATAAACGGACTATTAACAAAATTGCACAAGTGGAAAATGATATTGCACAGTGAGAATGAATGAATGAATGAATGAATAAATTAAATTCCACCCGAAAATATCAGGTTATTATCATTTTTTTGGTGTGTAAGTGGTCTACTGGGAGCAGTGCGTCTATTTAGTGAGCAAACACATATGTTAAAGGGGAAAATACCAATACAGAATCATTCTGTGAGTAGACAGACATGTACAGGTGCATCATGTATCTGTACCTGAAGTCTCTGGAGGTTTTCCCAGGCTCTGTGGTGGATGCTGCTGCAGGCTCCTGAAGTCTGACAGCACTGGTGCACAGTGTTCTCTGTAACCCAATGCCTCCACACCTATACACACAAAACATTACATTAGGACCATCTTCATAAACCAGTGTGGCTGGTCAATTAGCTATAAACTAGTGTCATCTGGACATTATGTACAGTTCAATGATGCTACATAACACTCAACCTGCAGCTAACAAGGATGCTAGTAAACCATAGGACACTTACAGAGAGCTTCCACTTGCATTTAGTGATGCAGTCAGCTGTCTGCAAACGTTACTCACAGAACTAACTAATAAACAATTTAATTTAAACATGTTTGATACGATTAGAAACAACTTTACTATCAGGAATGTAGCTACTTTACACAAAACACATGTGACATTGAAGGTCCTGTAAATCCAGACCAGACCAGTAATATCTTGAGGGGTGACATGGTTATTATCATATTATATACATTATTATTACCATTAAAAATACGGTTGTCGCTTGTAAAATGGATTTAAAAACATTTTTATTTCAGTGTATTATATTTCTGTTGTGCTTACAATATAATGTTTTCTTTTTAAAATGTATATTAATATCAACATCCCCCTATTTTTATCTGAATAGACTGTTCCGTCTTTCTGCACAGGATTGTGGGTAGAAGTAGACGCATGCTGCCTTCATGTACTACGTAAACCGTCGTAAATGTAACGCTTTTATGGTGAACACTCACTTAAAGCTATAAACTGAATACAGTCTGTGCTTGAAGCCCTCACATAATAATCAATCTGCCTTGTACTCTAGAGAAATAAAAAGAAAATACTTTATACCAGGAGTTGTTGTTAGTGTTTTTGTCTTCTGGTATCAACCAAGGAATAATGACTCTTTATTATAGTCTAATTTATCCATTACTCTTTATAGTAGTCTAATTTATCCCTCTTTCATACTGTAATATAGTTTGGGCGAGTACTTTTCCTACAAACCTTTAAAATAAAATGTTAGTATTTATGATATCAATATTTCTCAAATATGTGTTTTTATTTATAAGATACTTTCTGGTGGGAATATTCATATTCCTATGTTAAAACAAATTCTCAGGTCCATTCTTACTCAACCCGTCAATCTCTAGATTTTCATCCTCCTAAATTCCTCACTAGAAGAGGTCAAATGTCTCACTAGTAGAGTTCAATTTTCAATAAGATTTAGGGGAAGCAAATTATGGAGTATCTTTTCATATCTATCAATAAACTGTTAATTTTAATTTAGTTTTTCTTTTTTTTTAATGTATTATTATTATTAATAATTTACTTATTTTTCTGTTTTTTTTTTGTCCTTTCCTTTTTTTTTGGTATATGTTTAATTTATGTTGCTATCGGATTTAATTCATTTATATGTATAAATGTAATTGTTATGAAATTAACTCTGCTTATTTAATGGTGCAGTTATATTGTTATGGGTATGGGGGGGGGGGGGGGTATAATTTGTTTATACAATTATGTATTGGATTTTGTACAGATAATAATAATAAAAAAGACTTTGAGCAAAAAAAACAAAATAAAAACTGTTCATCTGTCAAATGTTTCAAAAGTCGCTTAAAGGGTCATTTAATTGCTGTCTTGTAATTGCTTTTCCCCATGTTTTCCATGTATCTGTTTTTATGTTTTTTTATTTTTTCCCACTCACAATGTTGTTTGAAGAAGTCTTTATAGTATCCTCCTCACAAACACTAACCATACACTTCCATGCAACACACACACACACACCCTTGTCTTTTTTTTAATATATTTACTGTATTGTTATTGTTGCTATTATATATATCTTGTCCTAATTGTTTTGTTATCACTATTATGTAGTCATATTATTTCTTTATATTAATCTTATCTCTATGTAGAGGCTTTAGATAGGCCCAGTATTTTTTTTTTGCCTTTTCCTGCACTGTATATTATTATTTATTTTTTTGTTATGTTGTATAGTCTAAAATTGTGCAAAACAAATAAACAAAAACAATTAATTTGAAAATCCTTCCTCCAGCCTATTTTTTGCAGCTCTAGGATGATTTTTTCTCTGGTACAGTGAACGCAGCAGCAGCAGAACAAGATGTCTGCTCCCTGTGTAAGGATGTCTGGTCGGTGTGTCTCTCAGTTTCTCTCTTGTTTCAGCAGAACAGCGGTGAGGACCGCGGGGTTCCGACAGTTCTCCAGCTCGTCTGTCAGTCGGGCCGCTTTGCAGACCCAGAGTGTGACGGACAGAGTGGAGAGAGCCAGTTCTCCGTGGACTCTGATGGCAGCAGTGTGTCTGCAGAGACTTCCGGTCATCTCATCAGAGTGCAGCGCGATAGAGCAGCAGTTCACTCACATGATGCACCAGGTGAGTTCAGAGTTCACTCACATGATGCACCAGGTGAGTTCAGAGTTCACTCACATGATGCACCAGGTGAGTTAGTTCAGCAGGTGTATATATATAATGTATATATAGGTGTGTATATATATGTAGGCCTATATATGTGTGTATATATGTATATATGTGTATATATGTATGTGTGTATATATGTGTATATATATGTGTGTATATATGTGTATATATGTATGTGTGTATATATGTGTATATATATATGTGTGTATATATGTGTATATATATGTGTGTATATATATGTGTATATATGTATGTGTGTATATATGTGTATATATATGTGTGTATATATATGTGTATATATGTATGTGTGTATATATGTGTATATATATATGTGTGTATATATATGTGTATATATGTATGTGTGTATATATATATGTGTGTATATATATGTGTATATATGTATGTGTGTATATATGTATGTGTGTATATATATGTGTATATATGTATGTGTGTATATATATGTGTATATATGTGTATATATGTATGTGTATATGTATGTGTGTATATATGTATATATATGTGTATATATGTATGTGTGTATATATGTATATATATGTGTATATATGTATGTGTGTATATATGTGTATATATGTGTGTATATATGTATGTATATATATATATATAAAGCATGCACCTACACAGACACACACACAGCTACACACAGACCAACAAAGACACACACAAAGACACTAATGTGCAGAAACACACACCCATACAACATGATTAAGTTTTTTTTTGCATTACTCAACAAAATAGCCTACTTGTTCAACATGTTTAATGCATAAAATTATATTATTTATGGTGTTGTCATTATGGCACACCAAAGACAGTCTAACTATCCTTTTTAAGACTTGGCATGTTGTATGTCACATAGCTAGTAAAATATTATTTAAAACCCTCTCTAATTATGTGAAAATGCTCTATAAATTATGCTGAATTAAATTGACTTCAACATAATGTAGATAATCAATCTAAGATTACTTAACAGCAGTGACTGATTAAGGTGGTCAGGGGCCCCTCGGCTACTTGTTGTATGGGCCCCCCCACCCTTACTCATCATGTTTTAACATTACCAGAAAAAAAAGTAATTTAATGTGTAAAAGCATGCTAGGAATATTAGATGGCCCACATGTACACACTCGGGGAGCACTGTCATATCCACACACACACACACACATTGAGACAGCCTTTAATCTAGACCTTGAAATATCTAATCAATTTAGGGATTTTCCTTTGTAGATGTTCGTCATGGTGTTCTTTCAGCCGTTTTTGTGCTCCGTGATCATATTTTCATTTTACCGCTATTCTGTCCAGTAGTGACGTATTGTTTGCCACATTGACCTTATGAACCTGGTCACATCATGGGGTTCATAAGGTCAGCTGATTGGATAGAAGTGGGCCACATCTACCCAGTCAGCTGTTTAATTTTTTTTTAATGTTTCTTATGGGCCAATAGGGGTACATTTTTTTTTTTTTTTTGTCTTTAAAGTACATTTAAATAATTAAAAATAATCCGGCCAATCTGGGGCCCTTGTAAACATGGCCAGCCTGTGCATAAAACCACCCCAGTTTAGCACTGTTTAGTTTATCGAATCAATTCATATTTTGAAATAATTCTAAAATTTTTTGCAATAATCAGAATGGCAACTTCTAATTTCTGCTCTGTAAATCCGGTCTGTGCTTGGATTCCTCACTCTCCATAAATGACTGAGAAATTTTGTTCCAGGACATAAGATTTGTGAAACTGCAGTCTAGAGAGAAAAAAGCACAAGTTAAACCAGATTACTTAAATTCAGGCTGGGTAGTCTTTCATTATTATTTGATTCCTTTTATTAGAATCATATCCTGAAACAAAATATTGCAATACTTCTGTTGCCTCAATGAATAACAAAAAGGCAAACAGCTGTAACAGTCTGTCTCAAAGTGAGATCTAAAAACAATTTAGAGTTTTATTTGAAAAACACATTTTTATCAGACTCCATATTATCATGAAGTTCATTTAAGTAACATTTGATTTTTGGTGCACAAGTACTATGTACCATGTATAAATAATTTAGGATAATCACATGATATAAATTTTGTCCATGTTGCTTTGTGTTTCTACACATTTTATGCAGCTGTGGACTCTGATACTTCATATATTGTGACACTAGCTGTAGAAAACTGTTATCTGTAAAGGGTCCTGGGGTTTGAGATGGAGACCTGCTCTGACTTAATTTCAGATGGAGCTGGAGAAAAGCTTGCTGTCGGACCACGAGCTGCGGCTGCTGGAGGACGCTGAGAGGATGAGTCGTAAGCAGGCGGACGACTATGACTCGGACGAAGAGGACGACCGCGGGGACCAGGAGATCATGTTGACTCAGGACCTGGAAGACTCCTGGGAGCAGAAGCTGAAGAACTTCCAGCCAGCGCTGAGGGTCACAGGTCAGTACGGGAAAGTAAACCAGAATATACGCAATATGAAAATCTTCTTAAAGGTACAGTGTGTAGGAGTTGCAAGTTGCAACCAACTGAGTACCCTCCGCTCTCTCCTCCCTTTCCAAGACTGCGGTAATGTCAGCCGCCGAGTGCAAAACTGTGGTAACACCGTTCGCCTCGCTCAGAGGCTATCCGTACCATAATAACACTACTTTAGGAGCAACGGAAGTCAGACGGCGGCTGGCGGTACCACGGTTTTGCACTCTGCAGCTCACATTACCGCATTTTCAAAAGCGTATTGGCCTACTACGGTGGCCTTCAGGTAACGTAAAAACGTGAAAGACTTTCTCTAGTGCCAGTGTTTGGTTTGTCCGTTCTAGGCTACTGTAGAAACATGGCAACATGGACTGACTCTGTGAAGAGGACCTGCTCCCTATGTAGATATAAACGGCTCATTCCAAGCTAATGAAAACAATTCTTAGTTTCAGGTGATTATACACTAATGAAAACACAGTTATGATTATTATATTCCATATCTGCTAACAGATCCCCCGAAATGCAACACACTGTTCCCTTAAATATTACAAATGTGCCCGATGAAATAGAGGATAGTATTCAGCCTTTTGCCGGGCTCCAATCATTAATCAAGTGAAACAGAATGGAAAAGAAATGTAGATAATCTGAAGGCGTCGCACACATCTGGGTTTAAAGTAAATTACCAGGGAGGAAAGAGACTTTCAGTGCAGGATTCTAATGTTTTTCTGACATTCAGGAAATCTATTCGCTCCAGCACTCCCAATTTGCATTTTATTCCCCGTGACATTTCCAAAGTTTGTATAAATTTTACTCTACTGTCACAGAGAGACGTTGGCTGTTGTGAGGCGGCTGACGTTCCCGTCTCTTGTTTAGCTGATGTAGATAAGGACTTGACCTCGTCGGAGCGCTGCCTGGCCGACTCGCTGCTTCTCCTGGCCGAGCAGCAGGTCGGAGGTGAGAAGCTGTGGCTGCTGCCTCAGACTCAGTGGCAGGAAGGAGAAACGCTGCGGCAGACGGCCGAGAGAGCCCTCGCCTCCCTGCCAGGTAACAGGAGTTTTTGTTTAAATGAAGCTGCTGATATTCTGTTCTGATATTCGGTCCACTGTTAGTTAGTGAAAGTAGTATTTAGTATTAGTATTTTATAATATGTATTCAAGTGTTTCCCTTGAATTCTGTTGAATCACGGGGCACTGAAACTCCACTGAAACCTCTTTTTCTTTCAGTTCCTTTAATGTTTAATGCAGCTCATCGAGACCTAAATAGACCTACCATTTACTAACTATGAAATATATTCAATTTGTCATTAAATTACTAAATATATAATATTAGACATGTAGACAACACTGGTTGGTATCAGAAATGTAAAGTCTCCATGTGCTGAGTTTTTATGTGATTAGACCATAGACTGTATATATAGGTGGACGATGCGTCTCCACCACCTCCCACTGTACAAAACTGGATCCAAACCATCCCGGATACGGGAGCTGTCATCTTGAGATTTGGACGTCATTTAGAGCCAGAGTCTGCGCGGTAGTGATCAGCCAGTGGAGTCGTGGTATCGAGATCCCGCCCACACACCAGCCCGAGCCAGTAACGAGCTGAGCATGGACACAGCTTTCTAGCGATAGCTACCTAGCTTTACAGAGGTTTATGACCTATACTGCAGCCAGCCACCAGGGGGCGATCCAGATGGTTTGGCTTCACTTTTGAGGAGCCGTCATGTCGTCTATCTTTATTTACAGTCTATGGGTTATACTATCATGTTACTAATTGTTCTGGTGCTTTCTGTGACAGTGCCTTTTTTTATACTACCACTAGGAGTCCCCAAAGTAGAAGTATTCAAATCCCACATGCGGGGGCTTTACTTTTACATGGATATATCAGCACACTGATCTACCTTTCTAAATTCAGTTTACAGAAAAAGCAGATTGACCCAGACTGTAGCAAATGTATTCCCTGACATAAAGCATATAATTTAACCAACCCCTGAGGTCTTTATATTGTTCAACGACATAAAATGTAGTTACCAACACTATCATTGTAAAGTACAGCCGTTAACAGTAATTCATGCTTTTGTCCCAGAGGTATTTAGGATGAATATCCCCAGCAGAAGCCATCTATACTATCCTTAAAATACATCTAATATATCTGTTCTCCCTAGATATAGAATTATATTGCCAATAAGTCCATAACTTTCCATGTAAACTGTAGGAATGCGATTTCCTGTATTTCTATACATTTATGTAAATGCATTATGATGAAATTGGTTATCATGCAAAAAGAAGCTGTATTATTAATGAACTAACGCTACTTAAAATCACTATTGCACTGATAGAGACTTGATGCTTTATGATAGATAATGTTTTATTCTCATCTTTACTAAAAGAGCTCTGTTCTTTACTGCAATACCTTTTAATTAACCTCAAAGCCGCTGCTTACGGCAAGATATAAGGTACTATTCACATCCTAAATATCAGCTGTTAGGTTGTATTATTGTCAACACGCTCCATTTGCTGCATTATTACTGTATGTACATCCTTATCTCTTTAGCTGTAATGACCCAGTTTTATCATCTCAGGATCATTAAAGTTTGATGTGATCTTATCTAAAATAGCTGCGTGGTACTCGCAGCACTTAACGTCCTTAAACCTCCAACCAAAAGTTCATTTATATACGCAGCCTTTTACCAGTCATAGTCCAAGTTGTCACATCCACTTAGACCTCCGCTGATGTCAGCTGTAGATTAGGATGGCAAATGACAGGGAGGAGGTTCGGGGTCACAGCTGGGAACACATGGAAGCAACGTTCCAGTGACCCTGTAATGATCCTTCACACAAAATATTTAACATTTGCTCTAAAACTGGCTTTTTTCTAATTTTTTTTCTCTCGGCATCCAACTGAAATCAAGCCTTTTAGCTCTTAAGCATTTAAACAAAACGCCAGTGGCGGAGCATGTTAAACTGTTTCACAACACCGCTCATGAACTATTAATGTGCCAACTCCATCAATCACTCCCCATTAAGACTTTCCACTTGACATTACCGTGTGCCATTTGGTGGAGGGTTTTTATTTAAAGTGCCTCACAGTAGCAGCAGTCAATCCATTTTTAATATCGCTGGACTCAGTGGGAGTTGAATCTCTGACATGGCTGTGTTGGTGCCTTTTACTCTGCATGTTGAGCCAACTGGGAGCATGTGATTTAGACATGAGATTTGATTAAAACTTAATTGAGAAAAGTGTGTTGTCACAGCAGAGGACTGAGAAACAGAGTATTAGGGTAATAACACACTTAATTATTATACAGCATAAACTAAATGCAGCTGCAGCATCTGCATAAAACTTAGAAACATCTGCACTTCAGCTCCCCTTTTGTCTGCAGCTGAATGACACCCTGTTCTCTTCCCGCAGCAGCTGGTTTCAAGGCGACTTTCCTCGGCAACGCCCCCTGCGGAGTATACAAGTACAAACTGCCCAAAGCCGCTCGGACGGAGAGCTCGGTCGGAACAAAGGTGTTCTTCTTCAAAGCTATTCTGTCAGACAGCGGCCCCCCCGCGGCCCAGAGCGCTCCTTTTCTGTGGGTGAAGAAAAGTGAACTGCAGCGCTACCTGAAACCGGCGTATATGATGAAGGTCGACCGCTTCATCCTCAGCCAATGACACCTAAAAACACAGAGCAGGGACACTGACTTGCACAACAGTATTTATGAGGCCCAGAAAGTTACCCATGTCACTTCTCTGTATCATAAAAAATGTCTTTGATTCAATTTATGTGTTGTATAAATAAATTGTTTTTCCACACAAATTGTATGGGTTTTAAGTTAGCAAGACCTTCAGATTTCACCTTTCATTACCAAGTAATATCTACGTCAGTGTTCAGTATGTATAAAACTTTTAGGAATTTATCTTAAAATTGTTCCTAAACTTCGATTTATGAGTCAAAAAATTCTCAGTAAAAAGTTGGCCTTAGAAGTTTTGTAAAACAAAGAAGCTGAAAGTTGCTTATAGCAAAGTCTAAGTGTGATTCTTAAAGGTGCTGAATTCAAAATTCAGAGCATTTCTATTGCTTCCACATGGATCTCAACATGGCGACGGCTGTGCCAGCGGCTCGCAGCTAACAGTGCTAACAGTGCTAACAGTGGAAAAAACAGCAACATTGCTGACAGAGCTAACAGTGAGGGGAGGAAGGGAGGAACCGGGGTGTGGTTGCTACGTTCGATGACGCTGTCGGTCGGGACGGCGTTAACAGCTGTAACCGCAGTTAGAGAGCAGTGCAGAGCGGCGGCCGTGAGCTAGCCAGTGGGTCAAGATCACATGCACTTAAAGCACGCTCGACCGGCCCGGCTATGTCAACAAAGCACAGAGAAGCTCGGATTACAACACACACAGAGGGAGAGCGACTTCATTCTCTGCTCAGGTAGACATTACTACTCTTTATTACACAGCTCTGTTGAATACTCGATTCCTATTGGTCAATCATGGCGTTCTACGGTCCGTTATTTCTTTATAGCAGACCGTTGCTATGTATGGCAGACCATTGCTATGGACGCAGTACTGATCTCAGACTCTGAGGGACCATCTTTGTGTCAAATTATTGATTTTTTTTAAGTAAGTAGCCTTATAATAAGCGGGAAAATGTACAGCGAGCTGGTCATTGTTGTGAAATAAACCCCTTCAGGGTCTTGCATCGCCTTGAAGGGGTTTATTTCACAACAATGACCGGCTCGCTGTACATTATCCCTTACATAACTTTACATAGCCAGTAGTTGTTTGCTGCTATATTAATGCTCTGAATATCATATAAAGAACCTTTAAAAAGTAGGTAAACTGCAATTATGTCTACCCACAATGCCCTTCTTCAAGCACTGACTCACCCAATAGCGAGCCTCATGCATCATGCACACCTTGTCATGATGAAGACTACCCATCATGCATTGATGGCATAGTTTATCATAATGAAACATGTAGGAGGAAAGCTTACATTATACATTTCTCCTGCAGTTATGTAGACGATGTCAATATGTGCTATTTGGATTAATATATAAAAATCTTAAATGAGTCAAAGATGGATATAATAACATTTGGCGTGAGAACCATCTATGGAGGTCCTATAAGATGTTTGTGTTAATAACTTAATTTGTGATTTCTAGGTTTTGCTAAACTCACCATAAATACTTATTAGACAACTGCTGTATTAACTCAGACTAGCAGCAGGTGTCTTGCTGAAAGTGCTTTGGTTTTTTAGAACTGCAGCAGTTAATGAGAACTGAAAACTGAAAACCAAATGTTGTTTTTGCCGTTTGGAGTGCTCACTTGATCCTGAACTGTGTGGGCCTGGCAGGCCTGCTAGAGGTGAACTGTTGAGCTCCAGCAGCCGGCTGGTTCTCGTCGTCCAACAGTAGATGGCAGTGTTTGCACACCGGCCACAGAGGAAGCACTGTGAGAGCTGTGTAATTATGCCTGTGTGGTGACCTCAGAGGGGGACTGCAGAGAGAGCTTTTCTGATCAACTTGGCTTCCTCTTACAAACTGAAAATATCCATCATAGCAGGCAAATGTTCCTGTGGAATAGCGACGATAATTCGTCTTAGGTAAGAGCATTCTGATGTTCCCGTCCCAGCCTCTGCGATCAGCCTGTTCTTTCTATTTGTGTCTGCTGGGACAAGGAGTTATTAATGTTGTAGACATTGGCATTAGATTCTTCTGTCTTTATTTCCAGGGTTTGTTGAAAGCCCGCGGACTGAGCTGCTTGGGCGACTGGCTGAGTGCAACACAGCCCCGCTCTGTCGGTTGAGATGTGAAGGTCAGAGCGAGCTAATAAAGGCCATTTCTAACCGTTAGACTGTTTGGTTTGCACACAAAACCAGAGCTTACTTTTCTGCCAGCTCACGGTGGCCTCTTGCTGCCCTCCTTCAGGTTCTGGTCCCTGACGTGGAATCAAGGTGTAATCGCAGGTACAAAAAGAGCAACAGCGGCTGCTTTCATCTCCGGGGGGAGTCTGATGAAAGCGTCTTTGCCCAGTTTGTAGTGAAAGGGCCTAAGAGGGTGGAGAAATTGGCTTGGGATCAGAAGGTTACCAGTCTGAATCCTGAAACCATCAGGGAGTTATAAGTGACCAAATGTCCCTCTACCTACCTTCCGTGGAATACCAGTCAAGGTGCCCTTGAGCAAGGCACTTAACCCACACTTGCTCTTGCTGAACTGCTTGGTGGAAAATGAGAGGGCCGGTTTTTGGGCAGCTCATGATGTGAAATAACTCAAGATAGATACATGTTAAAGGGTTATTCTACCAATATCTACATGTCTAAGTCAATTTAATAGTCACAGGGAGTGTTACTTTGACTGTGAAAACAATTATAAAATGTCCTCCATGTCTCTGGAGGAGCTTTATCTCAGAAAGTGATCTTGATAAGGCCATCAGGGAGGGTCTAACTAAAATATGCTATCAAGTCCCCACACATTTATGGAAATGTAATAATAAACCCCTTGAGTACTCTTTCAAAGTTCTAAAAATGAGAAGAGTTCTTAGCCCAAATCCTCCAACATGATCTCTCACTAGCCGTTAAAGGAACGGTGTGTAGGTTCTGGCGGTATCTAGCCGTGAGGTTGCAGATTAAAACTTCTCCCGCGTGCCAAGCGTGTAGGATTGCTACAGTGGTTGACGCAAAAACGCGAATGGGCCTCTATAGAGCCATCTGAAGCAGAGCCAGTGCTTAGAGTGTGTGCATGTGGGAAGTGAGTGGTGAAGCAAGAGAGAGAGAGCGGCGTCGATGGGAGCGTTATCGACTCTGGCCCAAACAGGAAAAGTTAAGAGTTGAAATATGAGCGGTGCAACATGGCAGACTTCGTGGAGATGGCCCCCGCTCCCTATGTAGATATAAAAGGCTCATTGTCAGGTATCGAAAATACGATTCTTATTTTCAGGTGATTATATACGAAAGAAAACATACTTATTAATATTATATTCCATTTTTGCCAATAAATCCCCCTAATTGTTACACACTGGTCCTTTAAAGGTGAAGTCCAGCATTATGATATTGCACTTTCATAAAGTTGGGGGACTTGCGAGGGACAAATTTAAAAAAGAATGGTCAAATGCTAAGCAGCAGAGGCTGAGATTTTTAGGCCTTACTGTGGGTCAAGCTCCAAAAACAGTGGATCCTACATTTCCCATAATGCAACTCAATCACATCTTGTGTTAGACTTCCCCTGCCTGGTAGATGCCCACATATTTCGACCTGCATGCCCCAATTTGTAACACAGACTTTTCGTTATCAACTTTTTGTCTCTAAGCCGAAGCTGAGATACCCTGATGACATCACTATGACATCACCTGGGTTACTTTAAAAAGCTCCTGGACATTATACAACTGAAATTTGTGTAGCATCGGAGGAGTTTTCGAGCAGCAGTCTCTGAGCAGAAATTAACAAGACAAATGTGTACAGTCAGTTCTATTGGTTTGTTTTATGAAGGGGATTTCCCCTTTATAAGATCAGCAGGTCATCAACTGTCATGTATCATACAAAGGTACAGACCTGCCAATGCCGAAACATCAGGTCAAGACAGGCAGAACGTAGAAGATCACGGCTTCACTTCGGTAAAGTATCTCACCTCCTCTTCCTGCCAGAGGCCGGCCCCACAGTCTACCTCTTCATCCAATTAGGTAGCACATGATAGCACCGGGATAACAAATGTCAAAAGAAAGGTCTCGCAGTTTTTCGCCACTGAAAAGGGTAAAAGAGAGACGGTAAATGCCTGGAATGAGGCGCGCGGCTCGGAGGTGGCTGATGGGCGCGTTTCAAGCCCTGCTGCTGGAAACAGGATGTTACCACCCCGCCACACTGTCACATTCACACTGGCCTCGTTCTCACTGGGGATTTCAAACTGATTTTAAAACAGCCGCTGAGTTTTTTTTTTCAACCTTATTCTTGTGATCCTTTGAAGTTCAATGCAATGAGTGAGGCGCTGCCAGGCTGAGGGGCTCAGCTCCATCAGGATGTCCTGAGCTAATAATAGTACACTCACTTATGGCACTGTCGGGCACTGTCATGGGTACAAGCCTGCACCATATGGTGAGCGGTCTCCTCTTCAGCGACACTGTTGGTCGATGCAACATTATGTTCATATGTTGCATGGCAATTCTTATATAAATATCTGTGAAAATATACCACACAGGTAAAATCTGCACATTTTGGCAGCAGTTTGGCCGGGCAACAGTGTAAATGAGCTCAGAGCAAAAGAGAACAAACCTCCCATCCCCCCATCAACTGTGTTTACACACTGCAACTTCTTTTTTTTAATTTTATGCAAATCTATGACTGGGAGGGATGTAAGCGGGCCAGTCGTCCACAGCCGCTTACCAAACCATTTGATAAAGAAGCTTATTAAGAGTCTTTATGTAACACACAATAACGCACAGAAACATGCAGGTAAAGGAGTGCAGATCAGAGCAAGGCTTCTGAATCCGGACCACCTTAAGCGCCTTAACCACCACCCTCCTTAGTTCTACTCTCCCAGCACGCACTGCTACCAGCACTGCACTATATTTCTTACCCTTAATCATTCAGTGACAGTCAGCTAAGCACGCACACTTTCAGCCCCATGCTGCTTCGCCTTTATACTGCTGCTGCACTCAGTGAACGGTGAGTTTAGCCTTTTTGTTAACCGCCATTCAATTGTATTCACTCACCGGTGTTCTTACTACCTAAGCACCTAACAATAGATTAAATTAGATCCAACTTTATTTTCAATGCACACATTAAGTACCCGAAGCCTATACTTTAGCAGAGAGTGTAAAATCCCCCTTGTTAACATGCTATCCGCTCTCTCCATCCTCTAGTAGCAGAGAGAGTGTTGGGGCAGAGGGGTTGTTTAGTTGAATATGTTAGTCTGCTCTGCCTGACCCCTTAAATCTGAAGCAATATTTATCCGTGCAAGTTAGAATCTGTGACCCCGACCATGGCTCTGAAATATCAGCAGCCTAACAGCCTAAATCCACGTTTGCTGTCCGTGGTGCTGAAGCAGCAGACGGATTTGTAATTGCGACTTTTTCTGCTGAGAGTGCCGCCCTTCTGTCAGTTTTCCTCTTGGATCTATAATATTCTCTAAACTCCGTCCTCCCTGTATGTAGAGATACATACAGATAAACTAATGTACAGAAGTACACAACACTACTTCTGCGCAGCCGGCCAGCTTACGCGAGCAACCACACTGCCAACAATTTCTTTCTACAAACAAGCACAACAATCTGTTATCTACAGCAATATGCTAGTATCAAACAAAAAATCTACCAGGGTCGAACGAATAAATTACTTGGTAGGATCTCTAGAAGCTGTCAGAAAAATCAGGGAACTGTAAAACAATATCTGGCCTTTAAAATAGTAAAAAAAATTATAACTAGAATGGAACTCAGAGAGCGCAGACCTCTGCCAAAGTGCCCCAGTATGATTGCCCCTCCTCTCCGTTCAGCTTGCGCCATCATCCATGTGTATTTTTGTTTATGTTGAGATCAGCTGTACGTAGCGGAGATTCGTAAAACACTTCATTCAAAGTGGACAGAAACAAAATAAAACTCACCTAAACCGTCGTCGTTACTCTTTCCAACAATCACCAAGTGTGCTTTGGTCGAACTCAACTGTAATTTCACAGAGTTTAATGTGAAAAAACGCCAAATCTACAGTTGTTGTTGTTACAAACAGCTGTTCATTTGTGTCCTTTATTCACAACGCTCAGTTTCATTTTCAGTTTACAAATAATTTGAAGTCCAACCATGTTGATTTTGTCTAAACCTAACAAAAGTGGTTTTGTTGCCTAATCCTAAAGTGACACCCGGGGGCGTGACGCCAAGGAAGGGGCGTGACGCCAAGGAAGGGGCGTGACGCCAAGGAAGGGGCGTGACGCCAAGGAAGGGGCGTGATGAAGCGGTAGCAACGAGTTGGATGAGAACGTGTTGAAATGCTACCTACCTACCTGCGTGCTCTCTGCCCGTGCACTCATTGTGCGTCACCGCAGTCTTCCACAAGCTGCTAGCTTGACAGCTGTGAGTACTAACAATAGTCATGTTCGTTTCATTGGAAAAGGACTGTGTGGGTGTGGTTTGATCAGATTTGATTGACAGTTGCTTGGCAAAAAGAGCAGACAACCCCTTCATTGACCTCTACTTTGATGGTAAGGAGCTTCACCACGGAAATATTCCAGAACCAACTTCTTCTATGAGCGATTTTACAACCTCAGAGCACAGTACTTCTACCATGAGTGCAGTCTCTTTAACGGTGGCATTGGTAAGAGAAAATGCAACAAATGCAGCAGCTACCTGCTGCGTTGCTGAGGGCTTTGTAACAGTCAGGGTGGCAGACTGCAGGAGGAGGAGGAGGTGGGAGGAGGAGCTGTGTTTTGCAGCGACCCGGTTGCTCTCGCTAATATCTGTCCCGTCGCAGAGATGTGATTTCTGTCTCTCCACCAGCTGGATAAACATCTTCCTCTCCAATCATAAGCAGACGGTCAAAGTAGAGTATATTTCCCTGGATGTAAAAGCTGTGGTGTCATTTGGGGCAGTATGGCGGAAATGATTGAGATACATATACAGGCTAATATCAGTGATAAATGGGATTTTTATTCTGGACCATAAAGTGCAGTCTCTGTCTCTCTGTCTGTCCTTTGAATTTCTCGACAACCATTCATCCGATCGACTTCACACTTGGCGGGTGTATTGCTGAGGACTCAAGGAAGTGCAGTGTCGAGTGCGAGCTCTTGAGATCTACTGGACATAATAGACTGTATATAAGAAGTGGATGTAGTCACTAGGCATTTGATTGTGGACTGCCGTTTTGAAGCCTCGAGTTTAGCATTTTGGCCATCGCCATGTTGGCTTTTTGCAACCAGAAGGGACACGAGAGGGTGGAGTTAAGTACAACCGAACACTGAATAAGACATTTTTAGGAGACCAAAAAGGTTATGATTAACTATCATGAACTGAAAACACACTGTGAAAGGGTTAAAGTTGTAAGACAAAAACATGGACGACTCCCAGATCAGACAACGCAGTGGTAGCGACCTGTCAATCACAAGGTAGCCATGCTCAAAAGCATACCTTGCTTTATGGTCTATTTGACTCTAAATGGGACCATAATTTACTAAATGAACATCATGCTGTATTAAGAAGACTTGAAACTAGCAATTGAGAACATAAACTCATGTTTACAATGTTTACTGAGTTAATGAATCAAGTGAGAAATAGGGTCATTTTCTCATAGACAATCAGACTTCTTTTTGCAACCAGAGGAGTTGCCCCCTACTGGCTGTTAGAAAGAATGCAAGTTTAAGGCACTTCCACATTGGCTTCACTTTTCAGACCCGGAGGTAGACCACTGCTGAACATATTTCTTAGTGCATTATGTATACGCTGTGTAGTGTATTGAAAGGGGACCCCAATTAACTGATACACCGCCGAACGGCATGCTGGGAAGAGCTCGCTAAGGGCAGTGTCGAGAGTGAAGTTGTTTGGATGAGTGGTTCTAGAGAAAGGTGCAAGCAGCAGCACCGGAGGCCGAGCAAACGTTTTGAACGGGCGCTGCACTGGTGTTGGAAAATGTAAATGTGTGAAACTATGTGTGAATGTGAATTTATGAGAGGTGATTTGCATGCGACAGAGTTAGTGTACTGTGATGCCGTGTCTTTAGTCGAGGCGACGCATTAAATCATCAAGCTAAATGTTTCATATTTCACTTTTGGCTCTTCCTGTTTAGTCCAGCTCGAGTGAATCTGCATCTATTAGGAAAGAGCGAGAGATTGTGTGTGATGTTGCTGGGATGGAACAGTTGGAGATGGCAGACGCCCCTCCTGCTTCCTCCTGTCCGAGTCTCCACTCTGCAGGAGAGGAAGCTTTAGTCCTCCACACCTCCGTCTATCCTTCCTTCTCGCCTTCCTCCTTCCCATCCCTTCATCCATCCCTCCATATAAAGCTGTGTCTCGCTAAGTCAGTTTGATTATGATTATATCATCGATTTCTACATTTGTTTCTCCTGTTGTGATTTTGCTTATGTGATGTAATATATAGTTTGTTGTTTATACATTTGTATAAGTGATACACTGGATGGTTGTGTCTGTGTATATAACGCAATCTTCTTGCCTTTTTCTCTTTTTTATTTCTTGCTTCTCTTATATCTTTCCCTTCTCCTCTTCATCCATCTCTGCCTAACCCCCTCCCACACACACACACTAGCATTCGCACACACACACACACACACACACACACACACACACACACACACACACACATACACACACACGCAGATCCGTTCATACTGTGTCTGGCAGGCAGACCTCCGGCCTGCAGGGTGAGTCCTCCTCCCCTCCTCTGACTGTCTGGATCTGCCACCTCCTTCGTGTCCTTCCCCCTTTTCCCTGGGAGCTGTCAATCCAGAGCAGACTGTTGAGTGGGATGCGTCGGGGGGGAGGGATGGGGAAGGATGGATAGATGACAAATGGGATGTTGGGGTTGGAGGCGGGGTGAGGAGAAAGAGAGTGTGAATGGACAGCGGGAGGGTTAAGGTCACATCCTACTGTGCGGTTAGATGGCATCGTGTCAGGGCGGACGACCCCTTCGCTGACCTCGACTTCCTCCATCACTATCACCCCCTCCTCCTCTCCTTCTAGTCTACAGGCCGTTTGATTGGCTGCTGGGGTTAGCGGTTCACCGCCGACCACCAGGGGGGACTGGAGCGTCATCACACCTCTAGGTCACTGGTAGCATATGGAAGGAAGGCTGGAACAAGTTCACCGGTTCAATACGGTGTATTAATGCATAAAGAGAGGAGCTGTTTGAATGTGATCAAAGAGCTACAAATGTAAAACACGAAATCAAATGAAGCCGAATCAGATGAGTGGCCTTTAAATCTAAAAAAGGGAACCTTCACATGCAGTGTGTTCATTGATTGGTGTGGATAATTTGTTGGCAGCAACCCGTGAAGGGGCGAGTCCCCTTCCAAAGACCTTTCTGATGACGATCAATGGTCCCTGAGGGATGCCTGAATGGCTCTGCTTTGGCAGCAGCTCCCGTCCGACGTCCCCCGGGAGCACAGGGGCAACAGCTGCTGCAGCAGGACCAAACATCTGGCAGAAAGGTAGGAAAGTCAAAGTCTTGTCTGGAAGGTTGTTAGTAGAGCCGGTGGCACCGAGGATCATGTAAGACGGCACTGTCATCGTTAACAGAGACTGCAAACAGCACGGCACACAAGTCCCCAGACGGAGGAGTCATCTGTATCCTTCCTTCAAAGTGCTGCTGAACATTTCGGCAATGATAAAAGACACAGCGGTTTTGATAGGAAGGCCTGAGGGACTGTGTTAGACTGTGTTGCATACTGCATGCACGGTGGCAGCCGGTGTAGGAGACCCATTTTTTTTACCGCCTGCCTGTTAAACCACTGCTGCACTCCAGGTTCTGTCCTGTGAGGAACCAGTCAAGAACACTTAGTCTCCATTCATGTATTTTAATCCATGTGGCTTGTCTACACCGTTGGGGTGTCACATCTGAGTCAATAAGGTCAAGAGGGGTCATCAGAGTCACAAGATGTAAGGTGTGATTTGTTGTGAATAAAACCTGTGAAGGCATGAAAGAGGACTTTTATGATGCACCCGAGAGAGTTGAGAGAAATCAATCACAGGCTGTAAGTCAATCCCTTGTAGATTTTGCGACCACAGAGATAAATACCAATTCGACCTGTTCCTACAATATTTGCCTAGATCTTGCCATCTTTTCATAATCCTGCCATTTCTCCACAAAATAATTATTGGTGGCTGAGATAGCCAAATGCGATATTTTTGTGATTTAACCAAGCGGCAACCTCTAGTGCTGAGAAATGAAGCAAATGCGGAAATGCCAAAACTTGCAGTTCTTCAAGTGGCCACTTGAGGCTGGCTCCAAAAGCGAGTCAATCCCCATTAACTCCCATTAGCCCGACTTTACAGCAGAAATAAACATGTTTACAGCCCGGTACAAAAAACGATTTTGCTCTCTAGATTATATAGAGCCCCCGTTCATGACAACTGTACGGGGGCTGAATTTTTATAGGCTATAACCGTTTAGGCGTGTTACACTGGCCTCAAGTCCACCAACAATCCACCTCTTTACCCATTTTTGTATTAGTCAGGAGTTAGGCTGTATTGTCACTGCCAAGATGGCGACGGCCGGAGCCACCCACTTTGAGATTCACAACGGCTCTTCAGATCTATGGGTGATGCCACAGAGACTATGTCCATATTTTATACAGTTCATGGTTTTAACGCAAGCAAATTAAGAAAAGATCTTCACCAATATGACAACAGCATAAACACCTCAACCCTAACCACACTGGGAAAATACAGAAAGTAAAAGCAAACAGAAAAACACTGAGTTACATAACATCAGAATTAAGTTACAACACAATAGAAATTTGGCTGTAATCATGTCTGTATAACACCAGAAAAGTGTTAAAGATGCCAAATAGTTTCTTAGAAATAGATATTGGATTTCATGTAATGTCTTGTTTTGTCGGACCAACACTCGAAAACCAAAAATATTCAATATAATATACTGTTAAAGCAAGGAAAAGTGCTTTTATTTATTTGCAGCATTTTATTTACCAAAGTGTCTTCACGTTGGTGAAGATGTTTTCTCCCTTTTACTTGGGTTTTGTGTGTGTGCGTATTGAGCTCTCTCAGCCTCCGCACTGGTGAGAAGAATGCTTGCCAATTTTTCCAATCAATGCATGAAAAGAATCCAAATCAGAAGCACTTTCAAAAGCCAAGGCCAAAATAAAAATCAGGCCAATTTGACCAAATTTTTGGTTACCACCACTGAACCAGTTTAATTTAATACCTTAAAGTGGACGTATCATGAAAAACTCAAATTTCAGTGCTTGTGCACATACATTTCTGGCAAGCCAATCAGAGCAGACTGGACTTTTTCAAAGAGACAGGCGCTAAAACGGAGCGTTTCAGACAGACGGTGAATACAGGTATATTCAGACAGACTGTATGAGAAAAATAAAGTGTTTCCTGAACATTAAAGCATGTAAACATGTTCTAGTAGAAACCCAAAATACAAGTATGAACCTGAAAATGAGCATGGTATGTCCCCTTTAAATTGGATGGTATGGTACAAAGCACTAAAGTTACCAATGGAGACTAAATTCAGGGGGGAAAAGACATTACTGAGGTCCTAAGAGATTACAAAACTTCACTGGAACTTATTTTATGCGTAAGATCTTTTAACAGTTGCATTTTTTAACAGCTCGGTTGCATTTTTTAAATGTTACTGCAATTTATTTATTTATCTATCAACTCAGCAGAACTGTAAATGCTCCGAGGTGAAGCAACACCTCATGCAAGACGTCTGCGGGCGAAGACAACCTGGCTACAAAAAAAAAAGATAAACTCCAGGCATTTACTCCGCCTTTGATAATGATTTCAAATACCGTTTCTGGCGATGTCAGTGTCTTGTAGCTTTCATCCCATCATGCACTATGCATTATTATAGCTAGTCAATGCTCTTCCAGACATTTTTATTTCATTTGCCCTTGTCAGTACTTACCCCTCTTCACTCTGATGGAGAAGTTCCACAGGAGGTTGCTGAGCATACATTCTTAACAGAATCCCTTTTCAAATTAAATTTAAATGACCCCCTCAGCTCATAAGCAGAGGCTCTCCTGACAACTTAATTCATAATTCAGTGCTGAGCCAGGGCCTTGAGGGCCATAATGACGGCCTAAATGGAGGAGAGATGCTACTAAATGGGCTGTTTGTTTGCACCTAAACCTCTTTACTGGCCACAAGTCCACAGCTCAGCACTGTGGAGGTGAGGAGGAGAGAGGAGGTGGAGGAGGGCCCAGACAGTTTGCTGACCATGCTGCTTTCATGTCTCGTCGGGTCGCCGTGTGCTGCTTGACCACAGTGAGGTTTGGGTAGATTGCGCCTGTTTTTAAAGAGCATCTCCACTTGTAAGTTACACTTGCGTTAATGGCTGTGGTTTATTTGTGTGCCGGCGTAGGCAACGGGGAAGAGACAGAAACTCATGAGATATTTATGTCAAGGAGTGGATGGTGTAAATGGTGACACAGTAAAGCCACCGAACTAGGCCGACAGTTACAGTATCAACTAATGGGAGGAACATCTGGGTCTGTTACGCAGCCTCCAACATGTGATGGTGAAGGATGAGAGGGCGAACACTGTAGAAGAGGAGAGTATAGACAAAAAAAAGAGAAGAGTTGTCTTCTATGGACTAAATTGTGTCTAAATAAAGAAATGCAAAGATGATTGCAAACCAGCTGATAATAACAGCAACCCTAAATTATCATCACTACAAAATATGGCAAAGAGCTAAATTATGAAGAGCAGAGGAATGTGATTTGCATCCCATTTGAAATCATAATATCAGTGTTACTGTTTTGTTTGCCATTTGGTGTGCAATAATTGTGTTTTTTTGCATAAATGATCCTGGGACGGGTATATCTAAATGTGGCTCTGCGGTCAGATAAGCTGCAGTCATATATTACCAGGAACACGGGGAGGCACACAGACAGTGTGTTCCAATCCACGTACTTCCTGAAGTACACTTCAATGTAGTGCACTGTGTGCACTCTGTACTTACTTGAGTAGTGCATGAATTTCAACGGGGTAGGGTCATCTCAAATCGGATACTCTGCGGTGCACTTACTGGAAATGACTATCGCAACATTTCACCGCGGCTCGCTACCCGCCAAAATATCTTCTTCTTCTTCTTCTGGGTTTTACGGAAGCTGGCATCCTTTGTGTTGCACTGCTGCCTCCTTCAGGTTTTACATGTCCACTACCCCCCAAAATATCTGCCTGCTTTGTTGATCAAAAATACACAGAAAATGAAAGCAAAGTGGAAATAACGTTTCCAACGTCGCCGCCTACGATGTGTCCTCCTGTTGGCTGAAAATGCACCACTATGTTTACGTACTGTCTTGTTTTATTCTGTTATCTACGTAGCCCGTAGACATCTATAAGGTACGTTGTTCAGCACCGCAAAAGCTCCCGCATCATCTGCCGCCATTTTCACATGTTTGAATAGTGGTCGTGGTCCCGCCCCTTCCACTACGTAGCCAAGATGGCGACAATTGAGTGTGAAAAGTGTCCAGCGTTCCACACTCAACGATTTGACCGTTTTGAGTACAACATCCGGGTACTCTGAGTGCACTGCATTTTGCCATACTTCACAGTGTGAATGCACTTATGCACTCAAAATAGTAAAAGTAAGTACGGAAGTACGCGGATTGGAACACACTGTTACAGTAATGTTAATACTGCCGTTGCTTAGCAGCGGTGTTTTCGCAACCTAACCACTTGAACGCCAAGCATATCGTGTACACGACTTCCCATGTTGTAAACACAAGCTCACGAGTTTCATTTAAAAACACCATATTTAACAAGCTAGCTAGCTGGCAACTAAAATATCGCTTGAAACTGACACCAGAGCCACACTGGCGTCAGTTTACAGTTTAAAGAATGGTCAACTTAATATTTCCAACTGCAGAGTTGGCAAACTGTTAGCTAACAACAACAATAGCCAACACTGATTGCAGGACTCCTTGACAGTCCCCTTGGCTTCAGGATAAAGACTTAGCTGCTGAGCAGTTAAATGGTTTGTCAAGGCCAAGGCTGTAGGTCTGTAATGGTTCATATACAGTATCAAGAAACACGTGTGTTACCATTCAGAGAACAGCTTGAATAGACTAACAGTACACAACGCATTAAGAGCAATTAAGAGTGTGCACAAAAGACGAAGATGTCAATATGCATGGGAGAAAATGAGGGATCCAAGAAGTTGTTGAATATAATTGACCCGGAATATGAGCTCTCTGGCCTGGACATTTTGGAAAGACAATACGCTTCTTCTCCGCCATCTAATCTGTGGTCAACCATACATGAACCTCATCCACTACTCCTTCGAATGAATGCCTACAAAGAGCTCCCTTCTCTGAAGACTACACAGCCGAGGTTGTTGCCCAAAGCCTCTGCATTGCAACTGACAGGCGGACAAATATAGTGAAGGGCACTTAACTAAACATTTGGAGCCCACTGCAGTGCTTTGGGCACAGTAACTGTGGTAATGGTAATACAATTTGAAAGAATGAATCAGTACAGAAAAAGATGTAGCCTAACAGTGTTTGATAGCTAAATACAATTCAGGAGGCAAATTATATTTTATTCAATGTTACATCATCTCTTTCTCAGAGAACAGGCAGAGACAAGAGGATGAAATTAACTGTTGGTGTCTGGAAAAAAAGAAGTTAACCATCTTACTTACTGCTTGAAAAACAAGAGAGATCTGGCTGTTGCTCAGCAAGCACATCACCTGCCAATACTTGAGCTGGTCACCAGCCAGGTGGGGCACTCGTCAAAAGATGATGCTGAAGCAACACAAGGTCATCTCTCTCAGTGTTGACAAGAAGATCATGCACTTGATGTGCAGGAAGAGACTATGAAGGAGGCCTTGAATCCACTCACTGAATCACTCTCTGCTGACTGTGTATCCTACCTCAAGCCCTCTCCATGTCTTTACTGCACAGCTTCTTAAAAACCTCAATGCACAACTCAAAAAACAACACAAAGACATCGGTCACGGTATATCTTGACGAAAAATACACTGACCCGACAAAGGTCGACCCTCTTGGTGTTGCAACGTTGAGCGATCCACAATTTAACACATCATGAATCAGCCCAAACAAGACTGGAGGCCACCAAAATAAGAGCAGTCACTGGAAATATGGAGGCAAAGCGAGACATTTTCACCTCACTGTGTTCAATCAGAGACGAGGAGACAGTAGAACAAGGGGTTGCTGCAGCTTATCGAAGAAGGAGATGAAGTCACCGTGCAGTTTGCCGGACCTCAGGACTCGGTTAATGGTGACACACAGACAACAGCTTGTGAAGTAGTCACAGACACAGGAAACAGACGTTGAAACTCTCCAAATGGAAGTTGTTTGTCATTATTTGTTTTTGGCTCTGTTTATTGTCCTGTAACAATTGACAGTGAAAAATAAGCTTCAAATGGCAATAGAAGGCAGTTGATGTGTGCTGACAAAATTTTAGATTTAACTTTCTGATATCTTATAATTGATGTACTATATGCTGTCCAGAAGGCAAATATCAGATACGGTATGTCGTTTTATTTTCTCTATCATTATCTTCTTCTTCTTTTCTTGCTTGAAGGCTGCTTTTGTACAGCCAGGGGTTGAAATGACAAATTACATTTACTCTTGTTACTGTAACAAAGTGGTTGTTTTTGTACTTTTTTGAGTGTTTATAATTTTACTTTTACTTAAAGGTGCAGTGTGTAAGATCTGGTGGCATCTAGCGGTGAGGTTGCAGATTACAACCAATTTAAACTTCTCCTGTGTGCCAAGCATGTAGAAGAAAAATAGCCGACACAAAATTGTGAAAACGTGAATGGCCCTCTCCGGTGTCAGTTTTGGTTTGTCCGTTCTGGGCTTCTGTAGCAACATGTCGGCCCGCTCCGTATGTAGATATAAATGAATCATTCTAAGCTAAAAAAAAACAAAACACAACTCTTGTTTTCAGGTGATTATACACTAAAGAAAACATACTTCTTAATATTATATTCCATTTCTGCCAATAGATCCCTTTAAATGTTACACAAGGTTCCTTTAACTTTTTATACTTAGTATTGCACTTTGCTACATAAATTATATAGGGGTGAGGATGGAGGCTGACGGAGAGTGAGGTGGCCAAGCAGGTCCAGAAGCAGCTGCAGTGCCTCTGGCTTGAACCCCGACCACATGTGTCAGTGCACCACAGGGCGGTCTTTGACAGTCTGCGAGCAGCGACAACCACCACAATGACTGGTAGCCTCTCTAACAAGGTATATACACCTCAGTTTTTCCAAAGTGTTGGACGTTTCGACACCTCCTCATTTGCTATTGTTGTAGTTGGATTTATCCTCCATCTGCCATATTGTTCTTCTTAAAAAAAAGGGAAAACAAAACACACACACATATGTATGTTTTTCTGCAAGATCAAATTTTTTTTTTTTTTTAATAAAAACTGTTGTAGTCTCAGCGTAATTCATTTTCTACAATTACGGTATCCCAAAGTCCCCTAAAAGAAACCTTAGTCAGCACTGCAGCACATTGATATTTTTACATTTATATTGAGGGAATTCATCGGGAGCGACAAGACTCAGTAACTTGCACTGGGACTATCTGGAATGTTGCCTGTTAGGAGGACTAAAGCTAAGAGCTCACACATACTGAACACTGTCTACTTACAGTAATAGACTCACTGCCCTGCTGTCGCACGCTCTGTGAGAAAGTGTTAGTGATGAGATCTAATATTATCTCAATATTAGTATCAGAAAATGCTTGTACGTGTCGCTCTAGAGGGCATGGACCATTGATATATAATAAGATATGATGCCGCTGCTTTTTGATCCATGGATGTTTTATATTTGTAAACTTTCCTCCAGCTGAGAAGATCTATTTTAAAATCTGTGAAATTCAGTGGGCCGCATACCCCGGAAGAAGCAGGCAAGCAATTCTCATTGGAATGAATAGGCACCATCTTGGGGTCCAGTATCCAGTTCTTATAATACATCCATAACTTAGAATTTGGAAACATTGCTTTTAATTTCATTTTAAAAAATCCTTTAATGCAGGGGTTCTCAACATTTTTGGGGCAAGGGGAGAACATTTTCCAAGGAACCTTCTTAATCGTACACAGATATGTTTACTACTATTTGTACTCTTAGATGGTCAAATGGTCTCCATATGTAGAGATGGACTTTTTAAGGATACAGCACAGTTTTATAATTTATAGAAAATTATTTCGTGGACCCCCTGACAGAGTTCCAACGACCCCTTTGGGGTCCCTGGACCCCACTTTGAGAATCACTGCTTAAATGGATTTGTCCACCTAAGCTCCTCCGGCAGATTGTTCTAAAGTTGAGAAGTCCAACTGAGTGTGGACCTTGTAAAGGGGAGTCCGACACACATCTACAGAGAGCTGCTGTTACCTAAGGGGGCAGTAGCTTTTAAAGAGGCCGGACCACCCATGATGTCCTGCTGTGCCATTACCTGTTTTAACAGCAGCGATTCGGCGGTGACTCTCACTGGCACTCTGTGATGTAGGTTTGGGAGTGAGCTCTATTAAAAAGTCATTAAAGCTGAGAGAAAGCATGGTGGGTTCAACCCTCTTGGCGAAAGGCGCCTCTGGAAATTACTCCATCCATCATAATTACACCAACCGGACACTGCCTCGCGGAGGCCAAGGGACACAGATCCCTCCATGACCTCACTGAACCAGACTTATAGGGAGGAAGGAGGGAAGGAAGGAATGGATGAACAGAGGGAAAGAAAACTAAAAGACAGAAAGAGGGAAGCCAAATTGGAGTGAAGCATTAGGAGGATAAAGGGAGTGAAAGAAGCGGGAGGAAGGTTTCAGGCAGTGATGGAAGAAATAAAGGAAGGAAGGAGGAAAGTAAGAACACATGACCCTGTTTGAGCACAGTTTAACTGTGAAGAAAGACTGCTGTCATAAAACAGACGATAAAAAGAGGAACCCATTTCCTCAGCATGTCACTGTGGGCTCTGTTTCTTCGAATCAGTGCCACGGGATGTGAGTGCACAGGGCGCGGCGACTGAGTTTTGGTAATTTGGAGGCCAGAGGCAAACAGCGCAGCTGGAAATTAGGTTGGATTTAGAGAAATACATTATCTGTGCGTCTGGCTTCAGTCACGACCAATCAGATAAGCACTTTCCTTCCGTTAAAGTTAGAACATTTCGTGATGTAATAGTCCAGAGCATCACAAAATCCTCTCTTGAAAGGAAACTAATGTACTTGTGTGGGAGGCGCCGAATCGCCACAAGTGAATATATGGTACCTTAAATAAACTACTTAAGGCTGTTGATTGTATTTGTTTCCGTGGCCGTAAGGGAACAGTTGCCCAGCGCAGGAAATGATATTAGACAAAGAGACAATCAAAGGTTGGCAGCAAATTGCAGTGTTAGCCCACACTATTGACTCCACACTGTCCCAGTGCACATTATTTAGAGATAATAGAAACAACCCCGATGACCCGTCAGTCCATTATGGCCTAACACCGATAAACACACATACATATTCAAATCCAGGGGAGAGTTACATCGGCCTCTCTAGAATTTGATTTTATTGAATCTGATCCTTGATCCAAACCCTTATTGAATCCAATTAATTAAAGTAACTAAAATTTTAATAACTAAAACTCAGTTTTCTGTAATCCGCTTTTGTTGGCCGAGATTTGCAGGGGGGGTTGAGTTACTATTTAATAAGAGACAGCTGAAATAGTGTTTAGCTGGTGATGCTTTAAACCGGTCAGCACCAGTTAAAAATTAGAAGCCTGCTAATTTTACACTAATGTTTGTTAACAATCAAGAGTGTCAAGAGATTAGAGGTTTGAGTTTTGTTAGCAGTGGAGCCTAAAGGTCGTTCCAGACATGTTTAAGACGACACTATAAGACTAAATATACTAAATAATACTAACTCCCCACCTCCAGTCATTTCAATGAGGGGAAGGTAGCAGAGGGGAAGCGGTTTTGATCACGGCGGTAGGTAGGGGTATGAAGCGGTTGCCGTCCACGTGAATGTGCGCAGATTTTGCTCTGCCACGCAGAGTTCACCGTGCTGAATTTCTGGGGGTATAACCGCCTGGCTTTGGCCAATCACACAGAAGGGGGTGAACATCGCGGAAATAGAAGGAGGCCGAAGAAGAAAGAAGAAGATAGGAGCTGATAATGCAACATGTTCTCATTCCAACTCATCACATACTGACGCTTTGTCAGACCCCTCGGCTAATGGTGATGTGTCAATACTCAGAGCTGTACAACACACTGCTAGCTACTTATTAGGACAACTAGAAGCCTATTTTCTTGGGGAATTATTTACACGGCACCAAGCAAGCTTGCACTTCCGCCAGAAAGCCTTTACGACGTTCACCAAAGCACCTACCTGCCTGTCATTGCACCCTTGGACCATAGCGGCAGCAGCCGCTTTTAAAAACGCTTTGCTATTTTGGAGAACGCTCTTGCAGGTAGGCAGTTGTCAGGACGGCTGCTGCGTGGCTTGTAAGTGCACGTCTTAAACTGACATTTAAGGTGAGCACAAAGAAACTTCCCCCCCGTCAGCAGATGCATGTCAAAACAGCCTTCTTGTGTCAAACTCTGCACAAACAGGATGTCATTCTGCACAGTGAAGCTCAAACATCCAAATGAAGTTCCCCTTTTCCAAAATTAAACCGTCTAGACAACTGTAGTCCAATCCACCTTCCTGACAGTAAAAAACCCAAGACAACATGGACATGAGATGATTGTGCAAGGCCGACACAGAAAAGACCCTTAAACCACCCACCTACTGCATGCATTGAAGCCACAATATTAGCCACTAAGCCAATGTGTCCCATGACATTGTGATATTAGGGGTGTAACTTTTCACAAAATGTATTGTAATGCATGTAATGCAGCACAATGTGTCACAGTTTAACAAAATTACAATACGGAAAAACAAGGAATGCTGGAGAATGTGCTCTAATGTATTTATTTTTTCATAACTTTCAGCTTCATCATAGTGCAATATAACTTCTAAATAAACCAATGGAGTCTTGCCTGATCCAGTTAGTCTGGTTTATCAGTAGCAGCCTATTATAACTCACATAATGAATTCAACGACCTTTTATAGAACAATGTGATGCCATATAGTTTACTGTTACACCCCTGTATTATACATATTCCCTAATTCATTGTGTACTCTATGTGAGGCCATCATCATATCCGTTAGTATTCGGAGAGCACACTTTGCTCTTTGTTTTGCTGTGTGCATTTTGCTGTCTGGATGTTGCTACCTGTGTGTCTGGACTGATCTGTCTCCTCCATCTCTCTCTGTGTGCACCGGAGGCTCTGAGCCTGGCAGCGCTGCCAACGGGCTGGAGGAAACATCAGCCCGGAGACACAGAAACACGCGGCGAGAGGGACTGGGGTTATTAATGATGACCGCTGGAGCTCGGTAGAATGACAAAACAGGGAAACAAATAGCGTGTGAAATGCACACCTGTCTGCCGAGTCTCGGAGGAGGAGTGAGGGAGAACGTGAATTCTATGAAGATGGACGATGAGGTGCGGGGCACTGTAGAGAAGGAGTGTGGTGGTGGTGCAGGGGATGGAGGAGAGTGTTGTAGAGGCCAAAAGAGGAGGAGGTGAACACTGTAGAAACAAAACAGCTGAAGAGCTGGAGGGAGGAAGTGCAAGTCTCTGTAGAGGAGGAAGGGGTGTAGAACACTACAGAGAAAGAGGAGAGGGAAGTACAGAATACAGAAGAAAGAGGAGGCGTATAATGCTGTTGCAGAGAAGGAGTAGGTGGAGGAAGAGAAACCTGCAGCGGAGGCTCTGTTCGGCTGTTTTTGAGTCTGGAATAGAGTCACGTCTGCTGGGTCTGACAGAAAAAATAGGGAGAGGGAGAGACGGAGAGAAAGGAAAGAGAGAGAGTGAGATGTTAACCCATATTTCTATTACTATGTGGTGTCAGTGGTCAGTGTGTGAGGCTTCCTGTTGCTTAGTTACTGTATTGCAACAGCAGCGTCAGTGTCTGTGTTTGTATGTGTCATCCTCGCAGTGGTGGGTGTCTGCACGACTCTCCCACTGCTGCCGCCATGTCTGCTGCCTTGAAACTACAGTATACTGACAAGACTCGCTCTTCTGACAGAGAACTCTCACCCCCCTGGGCCGTTCCTATAGGCGGCTCGACCGCCAAGCTGCATCTCGAGCTCCAGCCTGTCGGTGTACTGTAGAGGGAATAGCAGTGCCCAGCTGGTGTTGGGGAGCCAACATGCTCCCAGGATGAGCTGTGTGCATTGGCCCAGGCGCCCTGTCGTAACCCCGCCCATCAATCACCGTTGTCTGACAGCCCCCAGCAATGGCTGCCGCCCTGAGGAAACGTGAATCTCCCTTTTTGCCCCCCTTCAGGATGATGGATGAGGATGGAGCGCTGGGCCCTAAGGGCTGGGGCTCTATGGAGTGTGAAGCTGCATGGAGGCAGAGAGGGAGGGCAGAGAAGAAGAAGCAACCCAGGGAGAAGTTACTAAAGAATGAGTCGAATCTTATTGTAAGTCTTGAAAATCATATTTTTGTGTGAGTCTTGGAGTGTGATGATTCCACTTCCCTCCAGAGTCAGGCTGTTCTTGTAGCTGTACCTACGAAAAGTTAATGCCCTGTAATTTGTGTAATATCCACAAAATAAATTTGTATTTAATCCACGTAATGTGAACCAGGAAGTATAAAGAGCGACAAAGGCCTCGTAGGGAGGAGGTCGGGGTGGATGGGGGGGTCAAAAACACCGGACTTAAGCCCAGGAGGCCAGTGTTTCTATGCCGTATTAAACCAGAAGTTAACATTGATTTATTTGTCATGTAACTTCCGTACTTATGTTGCGCCACTTCTGGTGTTATTTTAACCCAAACCACAATATTTTCCTCAACCTAACTAAGTAGTTTTGTTGCCTAAACCTAACAAGCTACTTCCTATGAAGACGGAAGTTTCTTTTTTTGAAAAGAATGTAAGCAAGTACCGAGCGGAAATTGACACGTGTGTCACATGTTGCTGGGCATTCGTAGGAAAACGCACAAAAAATTAGGAATACATTTTCGTAAGACATCATACGACCCGTTGTATGAGGGTACGTTGCCAGAGCAGCCAACATAAACCCATTTTTAATTTTTTTTTTTCAATCCAGTTACATAGAAATCTCATATAATAATTGTCTACTGACCCCAACTTTCTTGATAATAGTAACCGAGCTACAGAAAGTATGTACGAGCTGTATCTCAGGACTGTGGCCATCATGTTTTGTTGTGAACGTATTACCTGCCTTTTCATTAACTTTACATTTCCAAATATACATGTATGACACGAAGGGACACATATATACACAGTAAAAAACAATTTTGAGGTACTTTTGAGTAATTCCATTTTATGCTGCTTTATAGTACTCCACTATATTTATCTGACAGCTTTAGTTACTTTCAAATCATTACCTTAAAATACAATAAATTGTGATGTAATGTTATAGGTTAAGCTACCCTATAACCTGTATATAAAGTAGTTACAGTTAGCCCCACCTTTACCAGCTGCAACATTAAAGGGGACATATCATGAAAAACTCACTTTTTCAGTGCTTGTGCACATACATTTGGGTATCAAGAGTGCCAACCAACCCACAAACTGTGAAATAAGACAACCATGTCAGTTTTTTTTGGGCTGTTTAAATCAGAAAACATGATTCAACAAGCCATTCAGATGTGGCTCCCCTTCCTATGTCACATGCAGGCTCATTAGAATATATCGCCCCCCATCTGAGGCTTTTTCTGGAGGGGATCTTAAAGAGACAGGCGCTAAAACAGAGCGTGTCAGACAGAGGGTGAACACAGGTATACTCAGATGATCATTCAGAACCTGAAAATGAGCATGATATGTCCCCTTTAAAGTATACTCACACATAAATTAATCCATAGTTATAATCCAGTAAAATGTATCCAGTTCTGTGTAATGATTCCTTTTACTTTAGGTACTTTAAGTATATTTTGCTAAAACTAATGCTAATACTTTGAATGCATAACTTTTGCTTGTAACTGAATATTTCTACACTGTGGTATCACTACTTTTACTTAACCAATCACTGACTGTAGAGAGAGCTTTTTTACGTTACCTGAAGGCCACCATAGTTATCTGACACGCTTGTGAAACTGCGGTAACGTGAACTGCCGCCATCTGACTTCCGTTGCTCCTAAAGTAGTGTTATTATGGTAAGGATGGCCTCTGAGCGAGGCGAACGGTGTTACCACAGTTTTGCACTCGGCGGCTCACATTACCAGGTGGTTGCAATCTGCAACCACAGCACTAGATGCCCCCAAATCCTACACACTTTACCTTTTAAGTCAAAGATCAAGTATTTCTCCCGCCTCTGACAGATAAACAGCACGTCTCTGCCGGATCATTGCTGTTTTCAATGAACCTATACTGACAAATGTAGTCCTGTGGTCACCAAGATCCCTCACTTTTTAGCCCCTGTACACCTTGCATCGATACGCGTCTCATATCTGGAAGATGTTGTTTTATGTTTTTATGACGTTAGGACCCCACTGTGAAAACTCAAGCACTCCTGAGGGCCTTGTCTCACCTTATCTTAAAGGTTGCCTCCACAGCATGTCTTTGGTTTTTTCATGGCCTCTGGTTTTTAACACACTCATAAAACAACATATGATATCTCTCCCAGAAGACACGCTCTCTAAATGAACAGTGGCAGCTGAGAGACTCAGTGGATGCAGTCATGCTAATAAATGTAAAAGGGATGAATAGTTGATTTTCGCTGCTCCTCTTTCAGCAGGGAAATGATAAGAGTGAAATTAGGTCCGTATGAGTTGATGTTGTTGCGGGCCAGCTGCAGCACTGCTCAGATTATGCAAATGTGTTTAATGCCTTATCCTCCAAATAAATAGTTGCCGCCAATATTTTTCCCCAACTCGTGTTGAGATGTGCTCAGAGCCGCGGCTCCACTTTATTTCGCAGACTCCAGCTAACTGCAGTGAAGAGGATTTTCCCTGTAGCGTGTTGAAAAATGAGAACATTGTCTTGAATAGCATAATGGCCATAAACACAGGCCTACTGGAGTTCTGCTCAACACATTAACTGCTTCATAAATGGGCTGACTTTATTTGGACCCTATTAGACGCGTCAGCCGCATGATTTAGATGGAGCGAAACTCTTAGTAGCGTAATGAGATCCTCATACAATGGCCTGCTTTGCATCTCTCCCGTTCCAGACAATGTAAAATATGGAGCTAATTGCTGTAGAGTCATATGTAATATTTTACGCTTTTACGGAGGACATTTTCAGGCTCTGTATTGTTTTGTGTAAAAGGGTAAAAATGTCAAATAGAGAGGGTTTTAGAGAGTTTAAACATTCAATTAATTGGGAACAAAATGTCCGTAACACTGTTGGGCAGGATGAAACTGGAACATTATTGTGCGTTTTACAGTGGACGGCATGTAAAACGAACTGTTGCACAAATGTTAAAGTGTAACCTTATAATGCTCACAAAACAAACATTCATCATAGATAAAATATAATAATACATAATTGTTAACATCTTTGTATGTTTCCTTCCAAGGTGGCAGTGATGTTAATAGTTCTCTATGCATCGATTTTTGAAAGAAAGCATTTTCAATGGATAAGATAAGAGAATCAGTCTAATAAACAGTATTATTATAGTATTATTATAATTTTGCCAACCAAAGACTTGAGTAACAACAGAAAAGCAGTTTATTGTTTTATTTTCCATGTAATTAATTTTGAAATAAACCCTTGAACAATTTCCCAGGCCTGAACTCTCTACCTCCTGACTCTGATGCTTGGTGCTAGCAGATAAGACCCCTTTATTTATATTCAGATAGAGAAACGTGCTCTCTTGCACACGCCGCTGCTCGCCACAGAGAAAGGAATAAGGAAAAATTGGAACTGACAACGACCTCCTAGACAGAGAGCATGTTGGATAGGATTTTATAGTGCGTTGCCTCCGTGTGCCAGCTCCACGGATTCTCGGGTGAACAGCATCGGTGAGACGTGTAGAGAGGATTCATTGTTTTGATTTTAAGCATGGCCGTGTTAATTATAAATCAACTTCAATTATTCAGGCTTTAAAGGGGACGACTCACAACGTCTTGCAACGGTGCTCTTTTTAGACTTGTTATTTGTACTACTGAGCGGCATGACTATTGAACACACATTTAAAGCAGGGGAATAGTCTGCCATGTTGAAGGAAAGGAAGTAAATCAGCGAGAGCAGGATAGCTGCTCTTCTTCTCCCACATAACTAATGACCTTCCTCAGCTGCAGGAGGATCGGGTCCAGAATGCATGTTACGAATAAAGAATTTAATATTATGCACCTAACATTTCAACATGAAAGATATCTTTAGAGGATGAGGCATTGGCCATAGGGATGTTTAGATGGACTGCAACATTTGCTGCACTAGCTGCATTTCAAAGGTGGAAGAACAAGGTCAGGGCTGCGGTCGAAAGGTCTTTTTTGCTTAGGAAGGTTCCTAATGGAGCTTCAATGCTTCCTTTATTATCTCCTTTAGCATAGGATACACTGGACCATCCTTTACCAAAGGAAAGGAGATAGTTCCTTGCGGGAGCAGCATTTAAAGCGACGCACCATTCGGCCGTTCATGATAACAAACAATATGCTTATCTTGCATATTTTTTTCCATACAGTCATATACTAGTTGAGATTCATGTTTAATATGAGTGGACAGTGACAACCATTTCATTTCACTTTATCTTTAGTTATTTATTTATTTCGAACATGTAACAAATACCTAAGTAAAAAAAACAAAAACAAGAATAACAAATAAAATGTGAACATATAGCAAACTGTCAATAAACAAATAATCAACATAAATAAATATTACACGTCTGAAAAGGAGTAACTCGAACAATTAACTCAATATTTATCAGAGATTCTTTTTTTTATTTCAATTCCAAACTTCGTAATTAAGTTGTATTTTTCACGGGTTGTCCACGTTAGGTCAGATAATCCTTTATATTATGTTGATGTAAAGTGTTACAGCAGCAGAAGGACCTGTGGTATCTCTCTTTCTCTTTCACCACGGCACCACGGCAGACCTGCGTCACCAACATCCGCCGCTGTCGCATCATAATTACGGAGCTTAGTGAAAGTTGGATTCTCTTAACACCGCGGTTGTCTTTTCCTAAATCCTTATGAATTCTCCTTCACCTTCACAATTTTTTGACTTTTCGACCGCAGCCCAGGTCGCACCAAGAGGCACAGGAAAGTTCATCTGCCTGTCCTCATGAAATAGGTGCTAAAAGCTTGGTGACTATAGGGGTAGCTGTTGAACTGCTGTAGCTGCCGAGGTACCGACTAACATGCTATCTAGTTAATAACATGTGAGCACTAGTCAGTCACAGCCATGGTTACACAATCTAAAGCCCTAACCCTGAACCCGAGCCAGCTAGCTTGTGAGCTTGGTCACTAACGGGACCATAAAAGTTCTCTGGCTGAAAAGGGTTAGGCCTAAATAAAAGTTAATGTTGCAAAACTCCTAAAAAGCTATGATAGTTCTTCTTTTTTCCAGATTCTTTGGCCCTTTGTTACCTCGAACAGCATGTCAATGGTTTTCTATTCGTCAGCACTCCAAAGTTGAATTTGACACAGAAGATAAATGTGGATATTACTTCACCCTCACCAGCAAATCCCCTGATTGCAGAGACTTCATATGAACTTATTATACTGCAAAATTTTGCCAGTTAAATGCTGGTGTGACTGAGCCATAATGGTGAGAACAGATCCCATTTCTTAAAGTGAAATTTACTCGAGCTGTGGCAAAAAGTAGATGGGAGAGGAAATAATGTGGGCAGGGTCAAGTATTGTTGGCTGCACATAGCGTGCTAACAAAAGCATTCCACAAACTGTAAATCATACAGTTTCTTAAAGACGGGTCAAAGTGAATTAAATGCAGACTTTTGCACATTGAATATTTTCTTACTTAATTCTCATCACTTAGCAATTCTTTGAGATGAGAAATTACAATGACAGTGATGATAGTGTTTGGTAATAGAAAGATGTCTCCCTTTTAATCAAAGTTTTACCTCTTCTAATTTGAACCGGAGAATTGTCACCTACAGCCAATTAGCCAACCAAGGTCTGGTTGAGGTTTTTAAAGTGGCTGTCAGGATGAAGTTGAACAAAAGTTAAAAGCACTGTATGGTCTAGAGAAAAAGAAATCTAAACTACTTTTATGAACTACTTGTTCATATGCAGACAGACTAAACTTAAACCATTGTCGTATTATCTTATATTTCTAGAGAATGTTCATTATTGACCCTTACCGAGATAATATTCCCTAAGAAATTGTATGCATTTCCCACCTTGTTTTGGGCCTATTTGAAGAAAAATTACTTTTCTACCTCTGTTCCTCCCTTTTATAAATCTACTATCAAACAATATTGATATCCTGCATGTAGTAACACTATTTTCTGCACATATTTAAAGCTTTATTCATGACCGTGTGCTCTACAACTCATCCATCCTACATCTGATTGCTCTCTCTGTGGATGCACGGAAATCTTTACATTGGTTTAATAGCTCATCCATCTTCAGCATCTGTCTGTTACAATTTAGGCATGATACAGTGCTCCTTTTCAGAGAAATGGACAGTGAATGAAGAGGAAGACGATCTGTTTGTAGCTCAGGGTTACACTGACAGAAGTGATTGATTGATGGATTGATTTTATTTGCCGAAAAAAAAAAAAGAATACAGGATATGGGCGTACAATTTTTCAGAAATGGCCAAGGATAGCACAATTAAGAAAGTATGTTTATTTCCATGGTGGTCCTTGATAGAATGGGGTACAGGGATACTCGTCAGCAAATGACAAACTTGGCAGCTCATACATTCAAAAACATTAAAAACGATATACTGAGCAGGCTGTTCTCATACACTGTTCGTAGCTATACCTACGAAAAGTAATGCACTGTAATTTGTATATATTCCATTAAATCAAATCGTATCACGTAATCGTGTACCTGTAAGGATAAAGAGCAACAAACGCTGTGTAGCGAGGAGGTCAGGTCGGATGGGTGCGACAAAAAACACCACTTTCACCCAGGAGACCAGTTTTTGTGTCCCGTATGAAACCAGACGTCAATGTTGATATGTTTTTCACGTAGCCAAACCAGGTTCTTTTCCTAAACATAACTGAGTAGTTTTGTTGCCTAAAGCTAAACAAGTTGTTTCCTGTGTTTATTTTAAAAAGCATGTAACGAGCGGAAATTGAAACGTGTTGCTGGACATTCGTCATGTGTTTCTGGTAGGGCTGTCGATCGATGAAAATATTTAATTGCATGATTGTCCATAGTTAATCTTGATTAATCCCAAATTAATCACACATTTTTTTTATCTGTTCAAAATGTACCTTAAAGGGAGATTTGTCGAGTATACTCTTATCAACATGGGAGAGGGCAAATATGCTTGCTTTATGCAAATGTATAAATATATTTATTATTGAAAATCAATTAACAACACAAAACAATGACAAATATTGTCCAGAAACCCTCACAGATACTGCATTTAGCATAACATATATGCTCAAATCATAACATGGTAAACTCAAGCCCAACAGGCAACAACAGCTGTCAGTGTGTCAGTGTGCTGACTTGACTATCACTTGCCCCAAACTGCATGTGATTATCATAAAGTGGGCATGTCTGTAAAGGGGAGACTCGTGGGTACCCATAGAACCCATTTTCATTAACATATCTTGAGGTCAGAGGTCAAGGGACCCCTTTGAAAATGGCCATGCCAGTTTTTCCTCGCCAAAGTTTAGCGCAAGTTTGGAGCGTTATTTAGCATCCTTTGCGAAAAGCTATGTATGACATGGTTGGTACCAATGGATTCCTTAGGTTTTTTAGTTTCATATGTTGCCAGTATCTTCAGTCTTCACTCTCTATAAAATTGAGTTTTAAAATGACATGAGGCAATAAATTCTCAAAATGGGTGAATCCTGCCACAACATCTATAGATAGTATATGAGATAATAATTTAATGTAAGCTGTCCTTACTTTTTTACAGCAGTTTTTTTCCCCCTCTGCTAGTTTTCTCATTACATTCCTGGCACTCCTAAGGAAATAATACAGAGCTTTTCTATTGGTCTCCGTGGAAAAATGCATTTCCTTTCATCTAGCCCTATGTGTGCGTGCAGAATCCACATACGGTACCTGTCCTATCAAAATGTGTATGCAGCCCCCTCTCCCACTCTTCAGGCTCCTTAAATAGGCTATTTTCTCCTCTAATGTTGTTTCCCCTCTTCCCTTCTCCTGTATTGATTGGACAAGCTTGCTGGATCAATAGATTGCTGTAGATCAGAGCGATTGCTGCTTGGGCGGGCTACCGCATCTCCCAGCATTCAACACGGCCGCCCTATAAACCACTCAGAGGGGCTCTCATTTCTGCGCCAAGGTTATGAAATAAAGGGCTGATAAAAGTTGACGGTGAGGCTTGTTTGTTTTGACCGATGAACAGGTTAACTGCTCTGGCATTGTAGCAAGCCTTCCGCGAGCGCTCTGGGTCTCACCTCATTGTGGAGCAAATTACCTTGAATCTATGGTCTCTTTATTGCACTCACAAATCCTGAAAGTTGTTAGTGCCACAGGGCTGAAGAACAGAAGGGAAGATTGTATACTAATGGCCCCATGATGCCTGTGTTTTTTTTGATTCAGTTGAGATATCAAACCATCAATCATTGTGCTGTACTATTAAAGCAGAAGTTCTTCCTTACTATCGTTTTACTCGCTTTTCTTTTCACGTTTTTTGACATTTGGCTGACACCGCATTTCTAGTCGGTTCAAACCCAGTAACTCCACTTTAATTCCCCCTGCATTTGTCCTGTATAAATCAGCAGACTTTTCCTTTGCGTATTGCTCACAGAGAGCATCCTTCAAATAAAATCTTCATTATTTCCACTGGAATTTATCCCCACCAAATTTCGAGAAGAGACCATACAGTTGCCCTACTTATTAAAAATCACAAAAGGCTCCCTCACGACTGCCAATGTCCTATACGTTTAGCCATAGTAGTGGCATTGCACCAGGGATGGCAATGCCATTCTTGGTTGGTTCAGACTGTAAGAAGAGCTATTAGATGGATTACTATGACATTTTGTACGTTGTCCTCAGACAACCCGATCTCATGGAGGGCGGATAAATAGCACATTTTAAAGCGGCAGTAGGCAGAATGTTTATGCATCACTGGCATCATTCCACAATAACCTTTCAGCATATTGTAGTTCAAGTGCTCTGAGAGATAACTAGACATCCGCACCTCCTCTTGGCTTTGTTTCAGGCTTTAAAAAAATCTACGGAGGCAGCTGTCAGTCCCTCGCAAACTCTGATCAAACGGTCATATATTAATCAATATTCTGTTACTGTAATGCCTATTTGCTTGTTTTTTTGCTGTAAAATGAGAAAGTTAGCTGCGGCTGGTGGGCGGTGCTTGGTATTTCCTCAACTGATCTCAACATGGCTGACGGTTCACAAACGTCTCATTTTACAGCTAAACAGTACACTACAAGATGTTTCTGAAAACATTTTACGCGAGAGGGTGGATGGGTCCAACAAACACAGGGTTCGTTCGTGTCCCCTGTTCACAACGTTCAGTTTCATTTTCACTGTACAAACATACTAGTTTTAAGCCCAACGATGTAGTTTCTTCCAAAACCTAAATTTAGTGGTTTTGATGCCGAAAATAATGTGACGCCAAGGGGCGTGACAAACTGGCAGTATGTGACGAGTTGGGATGAGAGCGTGTTGGACATTCATGGTGCCCAGAGGATGGATCCTAATAAATTGGGTTAACCCCTGACTTTAACTTTAGCGCCATCAGCAGGTAAAAGTTTTCATTAATCCAGTGAAACATCTCAACATCTACTAGATGGTTCAGACATTCATGGTTCCCAGACAATGTATCCCAATGACTTTGGTTATTCCTCTTGAGCCACCATGAGGTTCACAGTTGTGGTTTCGAGTGAAATGTCTCATAGTGCCATCATCAGGTCAAAGTTTCAATTTGTCCAGACAAAACTAATGATGATAACGTTTAGCTCAAAGCAACATTATGCCTAAGGGGAGCCTCACAGAGAATGGCTGTAGACTCTTCGTCTTCTTCATCCTGTCAAACTTGCAAAGGTTATATTTCCTTGAAATTGAAGGCTGTATCGTGACTCAATTTTTTAAATCAAAGGTTAGGAGAAAATGGCAGTATTTCCAGTTATTCACCATAGATGTTCTAGCTCCTCCTATCTATCTTTAGCATCTTATAATAGTTCCCTGAGAAGTATTTATTGGCCCCATTTCTGTGTAACATGCTTCCTCCTCTCATGCTTTGCAGTGGACGTGTAGCAAGTACCTTTAAACTTGCAGCGCAACAAGCCATGTTTGTTTGCTCTCTATGCTAAGCTGGTTGATAAAAACACATCCAACCAACGGCTGTTTCAAGTAAATAGGGCTGTTCGGGCTTGTTTTTTGCAGCTGAAAAGCATTGATAAAAGAATGCCCTTTTTATCTTTTGCAGACCTTGAGACTGCAATCCCATCTTTTATCCCATCTTGTTTATACCACTGCAACAAACTGCACTCTGGGTTGAATCAAAGGTTGCTTTCCGTGTCCAAAATATAGGCAAGATGCAAGGCTTCTAACAAGCTTTAAAGAGATTGCGAGCATATTCCTGTTTTAGACTTTCTCCAGCAGCTGACAGCTTCAGAGCTGAATTTTTTTTTTTTTTTACTGAAAATTTTTTTTACCTTCAGAAACAAGTTCATACAAAATGTTCTGTTTTTATTCTCTTTGTCCTTGGTATTATTTTAGAAAGTATTTATTCGGTCTGTATACTAAAAGGCTCCTCTTATTGTTTAGATTTTTCAGTAGGAGTATTAATTTAATGTTATAACTGAGTGCTCTTTTATGATTAATTAAATTGCTAACATAACATGTTTTGTGACGCTCCGCACGATTTTCAACGACTTTCAACAACGTATTTTTCGTGCTTTTTCCTATGATGTCCAGCAACACATGATGCACGTGTCTTTTTCCACTCCAGTCTTTTCAAAATTAAACTATTTACTTGGTTAGGTTTAGGGAAAGATTTCGGTTTGGGTTTAAATAACACCGGAAGTGCCGTAACTTAAGTACGGAAGTTACGTGACAAAAATGACAAAGGAAATTACTATAGTCACGAAATAGTAATTTTGTGACTATTTCACAAGCAACTGAGTTGCATGAACATACAATGTGTCCTAGTAGAAAACTTAGCCCTCTCCCTCTGCCATTGCACCTGGCATTGTGGCTGATCATAACACAAAGATGGTCCTCCACACACTCATCATCAAACATGTTTTCTGTTTTCTGTTTTGCTGTTGGCGTATAATGATGTATTCAAATCTTATTCCATAGTGGATGTATTTTACCACTTCCAGCTGGAACTTTCTTTTCTAGAGGGGATACTCCAAAAGCCAACTCTGAAACAAGGGGGAGGATTTAAAGGGGGAGAATAGGGACAAAGCATTATTATTTGTATTATGACAGAAAATGGTTCATTTATTGTGGTAGCCAGCGTATAACAGGCGAGGTCTTAATGAAGCCTCATCCATCTTTCTTGCTACGTACGCAGCCTGCAGTCGCAGTATCCAGCAGCACTCCAAAGGCATGAACTGCAGCTCTGTCCATTTTAAATGACTGGCTTCTTCACCTGTGCTACATGCTCTGGGACATTATGCAAATGTCCCATTCCCTCGCTTGCAGCCCCGACTGCTCCCTGCCTGTAATCAGACGTGATTATGCACTGCTGGCCGCAAACGCTTCTTCAGCAAATAAATTCACAATGACCATTATCATATTCAGACCTGGTGGGACGAGGTGAGGGCGGGGGGGTGGACAGGTGTAGTGTATCCAGAGATGCAGAACATCCCATTACAATAGATGTGTGTTTGGCGGTGTTTTGGTCGTGGCGGGGAAATGTCAAGTGAGGGAATTAAGCTATAGTGAGTGGGTTTGATCATAATCATGAATAAATTATGATAAAAAATGTTTTCCATTTTTGGAAAGAAACTTGCGTCTACAAAGTTGGCAGCATGACCCTGGAGTGAACACACCTGCAAAGAGCTACAGCAGACTACCTTACAGTACACCAAACCAGCATGCTTGGTGTAGTTCTATCCTCCTTGTGTTCCTGTCTTCATGGCACCACAGAGGACTAACTCTGGCCTCATTACAGGGAACAGATTCTGCACTGCTGAAAGCCTGTTGGCCATGCAAAATATCTGGTTCAATATTTCATCATGCCCTTACGGCAGAGAGAGTAAACAGCGCTCTGCAATTCCCCTGAACTTCCATCTCTCCTTTTTCTGTGCTAACATTTCTGTATTTTGTCTCATTTGGTCCATTCTAATCGTTCTATTGTCCTTTTTGTTTCTTTTCCTCCCTTCATTTATTTCCCTCTCTTCCGTATGCTGTGCTCTTTCTTCCTTTCTGTCTGGATCAAATAATGTGTGCACTACAGAGCGCAAAGTGGGTAGTTCGGAGGTCCTCAGAGAGCGGAGCTTTTCCAGAAAATACACACAGCTGTGCCTTTCAGAAAGTTTGAAATCTGAGACATTATGTTTATTTTGAAACATCAATGACTGCAGCTTGAAGGTCCTCGACATGTGTTTGTTCATGAGCTGTTTTCTTCAGCTAAATCCTCTCACTCACTAAAGACGTGGTTCCCTATGCTTTCAAAGACAGATTTATCATGAAACTGGGGGAGTTACATTATCTAACAGTATTCACAGTGTACAAAGTATTCATTGGTGGCTTGTGCTTGCTTGCTAACTGGTTATGTTATCTCATGCTTACTCTTGACCGGTGTTTTGTTTTGTAAGTTAGTGATGTCTGTCAAGTTTTTTAGTGACGTTTGTGACGTGCTTTCCGTACTGATGTTATGTTGTTTACGTATGTATTTTAAGCCCAACAATGAAGTTTTTCCTAAACCTAACTAAGTTGTTTTGTTGCCTCATCCTAATCAACTGCGGACGTTATCGTAGTTTTGTTGCGTACAAATGACACACGGAAAGCGGTATAAGAATGACATGTGAAAAGCCTAAAATGCATCCTCATGACACAAAGAATGTCCTTGTAATGTCGTGCTATTTATACGCCTTCCTGTGAGACCAAAACAATGACGGTGCTAAACAAAATATCTGCAAAATCTCTGTTTCAATCATGATCAGTAAATCCAGATAAAGTTCAAATTTGATTCATTTATAATTCTGTATACTGAACAGTTTTGGCCCCAAATATCCCAAATATTTTGGGATGAATGAATTTGTATAATTTTGTAGCTGTAGTGTGCACTGGGCAACTGTGTCATTTATGTAATTATTAAGTATTGGACAAGGTATCGGCAGATATTCGATGTTAAAGGACTCGTATTGGGGTCAAAAGAACTCGAGTGAGACATCTCTATAGCAACATATTGTCCGGTTAGAGGCTGAGCTAGCTCTGCAAGGTGTCACTGTGTTAGAAAAATCCAAGCACAGCCTATTTAATGAGGACATGTGAACGAATCTCACAGTGCCAGTCTCCAGTCTGACCAGGGCTTCATACTCACCATCATGTAGCCTTTAAAGTGGCAGCTGTGGACTGGAGGGAGGGAGTGGCTAACTGGCGTGTGCAACTGTAAGTAGTTGAGTTGATGACCAGTAGAGCCAAACACCATCAGCAACATTCAGCTCTTATGCTGTGTTGCTACTGCAGCACACAGCGTGACTTTTAAAAATAATTCTTCTTGGACTGGCAACACTGAAACTGACTGGAAACTGGACTTTTAAGCACACAACTCTCGTGTGTGTGTGTGAGTGTGTGCCAACAGCTAACCTTGCTCCATCCATCATAACCCAGAGACAGAGAACATTATTACACTCACAGCCCTGTCAGCCAAACTCTACAGTATGACCAGTTTGGAGCTGGTCATATTGTTGGTTGTCAGGGTGAATTGTTGAAACACATGCTGAAGTTCTTCCAAACTGGGTCAGCGAACCAGTGAATCACCGCGCTGCATCTCAAACCCCCACCCACATCTTCCTGCTTGTTCTAACTCACTGAAGAAATAGCCTAACTACCTTTCTCATTTGCTCTGTTTCTTTATGTATTCATAGAACATCTGTCCCGGGAATATTGTCAGGCTGCTTAATGTTTCTTACTACTTGCAATATTGGTGATCTTAAATTTGAAGCTTATCCTCTTTTTGCACTCCCTGTAATGCAATCTGGGTAACAGCTAAATGCGTAAACTCTAAATACCAACTCATGCCTCTAATAGTAAGACTTTAAATCAGGATAAGTAAGCATCGACTGATCCCTCCTCTGAAAGTTTTCTTATTTCAAACACCCCACAGGCTCAGAACGCCGATCCCTGAGTGTGGTACAAAGAAAGCTTAACTAAACCTGAATCAAAGTCAATCATTTCCGACTCTCAGTCAAATACGAGCTGCCTGTGGGGGGTCTCCCCAAAACAGGTGTGTAATCTACATAACCCAATCACCACATAATCACAGCAATTACATGCACACTAAATTGTGGCATGCATTGAAATCCACTGAGCAGGATGTCGCTTGTTTTGGTACCAGGCCCCTCCTCGCCCAGACTGAACTCCCATGTTTTTACATTCACATTTCATTTAGCTGAATCCCTTATCTAGAGCAGCATCCCTTAAGTAGAATAAACTCGTGGATCCTCAACAATACAAGCAAAGATGGTCAGGGCTCCTGGTCCCTGAGCGCTGTGACAGTGATTTAGCATTCATGGGTATCAAAAGTGACAAACGTGAGTGTTAGATCAAAGTAATTGATTATATGAATTAGCAGGGGCCACATGATGACACTGTGCAGCCCAGAGGACAGGGAGGAGGTTTTAATTAATTTGCTTGATAGTTTTGATGCCAAGTTTCTCCTAGATGGCTTATTTTAATCTTTGTTGTTTACTTTTCTTTCTTAAGCCTGAGTAATTTTTACTAACTTAAAATGATTTTTGTCTCTGTGACTGTTTTACTGTGATGTATTTACCTTCAGATTTCTGTTTTGATATGTTTCTTATAATTATCTAATCAATTATTTTACCTTGAGTTGAAAATAGACGTGCATTACAGTAACGATTGCTTTGTGTTTTTATCTTTTGTGCAAATGAAAAATATCTCCTCTTACAGAATATATCTAGTTATATTCTTTCAAAAACTATTAAAGAACAGATCAATGAGCCGCACCGCTGCACTGGATGACACATTTCTCCATTACTGTGAACGTGGGCACTGTAGTTTATCTCTAGTCAAATCCACATATACCATCCTGGTGTCATAAATACTCAGAGGACACCAAATGTATATTAATCCGCAGCTGAAATCAGTGGGCAACCTCCGGGTCTGAAAAGTGAGGCCAGTGCAGAAGTGCCTTAAACTTGCATTCTTTCTAATAACCAGCAGGGGGCGACTCCTCTGGTCGCAAAAAGAAGTCTGATTATATAGAAGTCTATAAGAAAATGAGCCTACTTCTCACTTGATTTATTACCTCAGTAAACATTGTAAACATGAGTTTATGGTCTCAATCGCTAGTTTGAGGTGTTCTTAAATACAGCATGATGTTCATTTAGTAAACTATGGTCCCATTTAGAGTCAAATAGACCATAAAGCAGGGTATGCTTTAGGGCGAGGCTACCTTGTGATTGACAGGTCGCTTCCACGGCGTTGTCCGGTCTGGGAGTGGTCTTTCTTTTCATCTTAGAACTTTAATCCTATCACAGTGTGTTTTCACTTTGTGAAAGTTAATTATAACCTTTTTGGTTCCCTGTAAATGTTTTATTCAGCGTTCGTTTGTACTTAGCTCCACCCTCTTGTGTCACTTCTGGTTGCAAAAAAACAAGATGGCGACAGGCAAAAACCAAGATGGTGATGGCCAAATACCGTGATACCGACGGCCAAAATGCCAAACTCAAGGCTTCAAAACGGCAGTCCACAAACCAATGGGTAACATCACGGTGACTACGTCCACTTCTGATATACAGTCTATGCTAAAAATAGACCCCAACAAATACACAATTTACTCTGCCTGAGTTACGTTTGCGAACAAAAAAACAGTGCCCAGCAATTCTGAGAAATCATTTACTGTCTGGCATTTAGTTTGAGTTTCTTGATTTGTGTGAAATGTACGCATTACAAAGTGCCCATAAAAATCCCCACAATGGCATTGACACTACTTTTTATTAACAAACCCACAGTGCAATGTGTCTAATTTTTTGGATGCAAAAATTAGCAGTTGTGGGACTCTACATCTGTTGGTGATGTCACAAAATGTGTCCAAAATCCCAAAATGTCTATTATACATGAGATAGAAGATTAGACGAGGGAGGGATTTCGGAAACAGCCTTTTTCTATTCATGAGGTTTGCCAATGTATCTTCGTACAACTGTTCATATGATTACTAAAAGTTACAAATTTTTCATGCGTTTTCCTACGAATGTCCAGTAAGATGTGTCAATTTCCACTTGTCGCATGCATACAGTTTTCTTTCAAAATAAACTTCCGTCTTCACAGGAAACAACTTGGTTAGGTTTAGGCAACAAAACTACTTGGTCAGGTTTTAGGGAAAAGATCATGGTTTGGGTTCAAATTACTCCAGAAGTTATGTGACAAATGAGTCAACATTTCGGTTAGAATAACACCGGAAGTGGCGTTACTTAAGTACAGAAGATACGTAACAAATAAGTCAATGTTTAGTTTAAAATAACTAAAGAAGTGGCGTAACTTCTGCTGGGCAAAAAGTCTGTTGTTTCTTGACCCACTCATCCACCCAGAACTCCTCCCTGTACAGCTTTTAGTCGCTCTTTGCACTTCCTGGTTCACGATTACGTGGATTACATATGAATTGATTTTATGGGGTATATAAGAATAACAGTGCATTACTTTTTATAGGTATAGCTACGAGCGATGTATGAGAACAGCCTGGGTCTGTTGACAATAACAAAACTATAGAATACTGCCAGCTTTATCCTTTAATAGAGGTTTGAGGAAGCAAAGGTTTAGTCGGTGAAACAGGAGGAAGAGGGGTGAAGTAGTAGATGAAGAAGAAGAAGAAGAAGTGGCAGTCAGGGCTGCTAATTACGGCCGCTCGAGGTTTTTAACAGCAGGTCTGCAGGTTAAACGGCAGCTTCACTCTGGTGGCTGTCAGGAGAGTCAGGTAGGGTTTCAGATGATAGATGAACCAGCATATGGCTGTTGGTGGACCATTAAAGGAAGCTCATCAGCAGCACATACATTGCCAGCCCATACCCATCCCCTTTGCTTGCACAGAGGACTTAGCGTTAGGGGACGGTCAGTGGCCTCAAACATTTGTCGCCATTAGCACGGCTAAAATGTCGACAAACTGCTGCCGGATGATTTTCTTTTTGGCTATGATCACGCCAATTTAAAAGCTGTTCTCATTTCAATTTTCATTGACGAGCACAATATCAGACAATCCATCAATGAACACTGATGGGTGATTGGTTATCATAATTTATTGCTCAGTCATCATCAGCAGGCTCCAATCAGCCAGATGGTTCTTGAAGCAGCATCCTCTTTTATTCAGTGTGAAAGGAAGAGACTGTGTCCCTTTTTGTTTACAGCTTTAAGCCATCTGTGTTAATCTGTAAGTATGAGCAGAGTTCCACATGGATGGATATTGCACTGTCACTCTAAAGGGCACAGGCTTATTATATAGAATAAATTGAGGGGAGGTTAAGAAGAAACTAAACAGATGGCTACTGCAGAGCCCGCTGGCCCAGAGCAGCACCTGTAGCTGCGTACAGCACAGGTATGATTGATCTAGAAAGGGGGTTAAGAAATGTGTGTTAGGAGACAGGACACTTCTATAAAGCATTACTAAATAATGGCAGAAAATCTCCCCATATGGGCTAAATCTGTTGGTGTCTCCACACTAATGTGTGCACTTGGAGGTCTTTGACATGACAATGTGTAGGTCGTAATGTGGTATCACAGCAGCATGCTTCGTTGTGCAGATGGGAGTCTTTTATCATGTTAATGCTCTTCGTATTGCTGATAGGGGAGGCAGGATACTCAAGTACTGGGAGCGACAGACATCCGTCACTGCAGCCTGTTCTTTATCAGACTTTGTGGGCTGAATTCAATTTTGGAACATTAAACTCAAATATCTCAGACTGCTTCTTGTAAGACCCGACTGTAAGCAACTTTCCATGGCTAAAAAATGAAACGTATTTAATACTTCGGGACAGTTTTTCTCAGAGGCAGCGCAAGAAGCTTGCCATGAAATGCAGGACTCCTTCCTGTAATTACCTAACATGTCATGTGAGTGTAAATAGGCTAGTCATATCACACTCATCACACATGTACTTGATAGCATATGGAAGTCGTAAAAAAAGGGCTCTGGTGAAAGGCATGATAAAGCTCTTAATTTGAACCTGGACGGAAAACGAAGTTAAAGGGGACATATCATGCTCATTTTTTAGGTTCATACTTGTATTTTGAGTGTCTACTAGGACATTTTTACAGGCTTTAATGTTCAAAAACACATTATTTTTCTCATACGGTCTGTCTGAATATATCTGTATTCACCCTCTGTCTGAAACGCTCCGTTTAGCGCCTGTCTCTTTAAGCCTCCCTCCAGAAAAAGCCCGTCTGCTCTGATTGGCTTTGCGAGATATATATGGTGCACCTTTGCGAAAGTAGTTCTCAAGCTGTGTGCGGAATATTCTAATGAGCCTGCATGTGACCGGTCGATTAGACTGTTGTCAGGCTATCAAATAGGCGTTATCAATCGCTAGCCCCTTAGATGTGGGTAAATAGGGGCCTACTACGCCCACTAGTAGGTTTTATCTAAGTGTTTTTTTTTGCCTAAACCTAAAGAAGTCTTTTTTTTTTGTGTTCAGAACATGACGTTTCAGTCAGTTTTACAACATGTTATAAACGTGTTGCTTTTTAAGTTTCACTTATATTACGTCCCTAATGACCCACATCCATGGTGCTTATAGCGACTGATAACGCCTATTTAAGAGTCAAATTGGGTGCAGCGACATAGGAAGGGGAGCCAAATCTGAATGTCTTGTTGAATCATATGTTTTCTGATCTAGGCAGCCCACCAAAAAACTGACTGGGTTGTCTTGTTTCACAGTTTGTGGGTTGATAGGCACTCCAGATACCCAAATGTACGAGCACAAGCACTGAAAAACGTGAATTTTTCATGACATGTCCCCTTTAAAGTCACAGCGAGTGAATGTGACATCTAATCCCTCATTTTAATCCCAGCCTGAAGAGAGCATCAGAATGCTGACAAACTAATGATGTGGTGAGAGAATTGCTTGGAATAAATATGCAGTATTGACAGTGACAGTGATGTGAGGTGGCTGTTAGCAGAGATAATCCAACAGGCACCATGCACGAGGATGGAGAGTACAGGGATTGTGTTTTCTCACGTGATATCACACCCCTCACCTCTACTGACGGGCCAGATAAACCAACCGCTGCCTGCTCTGAGAGGAAAATCAACAAACGATTGTGATAATGTGGCCAGAAATTGAGTTCCCTGACAGAGAGAAGTTAGATTAGTCAACAATGTGTGTTTTTCTTAACCATGGCCGCAGTCTTTGCCTAACCATGACCAAGTAATTCTTCTTTTATCCATGACATATTGTTTCCTAACCTTAACAAAGTTGGTTTTGTGCCTGAATACATAATAAATAATTAGTTACTGCCCTACTGAATGACACATAAGCCTTTTCCTAATCAGACGCTTCTATCAGCAGAACGATATCATCTGATAAGAATGCCTTCCAACACTGTCACAAATTACTGTTGCAAAAATAAAAATGACGCCCAATTCTATAATGCATTATAAACATACTTATAATGCGTTATAATCTGCCTATAGCACTGCATAATTATAAGCACTTGTAAATATTTATAAGGCTTCATATTAAAATAATCACAACACATTATAAAGCATTAAATAATGACCTATAAAGTCAAGTATCATAATTCGTCATAATTGCTGGTCACTCACTGACATTTTTTTTTGCAAGGATCATAGTGTATTATAATTCCCATAGTTGTAATACATTATAATATTTTTATAATGCATTATAATCACTGTTATTATGCATTATAATGTGATTATATATGACTCTAAGTGGCCATTGTTTGCTTTAATTAATGTGAAAAAATATTATTAAACCTATGCAAGAACAACACAAAAATTGTAAAGTAACTGTACTATTGTTTTTTACTTTATTTAATGTAGGCGGCGCGGAAGCGTAGCGCCCACTCTCCGGTTCCGGTGGAGGCAATATATGCTCTGAATTTCGTATTGAGCACCTTTAACATATCTTTTCATTGGCCATTTGGAGAAACAGGTGATGCTGTTGTTTTTCTTTAGAGGATAGTCCAATGTCGCTTAAATCTAACCAAACCTTAACTATGGCAGATCACAAAATTAGTTTTGACAAATAAAGATGCATTTCCTCCTTTAGTTTTGAGGACCTCTAAGTGTTTGTCACCCGGGTTAGGTAACCACGGCTACTTTGCGCTTGCTCCAATAATACAAAATTCCTGCATTGACAGCATACTGATGCAGTATCTTAATGTATAATATTAGAACATTAGTATAAACCATAAGAGGCCTTTTTAAAGACATGCATAATGATTTTATTTAAATGAAGCTAAATGCAGGTTAAAATAAAAGGTTAAATAAGAGGTGATGGAGCATTTAGTGAGTAGTAAACAAGTCATTAATCATTCCACCTCCTCACAGGATCCTCATATACACTGTACTGTAAGAAATGAGGCAGTTTCTTTATTTTCCAGTTGTGAGAATATCAACAGACATTACACCACATAAGATTTTAGAGGTTCTAGTATTGGGTCTAATTAGACCAATCATCCTTCATCTGAGTTTCCCATTTGATAGGTTTAATGGCAAACCTGTTTCCACTGTGTCTCAACAGACATTCACTCTAGTTTTGAAGTAAAAGTACATCGGTCCTTGTAGATTAGTAAATTGACTGTTTTTCACAGAAACTGTCTCGAATGTGAGCAGTCAGAAAAAAAAATATAAATCAAAAACCAAGAACCTGTCTGTTCCTCCGAGAGGCCCCGTAGAGACTTGATGCAAATTGAGAACAGGTTGCCAATTATTGTGGAATATGAAGAGAATATATTTCTAAGAAATCCGGTAAATGACGATTTTTAAAATAAAATGATAGATAAACAGGCTGTGTGCTGTTTTTTCAGGGTCATCTACGGGAAGAACGATGGCCTGTGCAGGCCGTTCTCCATTCAAAGCGGCTGATCTTCATTTCTCAGCCAAACTAATAGCACAGGCGAGTGTTGGAGGGAAAACAGGAATGTCATTAACATATGAATGTGCCATGTTTACTGTCAGGAATAATTAACGGTGGCCACATCTAAAACGTAAAATGTTCCTGAAACATGCTGGGAGTCTTTGATGCATCAACATGAAGACAGAGCCACACTGACAGAGAGGACCGATAATTCACTATTCACAGGCAGCCGCTCGACTCCATCAAACAAGGTGGAAAATAAACACTTTATTTTGACATTCAAAAAAGCAGTTTCTTTACTAATAGTCACTAACTACTGCTTACTTCTTCTCACTTTTACATTCATGATTTAATTTCAAGGCGATGCAATGAAAACACACTAAAACAAACATGTAACTTCCAAACAACTTCCCAAAGTGGTCAAACTTCCCTTCATAGGATGCAGTTGATATAGTTTAGTTTATATTGGCTATGATGCCGTTGCCTTGAAGGGATAGTTCGGGCGTTTTGAAGTGGGGTTGTATGAGGTACTTATCCATAGTAGGTGTATTACTTACAGTAGATGACGGTCCAGTTTGTAGAAACAGACAAGAGTACCGACACCGGAGCAAAGCAATACAGTGCCATGGACGGAGACGGCAGTAAAACCTATTCTAAAACTGTACTTAAATAGAGTACTTGAGTAAATGTACTTTGTTACTTTCCACCGCTGCCCAGTGATCACAGACTGAAGCTCAGTTTAAATGCCTCCTGTGTTCATCATCAAATAGACAGCCTGTACTGTGATCTTTTTAGGTATCAAAGCAATGTTTTCTGCTGTCATGTTGATGCCTCTCTATCAGCAACGGGCAACTTTCTCATTCTTCCCATTTTTTTCTCTTTTTTTCTATGAAACAAGATTGATCTTGTCATTTGTTTGATTTATTTTGCCTTTGTGACGAAAAACGACACCATTCACTGTTTACATGCACCTAAGTAACCTGCCTATTATTGGCTTTCTGCAGTAATCTGATGTAAATGAGAAACTTGGTTTTCTTAAATGCCCTCCACACCTACGGTCCACCCACACAGCTAATGTTAATTATCATGCCTGATTAGACATCGAAGGACTGTGTAGGTGTGTGCAGACAGGAAACTGTCTGACCAACCTATTAGCTTTGTGGCACCTTGATCATCTTATGCAGTTTGGTGACCTCAGATAATCCCAAAATAGCTCCACATAACTTCAACCTGAGCCAGAAGTCTAATCAGCTGAAAACACCTGAGAAACCCAGTTAACACAAATACTTTTCTGCTGGAGAAACCTGATTTCTTGACCATGTGTACACTTCGCTGGGGTTCTAACTGGGTTTTAGGACAAAAACTTAAGATAGGGAAAGTAAAGCGGGGGACAAAAGTGTGATGGGATACTTACTTGTAGCAATGTGTTCTTATATCTTAAATAATGAAATCCAAAGTCTGATAAAACTGAAATAAATCATTCAAAGTGAGCCAGTTTCTACGGCTGAACAGTGAAGCATTTGTAAAATCCAGACATGTGAACACTGTAAGGAAAAACTGTGCTGTCACACTACACAGCCTGTCCTCTCACTGCAGCGTCAGTCCAACTGTTCCAACAAAAAGGCTGCAGACTCGTATCACTAATTCACTTAAAATTAGACAGCCTCACTTCAGAAATATGGTAAAAGGATATAAGAAGAATCTGATTACTGACCAGCTGAATATAAAGTAACCAGCTAACTGCAGTGCATGTAAACACCTTAATGGGATTTCTTCCAATAACCTGGTGTCCTGTGTGCACGCAAAAATATTTTTTCTTTCTGTCTGAATTCATTGTGTCTTCTGGGCCAGTCCTCTTTGCTCCTATCCTTTTAATTTATTGTCCCACAACCCCCCTATTATTGCTACTATTATTACGTCAGTCTGGTTCACTTCACACTATAGACATTGCAATTCTGTTGCTAGTGCAACAGCTTTGGTGCAGTTTTACTTCCTGTCAGCTGCTGCATTAACAAACATTGCAACAGGAAATACGAAGGGGCCCGTTTTGAATGTTTATGTTGTCAAGTTTGAAAAGGTCTACGTCAAGTCAGCCTTACAGCAGGCTATAATTAATCAGCAATTATCTTAATTAACTAAATTAGCTGCACCTGTGCAAACTCCTGATGTTGATTTCCAAACACAAGCATTAAGACGTCAAATATTAAGAATCAGACTGCTGGTTGTTTTATGTTCCCAGGGTTTCTGTGTTCCACAGCTCTATATCCTCTTAATCTGACACATTAAGGAGACCTTTCAAAGGGTTTTATGTTCTCAGCAATATTTTTCCCCCAAGGTCAAATGTTCAATATGTTGAAATCACCCACCCACAGCCTACTGATGTTATACTCATAGCCTTTATATATAAGAAGTGGACGTAGTCACTGTGATGTCACCCATTGGTTTGTGGACTTCCGTCTTGAAGCTTCGAGTTTGGCATTTTTGCCATTGCCATGTTGTTTTTTTGCAACCAGAAGTGACACGAGAGGGTGGAGCTAAGTACAACCGAACGCTGAATAAGACATTTTTAGGCGACCAAAATGTTATAATTAACTTTCATGAACTGAAAACACACTATGAAAGGGTTAAAGTTGTAAGACAAAAAAACGGACAACACGCAGACCGGACAACGCCGTGGTAGCGACCTGTCAATCACAAGGTAGCCACGCCCTAAAGCATACCCTGCTTTATGGTCTATTTGACTCTAAATGGGACCATAATTTACTAAATGAACATCATGCTGTATTGAAGAAAACTTGAAACTAGCGATTGAGACCACAAACTCATGTTTACAATGTTTACTGAGGTAATAAATCAAGTGAGAAGTAGGCTCATTTTCTCATAGACTTCTATACAATCAGACTTCTTTTTGCAACCAGAGTCGTCGCCCCCTGCTGGCTATAAGAAAGAATGCAAGTTTAAGGCACTTCAGCATTAGCTTCACTTCTCAGACTCTGAGGTAGCCCACTGGTTATACTCTTTGAAACCTACGCTCTCAAATTTGCACACAGCTTTCTTTCTTGACTTTAGACATTGACATCTCCACAGTGGCTGAATGGATTTCTACCAATCAAACTGCATTTGAAACATCCATCTCCCTTCGTTCTTTAGCAATTTGAACTGCCAAGAAAGCCCTTACCAATCTTCTCTTAAAATGAGGACTCTGGGAACACGGGGATGAGCCCGTTTTGTTCACCAACTGTGGTGAACAACTGGTCATTATCCCCAGAGGGAGTCTGTGCCAAAATCTAATCTCCATTTTATCAACATCACTTGATACGAGTAGATAGTCTCTCCTGATTGAACCGTCTTTTAAAGCTCCCACGCTCTCAGTGTGACAAACTGGTGCTGACCGACTCAGATTGACTTGGTGCATATAAACAATGACAGATAGGCGGCAACTCTTCCTGCGCCCACTCCACATAAAATGAATTATATGTGACTGCCCGTGAACATTACAACTACTCTTTAAATAACTGGAGCAGTTAATTGCAAATCATCTCGCCGTAGAGTTCACTGCTTTCAAGAAACACGGGGCAATATATCGAAACAGGTTGAGTAGTGTGGTTTACGTAAAACTTGTGCCTCCAGTATCTAAAAAAAACATCCTGAAACTGTATTGAGGAAAGGATGAAATTGTCTGACTCCATTAGCACTTTTAAATGCTTTTAGAATAAATAACATTTGTCATCTAACATAATAATAAATAGTTAAGAGTGCTCTTTTGCTGCGTCGGCCATTACAAAGTTTGCAGCTAACAGCGTTTCCAAAAGGCTTCTGGTAAACCAACTACAAGCTATATGGACTGTGAATTATCCAACCACAAAATGTCTGCATTGGCGCTAACTTGATCAAATTATCTCATTAATATTGAACTGTAACAGCACCTCAAGGCCTTAAACATCTCCTCATACGACTGGACTGCATTTTAGCTTCCCAAATGACTTTGTAATTGGACAAAACATGCTGATAGGCATTTTTTTGGGAGGGGGGCGGGAGCATTAGTGGTTTGGTATAGCCAGAGGGGGGGGGGGAGAGATTGGTTATTTGCAATAATTACATTAAGAAAGTGATTCTGGCTGACTTAAAATGGAATAAACATGAGTGCTTAATGGAGCCCTACATTATGCTTCCCATCCCCCTTGCATTGTTCTTAAGAAATTGGGCTTCTGAGAATTCATAATTACTTGTTTTATTCTTGGCCTAGCTTATGAAAGATTAAAATTACGTTTAAGGCAGGCTTCTGCCCGTGTTGTTGCAGAAGTGCTTCTGTGTGCCAATATCTGGGGTACTTATCACAGAAACGGATATCTCATGAATGTGGCGCTCATGGACACTCACGGCTACTCTGCCAAATTTGTCAGCGTCAAATGTAACATCTAAACTCTGCTCAGACATGCTGGGCGAGCGAAGCCCAGAGGAGCCCCCTAAAAAGGAGATCGAAGGGACCAAACGACAGAAAATAAACGGCGTGGAAAAACATGGGCTTATGATAAGTCCGCAGAGAAATGGTTTGCTGGCTGTGTGCCTTTTAATATCAGTTTGAATTAGAATGATATTATTGATTTTTTTTTTTGCAAGGAAGGCCTGACAATGCGCCTGCAGCCAGTCCTTGGAGAGTGAGGAGACAGAGGCAGAAAAAGGCAAAGGGGACAGAGGGAGGCAGGGAGGGAGATAAAGAGGAGCAGGCAGAGGAAGACAGATAGAGGGAGCGGCGGGATAAAGGAAGAGCGAGAGGCAGAAGCATGAGTGAGGGTCTGCTTGCAGAAATAGAACGACTCCCCAATCAATTGTGCGCCGGTGGCCCTGCTGTGAGACTGCAGGGGATCCCTCAGCAGGAACACATAAAGGAGAGGTCGTAATAGGCCAATACGTTAGATAAATGGCATTTACTGCTATGGAAACGACTCCGACCTGGCTGGAGGTTGCCCACCGTGCTGGCAGCAGGTTTGTATTTATAGTGCTCTCCTGCACCTCGCTGTGCAATTTCTCTGGCACCCTACCACCACCACCACATACACACATGCATAACCCACCTCCTCCTCCTCTTCCTCTTCAGCCCTGTCTTCTCTATCCTCCTTCACCTCCCTTGGTCTCAGTGATCCTACATCTGATATCCTGCCACCCACATAGGCAGCTGCTCCTCCTCTGCTACAACCGCTTCCTGGCGTCCACGGTGTTCCAGGATGGCGCTGTTGGCGACTCAACACTTCCTGTCAGCACAAGAGATGGCCTGCTGGTGCGCTAAGTGTTGCCCAGGGAGCACCAGAGGGGAGGAGCAGTCATGAAGGGTGAAGATCACACAAGTCAGGAAATTGTGTTCAGCAGCGTGGCAGATTTGTGGCAATGTCAGACATAGTTACTGAGCATTTCATTTTGTCACAATATCACAATCTAACGGTTGTGATAGATCAATCAACATTGTTATATTTTATATAGAAGAAAATGACCCTACCTGATTTATTACCTCCGTAAACATCGTAAACATGAGTTTATGGTCTCAATCGCTAGTTTCAAGTCTTCTTCAATACAGCATGATTTTCATGTAGTAAATTATGGTCCCGTTTAGAGTCAAATAGACCATTAAGCAGGGTATGCTTTAGGGCATGACTACCTTGTGAATGACAGGTCGCTACCACGGCGTTTTCCGGTGTAGGTGTTGTCCGTGTTTTTGTCTTAAAACTTTAACCCTTTCACAGTGTGTTTTCAGTTCATGAAAGTTAATTGTAACATTTTTGTTGCCTAAAAATGTCTTATTCAGCATTGTACTTAGCTCCATCCTCTCGTGTCACTTCTGGTTGCAAAAAAACAAGATGGCCAAAATGCCGAACTCAAGGCTTCAAAACGTAGTCCACAAACCAATGGGTGACGTTATGGTGACTATATCCATTTTTTATATACAATCTATGAGTCTTACTGCATTCATCAAACTTGCTTCCAGCCGCAGGCCACCATATAGCTGTTCTCAGTAAAAAATGCTTTGATAAACCCACTGTGTCTGCCCAGGCACCAAACAGGTAGTTGCTAAAGTCAAGGTTAGCGACTCACTGGTAAACAAAATGGAGCATTTAGCTACTAAAGAGCCAGATATTTCCCTCATTAGTTGGTGGAGACCAAAAACGGAGCTAAAGGAGAGTGAATATTGGACTAACTTATGTTTAAACAGCTGTGTGCTATCACGTTTACCATATCAACGTAATTAGGTGATAATATGTCAAAGTTATGTCAAGGTTGTGTTTGCAGCTTGTTGCAATGCCCCCAAGTGGCCAAAAAAGTACTTACTGCAGGTTTAGGCCTTATTGAGAATACAGTAGCATTAGCTAACATAGCTGGCAAATCTATGGCACAGTTGATACAACAATGTCGCAAATTCTCTTGTGCATCTGTGGGTTTTCTCTTGCAGTCAACACTATTATATTGTGAAATGAAGACAGGAATAGATCCCAGTAAAAGGAAAAGGGTGTTTTGCTAAAAATGCAGGTGAGATAAGGTAACATTTATAAACTCAAATTATCTCACATCTCGCTTTGGGAAACAAAGTAGGGAAACAAGGAAATCTTGTCTGCTCCATCCTGACACAATTATTTCAACCCCATAAAGACAGCCGTTTTAATTGGTTCTTGATAAGTAAAGAGCATTTTAAATTAAATTGTGGTGATTTAGGATTCAAGTTGTAAGTCAAGCGTCTCTGAGCATTGACGTCACTTGGACAGGGTGATGATGTGTTTTAACAGTGAACAGATTTAGAGAGATAAATGGTCTAACAGTCTGACCCCTTAAATGGCTCCGTGGTGCCATAGCAAAAAAACACAAAAATTAGAGGACTGCTGGTGGTGTCTCGGGCTTCTGGAGAAATAAATCATGAGGTACACAGCCAATAGGTGACTGATCTGATACTGATTATAAGTACAGAAGGGTGATTGGGGAAATGATGGCATGAATGCTACACTCTGCATTTTTAATTTCCGTCGCTGACTTTGATGAGGTTCCTGGAGACGGTAATACAAGGACATTTTCATTTAGAATAAAGATGCTCCTCTGTCTGTTTTCGCTGCTCCCGTTTATCCCGATGCCTTAATTTCAGCTTTATTGACACCTAAAAAGATTTCAGAATCTATTGTCTACAAAAACACCTCCTCTTCTCTCCTCCACACTCTTTATTTCCCATCGGCGGATGAATAATTAATTCCTTATTCAAAGGAAAAGGGCAAGCAGACTCACAATATTGTCTATGAACAAGTACTTACAACCCACAGACCATTGTCACGTTCATGTCTCCCAGGGGAGCAATTCCAACACAATTTACAGAGCACGAACATTAGACTGTCAGAACCAGGCCAGAGCCCCGGCCTTCCCAACACAACAACGCTGGTCAACTAATGCACAGGGGAAGAGAAGACATCGGGGAAGGCTTTGCTTTCAGGTAATGGCTCTTAGCGACGCCTATTCATTAAACAGAGTGTCTGAACAATGGAGCTCTACGTAATGCATCTGCTTTACACATCCTGCATTATTTATGAGTGTAGAACAGCTTTATATGCAGAATGGGTTAAAAGCTTAAAGGTTGTTGAGGGACTTGTTTTTATTCAACCCGGTGCATTCAGTGTAATGGTGAGAGCCTAAAGGGACACTGATTAAAAGCTACAATAACCAACTTTGTCACAGTAAAGTAATAATAAATAAATAACATACATATTGTTATAGTGTCATAATTCTGTGCCTGTCTGTCACCGAGTGTGTTTGTGTATGTGTACAGGCCTAAATCGTCCTGTTTGCCTAAAGACATCAGTACCATTACAAAAAAGCAGTATACTTCAAGTTTATTTTATGAATTATACTTCAATAAAGTTCAAGTGTGTGTGTATATATATATATATATATATATATATATATATATATATATGTTTTTTTTCTATATAAGTATATATATATATATATATATGTTTTTTTTCTATATAAGTATACTATATGTAGTAAGTATACTGTTATCAATGTACTAGTAGTATACTCATAAGCGTACTGCTTTAATACTTCTTGGGACTAAATTGGCCCACTTTTACTTTTAAGTGTAAGAATAGTAAACTTTGAGTACACAAGTAGTTTACATTCAAGTCTTATTTTATACTGCAACTATACCATATAAGTACACAGATAGTTTACTAGTTTTATACTTGCAAGTGTACTACTTTAATACTTCTTGGGATTAAATAGGCCTGCTTTTTAGTTTATAAAAGTATACTTTAAGTGTTAGTATTGTACTGATAGTGTTATACTTGCAGCCCACTTTTTAGTTTATGAAAGTTCACTTTAAAGTTTACTCTCAGTAAACTACTGGTTTAAAAGTTTTGTATACTGCAAGTATACTTGTATATACTTGTAGCCCACTTTATAGTTTATGAAAGTGCACTTAAATGTATATTCATTAAACTACTAGTTAAATTGTTTTTAGACGACAAGTATACTAACTTATACTTTTCTTAAGTATGTCTTGATCAAAAGATTAAGTACAAGTATAAGCCAAGTATGCTTACTCTTTTCTGTATACTTGTCAGTATGAGCCAAGTATACTTAAGTTCACTTTTGTTAAGTATATCTCTGATAAGTACATAAGAAGTAAACTGAAAGTATACTCTCTTAAGAAGTATACTAATAGCACACTTGAATAAACTTCCTTTTGGTGAGGGTTATTCTCGAAGCGAACCACTTAGCACGACGTGTCGTCCGACTGTCTGAAGGCAAAAGTGTTTAGCCGTTGCAAACAGCCAAACTTGCAAGAGCCATAGAGTGGGGGTGGATGCAATAATTGTTCAAATGGGGATAACAGTGCACATTTTAGGACAAAATTATTTTTGCACTGGGTTGTTCATACAAAAAGAGAAAAAGTAGTTGAGTGAAATATGACAAAGAAAGCTTGAGATAGAAGTTCAAACCCTGCATCCTTTCTCACTTTCGCACACCTGGCCAAAACTGCGTGAAGTGGGCGTGCTTTTCGGATCGTCAGTTTTGGGAAGTTACAGAAATTGTCGGATGTAGCCTCCTGATTTCTGACAAACAAGCATTTGGTTGAGGCGTATTGACACCTTAAACCTTTTGCCATTCATGAAAAAAATGTCTCGAATTGCTTGAGGAAAAAAGGAAACCTACCCACAAAAACCAAGTACAGGACACAAAATAAGATGATAAAAGGACACAAAAAGCAATTGTCAATGAAATAGTTGAGTGTCAAGTAAAGAAAGCTCTTTCCAATAATGTTCTTGACATTTGTTAGGAAATGCCATTTGTCGGCGCCATGGCTACGACGGATGTGGATGTGGACTATAAAGGAGACTTCCAGTTACTGATGAGAGAAGACACAAATGTGGGGCAGAAAATATTTCATATAATGTACACCACTGTAGCATTTCTTATTGTCTCCACGTCTGCTGCTCAAACTTTAACTTCTAACCAAAATGTCTGGGATTGTGTGTAGAAATGACTAGCAGATAATGGAAGGGGACATTGCTGTAAGCTCTCACCAGCAGCAGCAGCCATGTTTCCTGCTACCTATCCCATACAACCATGTATTTACCCCACCTATAGCGATGGTCCCATCAACCTCACCAAACTGAGTTTCAATTCCCAGCCATGGAGGAGTATATTGCAGCTATTTGTGCTGCCAGGAAATATAATTTTAAATATATGACAGTTTTGGCATCTCAGAAATTGAAACTCATTTCCAAAAGCCACCTTTCAATCTTTCGATGGCGTGAACAAAGCCTGTACTCTTTATGCAAGTGGCCTCTCTCTCTGCATTACACAGGAAACACATTCATACGCACTGCTTTGGCATAATTCCATTCAAATTAGTTCTAACACACTGATATAACCTTAAAACTAAATGCATGAATAAAATGGGTGGTTTGCACAGAATCAATTGCTCACACATTCAAAGGGAGAGTATGCACCTCTTGACAGCTGTTGGTTTTCTGAATTTTCTGGATCAGTTCGGTGTAAAAACCAAACCAAAAAACTCGCTTTGTGCAAGTCTTTCAAACTCCAATGAGCCAAACTCTGCAAACTCATGATGTGTGGACAGCTGTTGCATAATATTATGACAGTTCAGTCAGCATTTTGGTGTAGACCATGTTCACGGGTCAGCTGCATGGAATATATTATATTATTAGCCATGCCAACAGCGTGGCTCCAGGGGTGGCAATGTCAGTTGGCTGGTTATTCCACCACTTTGGTCCAGATTTACTGGATGGATTGCCATCAAATTCTGTACAGACATTTATGGATCACAGAAGATTAAGCCTAATGAATCTCTTAATTTTTGCCTCAAGCACCATCATGATATCGACATCTGTGGTTTTGAGTGAAATATCTTGACGCCTGTTTCAAAGATTGCCATAAAACTTTGTACAAACATTCATGTCCCCATAGAATCACTTGTAATCACTTTGGCGTTACATCTAGCACCATCACCAGATCAACATTTGAATTTGTCCAATACTTTTGTTTCTGACCAAATCCCTGCAAAACTAATGACATTCCCATCAGCCTCAGCTGCACTTTGTGTTTAGTGCTAATTAGCCAATTTTAGCATGGTAAAACTAAGATGGTGAACATAGTAAACATTAAACCTGCATCAGCATGTTAAAATCATCACTATGATGATTCAGGCTCATACACCGTTCGTAGCTATACTTACGAAAAGTAATGCACTATAATTCGTATATATATCCCACGAAAGCAATTCATAAGTTATCCACATAATCCTGAACTAGGAAGTATAATGAGCGACAAACACCTCGTAGGAAGGAGGTCTGGGTGGATGGGTGAGTCAAAAACACCAGACATTCACCCAGGAGACCACTGTTTGTGTCCAGAGTGAAACCAGAAGTCAACAGTGATTTATTTGTCACGTAATATCCGTACTTAATTTACGCCATTTCCGTATTTATTTGAACCCAAACTTTTACCAAGTTGTTTCCTCTGAAAATGAAAGTTTATTTTGAAAAGACTGTATGCATGTAAATAACAGAAGTGCTGGAGATTCTTAGGAAAACACACGAAAAATGAGGAAAAGATTTTCCTGAGATATCATACAAACCGCTGTATGAGGATATGTTGAATGATTAGCTCTAAGCACAGCTGTATCTAAATACCTCATAGAGCCGCTATAGCATGGCAGTAGACTCTTGTTTTTACTCACTGAATCCTGATCCAGTCATTTTTTCTTTTAATCCAGATTTTATTGCCACTACCTGCTAAATTAATAACTTATTCTCAAAACGTTCCATCATGATAAGACGGTCTCCTTTGGACAGGGTGCTCTTTGACATAATATTATTAGTTGGCCCAGTGTAACTAGCACGAAATGTTATGGGCATACCGGGATTTCTCCCAACCCAATCTCTATTCTTGTGGTCTCCACATGGCATCTCTGTGGTCCTACCGTGGTTATATTTTTGAGGAAGTGCACGTCAGCTCCGGAGCCTCCGCATGTCCCGAAGCTTCTGCAACACCCTGACGCACACGTATAAATCCGGCCCAACACACACACATATACATTCACACACGGCCCATGCAGAAATTCACACGCACACTAACACATGCACAGAGCTGGCATCTATTTCCGTGTTCTCAGTACAGATGGGGATGTAGGAGTAATTAAATGAGGTGTGTGTGTATGTGTTAGAGGGGTGATAGTGGGGCTAATCGTCAGCCTGCTGGTAAATCCTGTCCTCTCTAACCTCGCACTTTCACCTATATCATCACCTCTCAGCTTCCAGCTGAGTGTGTTTTACAGTGTTAATGAAATGTCACACACATACAGCTTATTGTATAGCCATACACACAGAGAAACCAGAAGAAACGGCAAAGATAGAGATAATATAGACACAAATTAGACATATTAAGGTGCAGATAAGCATGCACACCATTAAAAAGTACATGTGTATATTCTGTATGTATGTACAAATGATGTTTATGCCCTATGTGCGTGCATGTTGCACTGTATAGTCTCCTTTAACCTAAATAACAAGACCCACTTTCAGGCTCAATACCTCATTGTCTCTGACCGAGTTAATCACACAACACAATACATAAAGAGAGTAAACACAATAACGCCGCAAACAGCAGCTAGCAGAGTCCAAGCTGGAATTGGGTCAAATCATTTAATATTGCGTAAGCTTGATTCATTATATTCAAAAGAAACATTTTCCTGAAAGTTCCATCTTAAGAGGTCACGGTGCTCGAATGCAAGAAACATAAAAACATATTTAATTTATTCATGAATGTAAAATATTTTTAAGCATCCAAACCACATGGTTAGAAGGAGCAGAATTTTGTTATATTAGCAAATAACCCTAACTCTAAAGGAGTGCGTAGGCACAAACAGCAGTCTGAGCCTTCCTCTCAGCAACTCGTAGTTGAATTGAGTCGACTCTGTCGTTCTCTGGGGAGAACTTCAACACGCTCAGCCGGAGGCTCGTGAGTTTCCCTACACCCACCCGGCGCCTCTCAACCTCCGCAACTCCGGAAAAGGAGAGAGTCCAGTTCCTCTCCAGGAGTTTGGTTCCAGACCCAGTGTTATGTGTATAGGTGAGCCTCCTGCACTCGCTCTGGTTCCTTTACCCCGCCAGAGAGCTGACATTCCACGTCCCTAGAACCAGTGTGCGATGCCAGGGGTCTGACAATGCACCAGACCCCAGTGCCTATCCCTGCTGGTGTTGGGCCAAACAGGGCAGCCGTTCCATGTAATTCTGCTCGGGCACGAGGCCTGGTCACCAGAAGCTCGCTGGTGAGCTCCCCTCCCAGGTCTGGTTCAAGGATGCCCCACTTTCCCTGATCCAGGCGAGGTGCTACTTCTTGGCCAATTCTGCTTGTACAGTATACAATAACAATCGTATTCATAAAAAAGCAGACTTTCATTCCATGTCATGTCGTTGGTTACACAGCAGCAGCTCACTGCTTGAATCACACATATTTACTGTTCTAGGGTCCCAATTGAGCTGTCGTCAGGCGACGCAGAATTTCTAGCAACGTCCCTCTAAGGACTTCTGGACTTGTGGTAGTAGTGATTGGATTGATCAGTTATAGTATTCCCAACCGCGGTGTCAGTGGTTTTGTCCATCGGAGTAACGAGTTGTTATTTTCACAGTTTCTCTTGTAGAAAATACTGCAAACTAACCTCGGGTGTCTCGGGTGGTAGAGCTGTGAAGAAAACAGAAAACAGAAAACAAGGTATTGCAACTCAAACAGACTTACAGACCGAACCAATCAATTCTGAATTAGAGAGTGCAGAGTTCAAACTAAAATCAACGGAGGTAGACAGCAGGAAGATGTCCAAGTTTGTTGCAGTTTGTTAACAGCAAGGTGGTCTTAATAGAATTGATGTGACACCTGATGATGTTACTGACAAGAGTGAGTATCTTTAGTGATGCTAGACCATTCACAGTAGAACATGAGCCCCTTTCAGGCACGTGCTTTGTTAGGTAAATGTACAAATTAATATGTTAGTCTAATATCTAAAATAAGCAGCCAAGTCATTTTTATGTAAAAGTCACGAATGCAAACTTAGTAAACCAGTAATCTAGTAACATTAACACTTTGAACATGGCACAAGTCTGAATTGAATGCCATCGGATTAACATCATTTATGGTTAGGGTTTTCACAGGAAGTTAGATTTAGGCAACACAACCACTTAGGTAGGGTTAGGAAACAGTTGTGGTTGACGTTAACTTCACTGACTAGTGACCCACTGAACTCACGGAGCTGACGATACTAACGATACCGACTAGTCACGTGACTGACGTGACAAAATAAGTCAACTTTACTATTTAGTTTCACACGGGACACGAATAGCGGTCTCCAGGTTGAAATTCTTGTGTTTGGTTGACCCATCCACCACCCCTACCTCGCCGCCCACCCTTACCGGGCTCTCACGCTATTAATACGTCAGTTGCTCCGACTGTCGAATAACGCTGCAGTTGGGTTTATATTGGAGTTAGTTGAAAGCCCGGTTGGTGTTGCTAAAGGGTGCCTCCGTGCGCTGGTTTCTGATGCCGAGGGGCACTTACCAAACGGCGGTATTTGACTAGTTGGGAGTGAGACCTGGTTGTTTAAAACAACATGAAGGAGCTGATTTTAAAGGAACCTCGCTGTGTTTTCTTGTAAACAAATACAAGTTATGTTTCCATTCACCAAGATGCATTGTGTGTATTGTTGCAGTCCTTCCTCATAAAACATTTGCAAAGCTGATTTTTTTAAAAATATTTTAAATAATGTTTATTTGCTTGTCTTTTTCACTGCCTTTATTGGTGCATTGCTATGTTTCTTTACGCGTTACCCCTGGCAACTGTCAAACAGTGCAATAGTAAAACCGACGGCAGGATGTGACTTCTGCGCATGCCAACAAAACAGGGAATCACCCGTAAAAATATTACTTTATAGCTCTACTATCGGTCAGAAACTCCACAGGGTACCTTTTAAATTAATGAGGAGATTCTTCTCGTGTCAGATCAGTCTTTAAAAAATGTGCAGGGCAAAAAGGAAAAACGGACATTATAAAATAAAATTAAAATGATGAAATTGATCATAAAACTTAATTGATTTGTTGAGAAGCGGAGGCTTTAATTAAGCCTCAATTAGAAATCATCTCTGATTCACCCACACTCGTCTTGATCATTACTCTCCAACTCACGGATGTTCTCCAGGAATATCACCGCCGTTGCCGTGCCAGAACATTGTGGCTCTTCCTGTAATGGCCCTGTCATGTGTGAATAAAATGGTAAGGGACATTTACATTTCATATGTCTGAATGACAAAAAGCCATCAGTTTAACAGATAGATGAAGCAAGCATGTTATGAATTCCATGTCTGAGAGGCGCTACACAGACGTATGTGAAAAAGATAATATGTTGCATGACGGATGCGCCGTGCCGTACATCTCTGACATATCCATATATAACTGAAATGTGTCATATACTATACTATAAATAGCAAACGTCGACATGTCTCAATCATTGACTCAGGCTTGTGACTGTCTGGATCATCAGATATTTATGTCTCCCTCTGTCTATTAAAGGGGACATAACATGCACATTTTCAGGTTTATACTTGTATTTCTGGTTTCTACCAGAACATGTTTATGTTTTAATTTTCAAAAACACATTATATTTCTTATACTGTCTGTCTGTATTCACCTTCTGTGTGAAACACTCCGTTTTAGCGCCTGTCTCTTTAAGCCCCCTTCCTGAAAAAGCTCAGTCTGTTCCAGTGGGCAACTCCCGGTTCTGAGAAGTGAAGCCTTTGCTGAAGTGCCTTAAACGTGCGTTCTTTCTAACAGCCAGCAGGGGGCGACTCCTCTGGTTGCAAAAAGAAGTCTGATTCTATAGAAGTCTATGAGAAATAAGGTTACTCAGTCCCATCACCGACGCTCTCTCTCTCTTGCTTCACCACTCACTTCCCACTCTGCTCTAGAGTGCGAAGTCTAAATGGCTCTAGAGAGGGTCATTGCATCGGCCACTGTAGCTCTCCAACATGCTTGGCACACAGGAGAGGCTTCAGTTCATTGCAATCTCCTCGCCTCACCGCCACATACCGCTAGATCCTACACACGGTACCGGCAAGAATATCATTTGCCATATGCTATAATTATTCATCGTGTGTGTGTTCCTTCATTTGAAAGACAAAAAACATCACTTAAATTATAGCATTTTCTGTGTAAAGGTATCACTGATGCTGATTGTATAATTAGACTGTGCTTGAGTATCTGCAGTAGATGCGCTGCTCAGTGCCGTAATTGGTCGTGTGAAATAAAACCGTGCATAGCAGTGGTGAGTCATTCACTGGATTGAAAGATTTTCAAGCATTTTTACACTGTCAAGCAGGTTGGCTACGGGGTTAAACACAAAATCGGTTTGAAAATGAAAGATGTTGAGTGCTAACAGCAGCCGATGCGCATCTCGTCTCTGTTTGCGAGGTGCTGTAGTAGGCCGATGAATAATTGAAACTGTGGATGTACAACCCCAAAGTGTAGCACTGGGCTGGCTGTGATGAGAACCTGGCTGAACAAACCGAGAACAGCAGGAGTGTTTTAGCAGGCTTGGCTGCCGCTCTGTGATGCCACCTCTAGTCTGGCAGGGACAGATCGCTGTGTAACGAGCCTCATTAGAACACAACTCCATCGCCACATCAAAGGCTTCCCTTTTTATACCAGGAGTGGGATCACAATCCTTGGGATATTTCAGCACCTACTCCATCCCCAAAAACCCTCACATCTCCCTCTCGGAGAGCAGGAGGAGGCAAAGTCAAAGTTTCGGGTCATTTTTAGATCTCATGCCGCTGAGTAGCGGAGGCGGGCGCTGATTAATACAGAATTATGATAATGATGTGGAGGATGGGTAAAGGGCAGATGAGGCTTCTTATTAACTCCCCCCCCCCCCCGCGCTCAGGTGACGATGGCTCTGCTGCTCTCTGGCTTTGGGGAAGGGGACTGAGATGGATTTTTTTCCATTTTGTCAAGTCAACAGGCCTCAAATCAGGAGGATGCTTTTCTGGGCTGACGCCGGTGTCCATTTTTTTTTGGTCAGGGCTTTCATGCTGGGTTGTAAATATCTCAGGGAGGAGAGTGTGACCTCATTTTCACCTGATCTTCCTCAAACACACACACATGCACCTCCTCCTCTGTTCTGCATTACTCTAATTGGAGCTCAGATGATACAGGAATTGCCAGACACCCCCCCCTTCCCTCTCTGTCTGTCTGCCTTTATCAGTCTCCCTCCATGTTTCCATGTCACATTTATGTCTCTCCGCACGTCTCTTTCTCTCTCCGTCTGTCAGTTTTCAGTTGAATTGAATTCAACTTAACTAGCTGTTTTATGTTTTTTTGTATAGATTTTTGTAATGGTAGTTGTTGGTCTGTAGTAAATATGACTGCATGCAGCGCTGCTGGGGGAGAAAGTCAGAAACTGAAACCTTTGACCAATGACTTTCTGTTAAAAAAAATAGTGCCTCTTTTCACACATGATGACGACGCTTCCCAGTTGAAAGTCAACCAGATGGATTTACTTCCTCCATAATTATAATACTATACTAAAGGTATATTGTCGGTGTTGATTAATGAAAATCCATGTCAATCATCTCCAGCTATCAGGCATATACATCACACTCGGTGCAAACTTTCCTGCCACAGCAATTCCACACTCCCACTCATGTCACCTCAGAATATACACTATACTATATATTATAGAAAATATTATTGGTAACACTATTTATAGAAACAGCTAAATACTACTTCCACCGTGAGAATCATTTACACTACACCTACGGGGATACGCAATTTCACAAGTGCAGTTTGTAATGTGGTAACGCGCTACTCATTTCCAGATGGAAAGCTGAAGAAAAGGGTCAAAAGGCTCCTCTCATGCAACGCTAAATCAAGAGCAATTTGTTGAACATTCGTTTCTCGCCTTGAGTCCACTGCACAACAGCATCTCATGCATGGTTCAACAGCGGAGAGTCAGTCGGTAAAAATCATTCGGACCCATTGGCCCAAAGGTTAACCAATGCCCTTAATTTAAAGCTGCAGTTGGTAACTTTGAGCAAATATGATAAGAAGTTATTTTTATAAAACTGTCACTATAGCCTGACAGTAGTGTAAGAGACAGATAATCTGTGAAAAAAATCATGTTCCTCTGTGTCCTCTGGTGCTCCTAATGGCAAGATTTCAACGTGCCCGAAGGAAAACAACCAATCAGAGCCGAGCAGTCTCTACAGCAGCTGTCAATCACTGCTCACGAAGCTCGTGAACTCTGATCAAACGGTCAAACTAGGCAGCAATGATCAAATATGAATCAATATTCTGTTGTAATGCCTATTTCTCATCTCAAATATTTACAGAAACATCTTGTAGTGTACTGATTAGCTGTAAAATGAGAACGTTTACTCCGACGGGCGAGCGGTGCTTTTGACTCGACTGTTTTCAACATGGCGACCGGGTCACAAACTTTATCATTTTATAGCTACACAGTACTCTACAAGATGTTTCTGAAAACATCTGAGGAGAGAAATAGACATTACAGTAACAGAATATTGATTCATATTTGATCAGTACTGCCTAGTTTGACTGTTTGATAAGAGTTTGCGAGTGTTGCAAGCAGTGATTGACAGCTACCCAGAGACTGCTCGTCTCTGATTGGTTGTTTTCATTTGGGCATGGTGAAATCTTGTAAATGCTATCAGGAGCATTAGGGGGAGGATTTTTTTCACAGATTAACTGTCTCATGCACTACTGTCAGGATATAGTAAATGTTTTATAAAAACACATTTTAATCATATTTGCTCAAAGTTACCGACTGCAGCTTTAAAAATAGTGCCATGGGGAAATCATTTTGCAAAGGGCTAGTAAAAATGGCCAAATATTTCTGCACACATGCATGTTTATTCTTTGAGGTTCCTTAAACACATTCGTTGGATGTCTATAAATTGATCCGACCCAAAGAATCCTGCTGCCTAACTGCATATAGTCAAACTTTCTCAAAGTTTTCCATCATATACCAGTAGCCTATTAGCTTGAGCGCTAGTTATGTGTCACAGAGCAGGGAACACAGAAATTGGCAACACATGGAGATCAGATGGATTATTGCGAGGAAATAGGGAGCAGTAGTTGGTCCGTGGAAGTCTCTCTGCTTTGTTTCTTTCTGGGGAATATGCCATACTGTGACACTTTTTTGAAACGATAGGGATTTGGGTTGTGCGATATCAGCAATCCACCAAGTTTATATCAAAGTTCCTTTTTATTCTTTGTCTTGACTTACTACGGAAAACATGAAAAGAGGGAAGAAAAATCCACAATGATGACACACGTGATATAAACTGTAAAATGAGCTCATTTAAAGCATTAATAATTCAATTAAATATAAATATAAATGCAAGCAATAACTAAAACTACTGAAAAATTCTCCAAAATGAACTTTTTTTTAATGATCAAGAGAATCTTCTTTCCTCTGTCCCACAGTATTCCCACCCCCCCTCTCTTTCCAGATCAAAGTAGTAGCTGTAGTCATTCCAGTGCTGTTTAATGAACATATTTCCAGTCCACCCACCTGCTTATTCAGAGCCGCCCACATCAAAGAACCTAGGAGGAACCTTGACTGTTGCTGTGATGAAGACTAGGCCTAACGCTCCGTTATTCCAGTTCTGCCTCGGGCTTCAGCTCCAGCGCCCGGGAGTTCCTCCTCTTAATGCCCTCCTCCCTGACAGCGGAGAGGTCCGGAGCCGCGATTAAGACCGTGTGCTACGATTTTTAGAGGCTTCGTGAAGAAAAAGTGCAAATCAGAGGCCAAGCTGTGTCTGCTGGTTTATGAAAACTTGAAAGCTTTACCTTCAGGTCACTATTGGGATAAATTGCGTAAAGATAGAGTCGATATCAAATATATATACTCCCACTCATGTTGTTTTCAATGCATGCCTTACTTGCTATGGGCCCTCAGTAAATGCTTTATTTTTGTTCTTCCCAAAAGGTTTTTATTTGCTGTTCCACTCTCTTTAGCATAGGTATCATATAACTCCTGGATGCACAGCAACATCAACACAAGTTTAATTGGAATAAACAGAGGAAGAACTGAATAGTTAGCATGAAAAGCGGAGGTTTCATAATGGAAAGAACACTAGGAACTCTGACTTCATCAACAGAAGTCCCATTGAAAAAAAGTAATGAATTAATCACAGAGAGCAAATCAAGCATGCTAAAAGGGGAAGTGATTGTCTCAAAGCCAGAACTATGACATTGGTGCTGCCTTTCCAAGATGAAAAGCACTTATAAAAGAGAACTGAGGAAGCTGCAGATGTGGCTCTCATCCAGCTCAAGACAGTCTAGATTATGGTCGGCTCAATCACATTAACTCAAAAGTGGCTTTGCTGGTCACAAGCCCGCCTATGTATGCTGCCTTTTGTTTTTTCTTCTAAATGAATGAAAAACTGGTTTCAGTGCCGGCTTGTGAGTTAGCTGTGGATGTGACGGCTGTCAGAATTGTCATCAGCAGAGCTCAGGATTTTAAGTGAGGAGGTGGTGGTGGGAAACTCACACGTTCCTGAGGAATCTGTCATGCTTAGCGCTGATTTCAGAAATAGCAATGGTATACCGTCTGACTAAAGCACCAGAGGGACAGATGGCAATTTCCATGAATCACCTTTCCAGCATGTTCGCGACCAGATGGTCCGGTGGCACAGAAAAAGCCACAATAGATATGGTAAAACTATATTCTTGTGAATTACGGAATTTTACGTGACAGTTTAAACCTTTTCGTGAACATCTTTACCCCAAAGCACAATAACACCGGTGCAACATTTAGTTGTTTTAGTCTCGAACACCTCCAAAGTCAAATCTCTGGCCGTTTAGCAGCTAAATGTGCCACTACAAGCCAGTTGATAACTTTGTCTTTCCGGTAGGTAGTGTGGTAGCCTACATAGACTATATATAAAGATTGACGACATGACAGCTCCCCGAAAGTGAAGCCAAAACATCTGGATCGCCCCCTGGTGGCTGGTTGCAGTATAAGTCATAAATCCCGCCTCCTCCATGTTAGCAGATGGGACATGGGCCAAACTAAAAAGTCAAAGTACGCATCAAATACATTTTTCTCAAAGATGTTTTTTCTTATTTTAGCTGGCTGCAGGTTCTCTCTGGCCACACTTTGCCGTTAAAAGTTAAACTTTCTCAACTTTTGTTTGGCCGCACTTCGCCGCAGAATCAAACGGCCGCATCTCGCTGAGCTCGGGAGTGGCCGCTGTAGCTTTTCGTAGACATTGTCTGGCAGTTTGCCACTGCTCTGGTGTGAATTTGGCGTTACAAGCTGTGGTCGTGCTCGGCTCGTGATTGGCTCAGGCGGTTGTGTGGGCGGGACTTCGACACCGCAGCTTCAGCCCCCCGATCACTAGCAGACTCTGGCTCCAAATGACATCAAAATCTGAAGAAGGCAGCTTCCATATCTTAGATATTCTGGCTTCACTTTTGTACAGTGGGAGGAAGTGGAGACGCGTGGTCCATCTATATATACAGTGGATTTATTAGAGCTTTTTTTTGCTGAAAACAGCTGCCTGCTGCTGGAAGTCGATGAGGCTGAACTAAAACAGTTAAGTTGTGAGCTGAAAGACGTAAACAGTTAGCTAAAGCTGAGGGAAACTGCAGAATTGGGTGGTAATTTTTCTGTGGATCCATTACAAGCCCCTTTCATTTAACACATCATTTTAATATTAATTAGTGCACTTTAAGGTCAGAATACCTTGCTAATGATGTTATTATTTTATCTTTAGTAACACCTCTATTCCTGCACCCACTTTCTCCTTACCTGTGGAAACACAAAAATAGCCAAGGACAGCTTGGTCTGAAACTCCATTAGCAGTCATCCTCTGGTCTGCTGGCAATTGCTTATCCCCACGAGCAATGCTGCGAGTGCCTCAGCACCAAGCACACGTGTAGTGGACAAGCCAGAGTGCTCTTTATGCAGAGAGGTGCCGGCAGTGTTACAGATATTTTGGTTACTCCCCGGAGCTGCAGTTGGAACACAGCGATAGTGACGACCTTCTGTGCCAGAAAGGATGTGTTCCGGACCGGCCCCGCCACCCCCTGACTCCACACCACCCACTGGATGACACTGGCAATAATGCCCTCGGCCGTGTTTGCTCATTCAAAGTGATATTATTCTATTACTCCAGCCTCCCCTCCAGTAAGAGGAGATTTTTTTTTCTCGACTAAAAGCAGCGACAGACTGCAGGAGCTGTAGACCGTGATAAAAGCACCTACAGCTTGTTTTCCTGCCGCCCTCCATGCCTCAGCTGTTCATACAGCGGGCCTAAAGACAGGTGACAGGAGTGAGACCTGTCTTTTGTTGCCCCCGTCGTGACTGACATATGCGAGTGGTTGGGACCAATGAAACTGTTTCAGTGGTCCCCCCCATAGATATGTGCAGGGTTGATTTAGATTTATAGTTTTAGTTTATTGATTCAACTCATTGACTTTCATGTCAAGTTTACATTCTTTTAATTACTTTGGGATGCTTTGGGAAGCTTTGCAGTGGAGATGGATTTGCTTGGTTTCTTGATTATATGGATGTTATTATGACTTCAGTTTACATTCTACACTTAAAGCTACACATTTTAAAGCCTGATTTTGATATTTGTAGGATTCAATATCTTTTTGACTTTGACTTTTTTATAGGCAAATCATATTTCTCTACCAGAGTTATATTCCTTGCAATGACATAAAGGCTTTGAAACAGCATTTGGACGGTCATGTGAAGAGATCAAATCTACAGAAATTAAACCAGTCCTTTAAATGAAAAACCAAATTTGGCAAAAAATAAACATTCTATAGACTTTTTTTTTTTTTTGGTGGGTAGTCAAAAATGTCTCGAAATCCTCGCTACGGCCCTGGATATGTAATTACAACTTTAAACCATTACTATATATGAGATTAATGAGTGTTTCTTCAACCTGCTACATGTTTTCTTCCAACACAGTCTCACAGCAGTGACGCATGTGTCAATTTCAAAATAAAACTACTTAGTTAGGTTGAGGAATAGATCAACATGGTTAGGTTTAGACAACAAACTACTCATTTAGGTTTAAGGAAACAGGAAACATTGTGGTTTGCGTTAAAATAACACCGGAAATGCCATAACTTACGTGACCAAAAACTACTTAGATAGCTTCTGGGGCGGCTGTAGCTCAGTGGGTTGAATGGGTTGTCTTATTACCCCAAGGTTGGTGGTTAGTGCTCTTACTATCTGCATGTCGAAGTGTCTTTGAGTGAGACACTGAACTCCAAGTTGCTCCCCGGGCACTTTACAGCAGCTCACTGCTCCTAATGCTTAAGATGGGTTAAATGCAGAGGTCAAATTTTAATGTTTGTACCTGTATGTACTGTATATGACCAATCTAATAAAGTTTAAGTTTAGGAAAAGATTGTGGTTTGGGTTAAAATAACTCCGGAAGTACCGTAACTTAAGGACAGAATTTACATGACAAATAAATCTACGTTGACTCCTGGTTTCACATGGGACATGAACAGCAGTCTCCTGGGTGAAAGTCCTGTGTTTTTTTTACCCTGACTATTTCACGAACTGCCGTGCGACTGGGCTGTGTCCTCACTGTCAACAACCACTACCAGACCAGCACCAGAAGCATGTACTGTAGGAGAAAACACAAGCTAAGGTCTTGCTACAATGGTACTTACATGTTACACTTACATTATAGATGCAACAACCCAGAGCAGTATAAACCCATCTTGAGGCCCTATTCTCAAGGACCTCTTCAGTGCTCACTAAGGCTGTTGCTGATCTATATCATGAATCATGTCATGGCCCTGTCCACTGTATTTCGGCACAACACAGGAAGAGTTCAGTGAATGGTTGTGGTGAATGGCTGGTTGTTTTTGTCTGCCTTATAGACAAACATTTCATCCCCTCAAAGGAAGCTGAGGGTCGAGAGTAGAAGGTGAAGGTGCAGTTTTACATAAAGGTTTAATTTCCTGAGAGTTCAATCTCCCTCACCACTTCATGAGAGCGCAGCATTGCACAGTAATGCTGCTTTAAACCTGCTGGTACTTGCACTCTTATCAATGAATGATTCCCTATTAAAGGTTTATTGTTGTAGAGAAAGTAGCATCGCACAGAAATTATACATCCCCTTTGTTTTGTGTGAGAAGATGAGGCAATAATGCTGATATTGAAGATTTGCATTTTGCCTCCATTCTCCTTGTCTAACCATTGGAAATTATTCTGCGAGCATTCAGTGGCGGGCCTCTTTTAATCTGTGTAGGAGCTTCTTAATGTTTGGATTATTCCTCCCACCTCACATCTCAGAGGAACAGCATAATCAAGCAAGTCACTGCACACAGTGCATGCAAAACTGCACCTTGTACCGGTGCAACTGTGTAATCACATTTGAAAACTTGAAACCTGACACTTGCTTGACACAAATCAGCTGCAAAATGTTACTCAGATTTCATGCCCTATTTAATCTCTTATTAACAGCTATGATGTTTCCCAGTAAAAAAAAGAAAAAGGAAAGCCTGTATATCCTGTGGTGCTTTGTTAATAGATGTGTAGAGACAGACACTAACGCTGCTCGGATTATAGGTTCAATTCTCTGTAACTGTCAGAGTTATGGACTGGTTCTGGTTCTCTATGTGACTCCTGTGTCTACACTCCTACACTCGTACTTAAAGTGCCACTTAGTTTGATGTGTGGGGAGGTGAGGTTCAAACAACCTAACAAGGCAGTCGTGAAATCTGCAAACAACAGCCTACGTGGATGAAGAGTAAAGGATGAATTGTGGTTTAGAGAGATAGATTTGAATCAAAGCTCAACCCTGTCAAGTCCGATAAAGAATCATTAAAGGGGACATATCATGCTCATTGTCAGGTTCATACTTGTATATCTGGTTTCTACTAGAACATGTTTACATGCTTTAATGTTCAAAAAACACATTATTTTTCTCATACGGTCTGTCTGAATATACCTGTGTTCAACCTCTGTCTGAAACGCTCCGTTTTGGCGCCTGTCTCTTTAAGGCCCACTCCTGAAAAAGCCCAGTCTGCTCTGGTTGTGAGAAAAATATGGGGCACCTTTCCAACACATTCTCACTCTCAACTCGTCAAATACCACCGCTTAGTCATTGCCCCTCGGTATCGATGACCGACGCACCCGTCTTACGTTACTTTTGGACGTGTCGGGGGCGGCGTGTCAATATACGCTTGTATACATACTGTCCTTTCAAAATAACCTTCCGTTTTCACAGGAACACAAAAGGAAGGACACAACCTCTTCATTAGGGTTAGAAAGCGGTCGTGGTTGAGGTTAACTTCACTGACAAGCGACTCACATGACTGATGATACTAATGAGTCATGTTACCAACGACTCACATGACATAAGTCAACGTTACTTTTAGTTTCACACGGGACACAAACAGTGGTCTCCTGGTTGAAAGTCTTGTTTGTTTGTTTTGTTTTTCATGATGTCCCCTTTAACAAATTTACAAAAATTAGCAATAAGATGGCAGTCCAAAAATTTTTAAAATGTCCCTGGAGCATTAACAGAGCCAAAAGTACAGTTATAGGAAATAACTAGACATATTTTATAACATCTATGAGGTGTAGCAAACCAAACCGAGCTGAATTCCTTCTGTGACAAGGCGGTATAGCTGACAGAAACACAGACTTGGAGAGTGAGAAAGTATAAACGTCGGGGTAAGAGAATCAGAGACTTATGTATTCCCACTGCAATCAGAATGTCTAATTTGCTCCTTGGTCGATGTAGCCAGCTGTGCCTGTGAAACAACTTTGTGCTTTGCACTAATGATGGGACATCTGATGTCAATCGAACAGCAGCAGAATGAAGAATATCCAGATTTGATTTGTGGAAAAAAAAAAAGAAGATTGTCCTGGATTTAACCTGTTCATATGCAGTCAGTCTCATCCATACAGGTGATCATTTCAGCTATCTGACAGATTTTAGTCTCAGATATGTGTTTCTTGTGTGCATACAATTGGGTTAAACTTGGCCTCCGGAAGAATATATTGTACTTCATATTGTGTTGAAATTAGATGAGTGAAACATGAGCGCATCCCCTAATTATCTACATCGCCTGGACTTGTAGAACAACTTGTTGTGGGGACTTCAAACTATCGTCGCCTTCAGGCAGATGGCATCCGATAGTACCACAATTCTCCGGGCTGATATTAGCAGCCAAGCTGATAACATCCATCGACGCAGTCACTGTGACCCAAGTAATGACATCCACCAAAAAAAGAGCCAAGCCCATCGCGCTCTCCCTCCGCACTTATCAGACGTGCATTAAAGTAGTTTCCAAGTACTTTTCTCAATGATGGTGCAAATTGTAGTTGTGAGGTCTCGGTGTGTGAGTCAGCAGTGCAGCACGCACTTTAGCCCGAGCCAGTCCTACTGAGTTGGCTGCCATACAATCCCTCCTAATATAATAGAAACCAATTAACTGAGTGGGTGGCTTTACTCAAATCTTGATTTAAAATGGAGCTTTATTAAAAAGAGTTACAATGTGGCAGCATGCTTAACCTGACTGGTGGCAGAGATATGATAAGGAATGTAATCCCTGAGGCGAGAGCTGATTAGCTTATCCAGTCAGAGTCACAGCTAGTGCGGAATGAAAATGGCTGCCGCCTTGGGGAAAAAATCTGTTATTTAAAGTCTTGACAAAAAAAATATTTTTTTTTTTTGTTTTCGGGGACAGAGAGGACATAGTGAGAGATAGACAGAGCTCAGCTGAATGATTATTATACTGACTTTTACCTGGTTTCTCTTCTAAAGTCACAGCGGATTCCAGTCTGTAAATATGTGATCGGCTTCCTTGATTTAAATTCATCTTTTCTTCTGTCTGTCTATCCGTCTATCTTTGTGTGACTGAGAAGTACTGATGTTTAATGTATAATAATCCATTATGCATTAGGTTTGTTGCTATGAAACATGCCCTTGCTCCCCACACAAGGCTTGTGTTTTATCCTTGCCAGAGCCCCTCGATGTCAATCAAGCAGTGAATGTAAAATGTAATGTAAATGGAGCCGTTGGTAGCAACCTCCAGCTGGCTTGTTTGACTTGGCTGGCCGGCGCTCTGCATTGTAGGTACAGCCATCTTTTTACTCCTGCAGGCTTCCTGTTTGCCTGCTCCTTGTCAGTGTTTATCTATGGATTACACCTTGTCTGCTTGTCTGCATGTCGCACTCCAATTGCTGCCACGTCTTCTTGCTGAACAAGCATCTCTCTTGGATGGGCACTGCGGTGCAAATGAGGGAAACAGCATCTTTTAACACAAAACAGGATTTATAGGAAAAGGTGTTTAGGATTTAGTCCTCGGTTATTTTTTTCTAAAAATATAATTGTGTTCCCTCAAATTGGCAGTATTACATTACTGTAAACCTTTTCTTTCAAGCTGGAAATTTAAATGTGTACAATGGGAAAGTGTGTGTCGCTCCTTATGTAGATTTGCATGAAGAGTTATAGAGGTTAGGGAACTTGGAGTGACTGTGCTCGAGATTATCTTTCCAGATATTCCTGTATTGTGAGGTATGTTAACAGGGTTTTTTACATCCCCTAATCGACTCGGAAGTCCATCCTGGCATCACCGAATCAAATCATAAATATTAAACATGTTCAGTATTTGCGATTGGATATCCTGTTGTGTGTGGGGAACCCCGAGGACAGCCGATGACGCAGTCACATGGGAAAGAACGATAACAACAATAAAGTAGTAAGATGGACCTCAGAAATGGAGGACCAACTTGTTGATTTGTGACAACAACACAAGTGTTTATTTAACGTGTCTCCATGACTTCATCCATCCATCCTTTGTCAATTTTTCAGTATGAAAAGTAGTGCAAAAACCACATTCTTCCTGCCCTTCGTCCACCATGTTTGTTTACACTAAAGTCACGTTTGATCACGTTAGATTTTGCGAGATTTCCATTTTTTTTATCAGGACTCTTCATCATGAATAGAGTCTGTTAGTGTGTGGTGTGCTGCTGTTTTGGCCAAATCGTTGCTCTCCACACACTACAGGGACAAAACTGTTTAATTTAACATAACATGTTATGTGTGGGGTCTCTCACATTTTCAACATCTGTTAAGATTTGAAAAATCTTTAAGTGTACACCAGGCTTAACCCTAACGACACCTTAACCACATACACAACCTTAATCTTTACCTAACCTTACTGTAAACATAACAGTTTCCATACACATATATAGTACAGCGAGATTTTTAAAAACATTTGCATAGAATACAGGTCCAGTATTGATTGATGCTTGTGGTGTAGCGCCAGGGTTGCCCTGAAGCAGAAAACTCACCCACACCTCTTAATTAATACTAGTTGCCCTGGATAATGACCTCGGTATAGCCTATAGAAAAGGTCACAGCTACACCACCGGTGGGCCCCGTTGCATCCTGTGAGCTGTGTTGCTTAAATCGAACCACAGAAATAAATCAATTTTTTTTTCTACCTGGGGCAAAATCCCTGAGACTCCCAGGGCCGGTGACTGTTGCAGTCTGAAGAGATTGGCACTAATGTAAACAACACCAGAGGTCTACAGCCTGGCTAGATGCTGTGTGTAGGAACAGCTGTGCTTTTAGCTAAATGCTAATGTGAGCATGCTCACAATAGCTGTGTTTCCATTCACATATTTTTATACATATTTTGAAGTATCACATTAGAAAAGCTGTATGGAAACGTCAAAATTTGATAAAACTTCCTCAATTACAAAAAAAAGCTTTTTCCACTCGCTTTATGGGGTTTGTCGAAAAAGAGCTTCAACCAAGTTTCATTGGTGGAGGGACCATGTAGTTTTTCCGTAATCCGGCTGACAAACAGACAAACAAACCAAACCAAAATCATAAACTCCCTGGTGGAAGTAATAATAGTATATTGAAGAAGAGTTAGGTGACTTCATTTCAATTTTGCAGGTAGCATATGAGGGAACGAGCAATATTATTTCAATCTTTGATTTTGCTGTTGCTCCTCCAGTGGGGTGGCATGTAACCGTTGGTTAAGTACTTTCCGAACGCTCCGTGACAAGCCGCTATTACGCTCTAATTTATCTTAGTAACAAAAAGTCATGTCACCTCCGAATGAATAAAGTAATGACTTTTTTCATTTCCATGCTGTAATTTCTATTTATTCCCCTTCATTCCATTTGGTCCTGGTCAGGTTCATTTTGTGAACATTACTGCACACATAGCCCGTCTGCGCTGGATAATTGATCAGAGGCTGATATAGGCAGGATAATAACAGACTGTCTGATATGAATCAGTCTCCTTTGCTGTTTATTTCTGTTCTTCTTCTTTATACTTTGATATGAATCTACTAACATTGGTCTGGTTGCTGGATGCAAAACAGGAATAAACACACAATTCTCTAAAATTCTCCAAATCTTATTCCAAATCCCGCTGGGTCAAATAATAGTTCACATTTTTAGACTGACGGGCCATTACTTGATGAAACATCCACTTGACAGAGACTGTATGCTGCCAACATGCACATGGATGCGCGGAGGGCTAATTGCAGGGAGCTGCGGTGGAACGTTGTTCGACACCACCTGCTGTGTTGTAAGTATACAGTAGCATCAGACTACTGAAGATACTAGCTGAGAGAGAACCAGGTCACCGCTTTATTTTGCAACTTGCAAAATTCTCCTCTAAGAACAGATAGCCCTGCATTATTACACTTGGCATACTAGTTCTTTAATCTGGAAGTGTAGGAAAACATTTAAGATTTGAATATGAACATTAAAGAGGACCTATAATGCTCATTTTCAGGTTCATACCTGTATTTTAGATTTCTACTAGAACATGTTTACATGCTTTAAAGGGGCTCGATGTAGGAATCAGAAATTGCCTGTTAACAGTGAAACCTGTGGCTGTTAAGTCAACGACAGTCAGTGTCCTGTTGCTCGTGTTTGCGCTATGTAGACACAAGTGAGCATCGGTCAAAACAGTGAAGCGACACACACGAGACTGAACGTGATTGACAGCTAAAACCACAATATCACTTTATATTTGCTTAGCAATAGCTTACCTGTCCAATAGGAATTTTCCATGAATTAAAGACCCGGCTGATATAAATCCTAGTTTACCCCCGACGTCGGTCACATTCCTGTTTTGCAAGACGGGCTTCACAAGATATGACTTTTTTTTTTTTTTTGTGCTTCTGTGGAGTTTGTGTTGGAGTCTGAGTTGTGGTGGGTGCTGGACGTTTGTAGGCCTCCATTTTTAACCGAACGTTAGCTATTGTTGCACACCGTTAGCCCTGTAGCGGAGATGAAAATAAAGGCACTTGCGAGCGCACATGACGTCACATCCATTGGATTTTACCGGAAAAAACGTCCCAGATTCTTCACATTTAAAGCAGTCTACATGCTGATAAAGGAAACCCAGAAAGTCGCGTAAGATCTCATTTTTTAGGTTAGGTTAGAACCTGTTCACACATTGGCAATAAATAACGATGAAAAAATGTTTATACGTATAAAAACTTACATACAGTCCCTTTTAATTTAAAGAAAAACAAACAAAACAACTCTCATACCGGCTGTGCTGCAGCAACTCTTTTCATCCTCTGTCTGAAACGCTCTGTTTTAGCTCCCTCTAAACTAGCCACTAGGCAGGTATTACGCAAATGTGTTACTTGGTGACATCACCATGTTACGGAAGAAAAGGCGGGACTTCAAGCAAGGTGTTTCAGACAGTTCAGGAGCAGTGTTTCTGTGGGGAAAGGTAACTCTCTTTGGTGTGGACT